>NC_061864.1:39648708-39982302 GCF_907164915.1 Impatiens glandulifera | reverse complement strand
TAAGAGACATAAGTTTATTCTATGCCAATTTTGTTTTGATGATATGTGAGTAAACTTAACTGTGATTAAAACTTAACTGTGATGAAAACTTAATCGTGATTAAACTCAGTTATGAATAAAGTTAAGCTATGTGTTTTCTGGCAGGTGCATCAGACATTTACTAACTTAGAACGTGGTCTAATCAAGCGAATTAGACGTGTTTACGTAGTTAGACTGTTGGAGTCTAACTCCTTCAGACAATTCTAAAGTGATACATAGTTAGATGTTGAGGTCTAACAGATACTAGTTAGGCGTTGACATCTAACTCCTTCAGACAAGTCAGAAGTGATACGTAGTTAGACATTGTAGTCTAACAGATACGTAGTTAGACATTGAGGTCCAATAGATACGTCGGGGAGTTAGACCGTTGACGTCTAACAAATACGTAGTTTAGACGTTGCACTCTAACAGATACGGTAGTTAGACGTTGAGGTCCTAACAGATACGTAGTTAGACGTTGAGGTCTAACAGATACGTAGTTAGACATTGAGGTCTCACAGATACGTAGTTAGACGTTGAGGTCTAACAGATACGTAGTGTGACGTTTGCCAGAATTGGATTGCCGAAGGAGGACTAAGGGTCCTCCACAACGAATAACGCTTACACACACGTCGGTCGATAAATACCCATGTTAGAGGTGATATCTGATTTCTATTCTATGCAAGGTTATCACAGAACTTTTGAACTGAGTTCAAGTGCGGACGGGCCTTTTTTTCAACTTGAAGAGCACAGATGGTCGGTTTAGTGAATAATGAAGAAGAAAGAAAATATACACACAATGTTTATGTGATGTTTGGAGTAAAACCTCCTACGTTACCCCATCTTCTCAAACCTTGAGAAGGATATCCACTAGATGATTTGATTGAATACAACACTCATATACAACCTAGTCGAACAACCACGACCATGTTGATGCCTGCTTTCGAACTCCTAACACACACTCTTGTTGAATAGAAACGAATTTTGTCAACTTACAATGCTCACCACTCACACAGACATAGTTAGTATTGTAATACATATTTGGAATTTAACACACTTAAAATAAGAGCTTGTAGCACACGATTGTCAAAAGTGTTCAAAGGTTGATCTTAAGGTTTTTCAAAAGGTGTTTTATCCGGTTGTGCTTCGTTATCTTAAATAGGCAGATATCAACGAATACATTTGCTTCTTCAACGGATATAGTTTGCTTCATAGGACGTCCTTCTTGATCTTGGTTGGTTGAGGTCCAACAAAGTACATTGGATATGATACCCATTGATCTCGTCTGTACTTTGATTATAATGATTCAAGACGACATTAATTGAATTGATGATTTCTTAGGAGCAAGTAGCATGAATGATTTGTCTTTTGGTGCTCTTGATAGTCTGAACTGTATTGGAAGACAACTGTTATCAAAAGGTATTCCTCAAACTTACACCAAAGTGGAAATAAAATCATGTAATAAAAATATTTTATATTGTAAAAGTTTATTTAATGTAATAGAAATATTATATGTGAAACCTGAATAATATAAGCACTTTAGAATACAAATATTAATATTATATATTATATTTAATTGAAAATTTTATAAAATTATTAGTAGAAAATAAAAACTTATATGTACTTATTAGTTATCTTTATAAATCATTGACAAAAATATTTCAATTAAAATAATAAACTAATAAATTAAAAAAAAATAACTAATAATATAGAATATCTTTTTCTTGAAGTCCAAAATTGATTTAAATTGTTAACATAAATGAATAGAATAATCTCCCATTTGAACAAATATGAAATAGAATTAGAAAATCTAATTAATTTAAATTTTAAGATATATATTTATAATAATTTATAAAAAAATAATTACAAGGTAGTTAGAATTAGGTATATGTGGGTTAAAATTAAAGCCTGTTAAAATTGAGAAAATATGATTAAAATGTTAAAATCACAAACATAGTAAAATGTAATAAACACAATATCGATACTAGACTATATAAATCATGAAGTTTACTATTATGCTACCAAAATATCTCAAAACTTGAAACACTTCGATTTCTTTGTCGTCGTCGGTATATTTGTGAAATTCTTTAATTTTTTTATATCTTAATTTGTATACGTGTAAAATTAATATATTTCATTTAAATTAGTAATAGATCCGTATACTTATTACTACGTGAATGTAGGGATAAGTTTGAGACTTCATTATTATTTAAAAAATAATTAATTTAATTTTTTTTGTAATGATTAGTTTTAACCGTATATATTTTTGTAAGAGTAAGTAAATGTAGGTTGTTTGTTAATAGGTGATCCTCTTTTAAAACTTGAAATAGTTAATTATAAACTTATAAGATTATAAATAATAAATATTGGTGTTAAACTTACATTATACCAAATATTATATCTAAACTATTTGTAATAATAACCAAATCTGAAAGTTATGCTATGGAACTAACTTAGAATATATTTTTCAAATGAATTTATCTGTTTATATAATTTAATATTTAAATAATAAATGAATGTTTTATTCTTGTATAGTAATATAAAAAATTAATTAGTTTAGTAACTACCTTGAAATATTATTAAAGATACTTACAAATTTTGTATAGCATTTTTATTTATTTTAGGAATATCTTTTATCGGTGGAGAAATGTTTGTTATGCTTTTAATTCAAATGGTGAATTTAAAAATATTTATTACTATAAAAATAGATTATATTAAATAAGTCAAAATATTAAAATAATAGAATAATATTATTTATTAATTATTTTTATATTGCAAAGAGAGAATTGCACAAACTCATTACAAATATTATGTGAAAATATTTAGGTATATATAATGTAACATTATCTTCTTATACACAAAAAATTAATGATTTTTGGTATTTTATAAATGGGTAAATGTATAATTCAAAAAACTGCTTCTATATCTTCGATTAAGGACTTTTATTTATTAGCTCAAACAATTTATATCACCTTAATTTTTTATACGTTTAATTTGATATAATTGTTTTTTTAGGAATTATAATATACTAAATATCAGTGAGATATTACACTATTTTTAATCATTTTTAAATTCTTTCCCTTATTTTTAGTTTGAAATAAAAAACTATTACTTAATATTTTATAAACTCTAACTTAAACTAACATTTAAAAAGAGTTAAAATTTTATTTTAAATTCAAATTAAATATTATAAAATTAAGTTTCTTGTATTGTAATATTTTTTACCACTTTATACACATAATCATTTATTTTTTGAACAATCATATATTAAAATCTAATTAGTTAATTAAATCACATATTTATTAAAAGTAATTTTTGCAATTTCAAATTCTATGTAATGGAAGGGTGGCTATTCTCTTCTTGATTTGTTTTCAAATTTTTGATTAAAAAAAATTATTCCATATTTATAATACAAGTTTCAAATTAATATGTGTACAAAGTATAAAATTTATTTTATTTGAACTTATAAATATAATTGTTTAGCATTAATATAATCTTAATTAGAGAAAACTACTATTAATCTAGATTGGACAACAATAACCCATATTTGTAAAGTTAATCTAGAGGATTGATAAAAAATGAATAATAGTAAATGAAACATTTTACTTCTAACGTACCCCGGAGTATTTTAAACGATATAACAAAGAAGAAATAATAAACAAAATTAATGTAAATGCAAATAGCTTCACGTTTTAAAAAATAACATTAGGAATGGGCATGTCTGTCCTGCATCATTAAGATTCTTAAAGTCCTCATTCTCAATAATTTTTGTTTATATCAAATTCCAATAAATCCGCAAAAATATTTTATAAGACTCCACTCCATCCCTCCCAAGCAAATCATGATGCTCTTCAATCAATGACACAATCACTCATATTTAAGAATCTTACATAAGTTGAAAAATAGAACACAAATTCAGAAAATAATGTTATTATTAAGAAATAAAAAGGTATACATAAAATACTATAAAAAAATACAAGTTTCTGAAGTTTATAAAACGATATGTATTAATATTAAGTTATATGTCTATGATGGTTTATATAGAGATATCACAAATTAGTTTGATTAAGATATAAATGACTTGGATGTTTACAAACTTATAATAAGTCTATATAAGCCATCATAAATATGTACCTTATTATTGATACTTTTTACCTATTATAAACCTCGAAACAAATATTTATTTTTTGAAAAAATCGTCTAAAATACAAAATTCTTGCCTATAAAATCACTACTAATATGCCCCCTCTTTAACTATTTTAAATAGTTTTTCTCGAGAAATAATTGTGGCCATCAGATATTGATTCTATGAATGAAAAAATTGTTCCATTAACATTTATTTGATAATGAAAGAAAAAAGTTTAAATAAATTAATATACAACATTTCTTATTTTATGTAGTAAATTAATAAAATTAAAAGCATCAAAATAGTGATTGAAAAAAAGTTAAAAGTTCATAATGAATGACTGATAAAGGAGTTAGAGAAGATGAGAGTATGAGGAATAAAGTTAAAACAACTTCTATATTTACAAAGTTATAGATGATTCTAGATACTTGAATCTATATTAAAATATTATAATAAATAAAACAAAAAATTGTATTAATCTTGTTGTAATCTTATCTGGATTCTAGAAATAACTTTTATGTATAATATAAAATATAATTTAAGTAATTAATTAATAAAAAAACCTAACCGATTTATAGATAGGTGGGACAAATTGTTTTGGCAGTCGTGACGATGATGACTGATCCTGAACAGATTTGTTAATACTGCCAACTGTTTTATTACTTTTTAAAATTAGCATTCATTTCAACAAACTCAGACGAATATACCGTATCAATCTTTGGAGTCCTTCGTCATTTTCTTGGCGCACAAAACGTCCAATATTAAGGTGTCTTCTTCGAGGAGCCGTACTGTTCAAAGTGACTGGCGGACTGCGATCACAGTAGAGATTACAATTGTAAAATCAAGAGAAAATGTATATGCAAATAATATGACTTCGTATGAACATGTCATAAGTATTTTGTATATTTTGTTTATGGACCTCTGATTTATATAGTTCAAAATTTCGGAGTCCATATTACATGGTTTTGCTTGTTCCATCAACTATAGCTACTGGTTTCTAAATCTTTTGGCTTATAATAGTGGTAAAGCTTAAAGTTTCTGCCTTTTTTACTTTTAGGGTGAACGAGTCCTACTACAGCAAGTAGAGGTGATGGAACCTTGGTTCTCTTCTTCTTATTGGTGGATGTACTCGTCCATTATTTGGTCCAAATAATCTTTTTGGTCTTTCGGGATACCCATCTTGACGACATCATTCCAATTTTTGAGGTATCTTACTTAAGTATTATGGTTGATAGGCCTGTCTATTGCAACGACACAATCACGATAAGGAGGAATACAATTTCGTCCAAATTGTTTTAATAGCTCGCTAATGTAGTTGGAGGTGACCCATTCAAGACACATAAGTCCAATTATGGGTTCATCATCCATCAGATAAGTCATGTTTTTAATGCCATGCCACTGTAGGAGTTCGCGGATGGAATCATTGTCATGGATCGGCGCTTTTGGTGTGGCACTCCTAATGCGTTGGCATTGGATGGAGGCACACATCTCACTACCAAGAATCAGGGGAGGTATGTACTCCAACTTCTTCAAATGACACACATATAGAATGATGGATGCTCCTCTTTTACTTAAGTAGTAAGTAAAATAAGATTTATTTTGTCTTAGCAATGTTTTTGCTAGGATAATTCCAGTGGGATCCTTATTTCCTACCCTAAGGTGGTAAACCACTTCCAGTATCTTGGAGGATGGTGGGCGGTTGCTTGACGGGGCAAAGAGAAAGTGGGCTATCAAGATCGTCATGGTGAGCAGGGCAGTACTGAAATTAAGCGGAATATTTACGCCCTAAGTAGCCATCTTTATCCAGCATGATAGATCCATGTATGTTCTTTCCATGATCTTGTTCTTTATGGTCTTTGTATAGCTGAACTCCTCATGAATGAGACTGTAACCTCGGTAGTCCATTCCGTTTCGTGGAAGTGGTGGTTCCAAAGGAACATATCTTCATTATCTATATTCTTACTCATTATCTTATTTTAGTCAATTAATTTGATTTCGTTTATTAACACTACTCTCTTATTTTTAAAGGATTTTATTATTTGAAATAGTTAAAGAGAGGAATATTAGTAATGATTTTATCAAGCAAGAATTTTCGATTTTAGAAGAATAATACAAAAAATAAATATGGGTTTCGAGGGTTATGATAGGTAGGAAGTATCAATATTAAGGTACATGTTTATGATTTATAGATTTATTATAAGTTAGTAAGATTTTTTTTATATACTTGTGTTTGATGTTTGTAAACATCTAATTCATGTATATCTTAATCAAACTAATTTGTGATATCTCTATATAAATCATCATAAATATATAACTTAATATAAATACATATCGTTTTATAAATTTCAATGAAATGTATTTTTTTTAATGTGTTTCATGTGTACCTTTTTATTTCATTATAATAACATTATTATCTGAATTTGTGTTCTCTTTTTTAACTTAAGTACTCTACATCTAACAAGATTCTTAAATATGAGTGATTGTATCATTGATTGAAGAGCATTATGATTTGCTTCGGAGGGATGGAGTGGAGTTTTATGAAATGATTTTGCGGATTAATTAGAATTTGATATACAAAAAAATTATTGAAAACAATGTCACAGGATGAAATTCGACCTGTGTGGCACTAGGTTAGATCGACGCAGATTCTAGGTAGTAAGCCCTTTTACACAATGCAAGAAGAACTTTGAGAGAGAAAGAACTTGAGAATAAGAATTGTATATTGAATACTTGGTAATTATAATGAAATACCTTTGAGGTATTTAAAGGACTTATGACGTACTACATTAGTAATTGTCTTCTAATTACAATTTAATTACACTTAAAAGAATCGCTGTAATCAATAGAGACAGGGGTCTAACTATTGATGACAACTTCTGAAAAATGGTTTGATAGAAATCCTGATAGAGATTAATATCACTTTCTATTCTTCACAAACCCTTGCAAACTCTTGAAGTGATTCAAGTGCGAAAATGTTCGATCATGTTTTAAGATAAGAACCAGTTTGAAAAGAGAAAACAAAATGTAAATGACACAGCAAGTTTTTTATAAATGTTCGGAGTAAACTCTCCTACGTCACCCCTTCTTCCAACCACCAGAAGGATTCACTATACTTCTTTGAATCAAATACAGTTTACTGGCTAACTAACTGTTGAACAAAACACACTATGTTCAACTTACAATATATTCAAGAATATCACTCAACTAGACAATGTTCTTGATTCTATCTGTATCTCGAAGATGATGTACAAAGTCAATAAGCAAGTGAGCAAGCAGACAACAATTCGTGAAACAGTGCCAAGAATCAGCAGCTCATCCGTTGTCCTTGAGGATCTTTAAGTGGAGAACAAATACCAACAGTTGAATCAACTGAATTGACATGTGGCGATCTCCCATTAGGAGGTCTCCCATAGTACAAGAGTACAACAAGATTTGTGCACAAGGATCGTGGCCGTACCACTCAGGTAGTGACCAAACATTCTTCTAGGATTGTCCTGTAAGGAACAAGTGTGTAAAAAATATTTCATTGGATGCAACTGGCTGTCGTACTGATCTGCATGGATGAGTGGAGCAGGAGTCGCGAACAACTAGTTGATCGTGGGTAGACAGATGCTAACTTCAGGCGGCTGTTAAAGCGAGACATTAGACGTGCTTCATTAAACTTCCAATTCTAAGGAAGTTTGACATGTACATCTAATAGCGAGATTCATAAGACCACCAAATCTAATGGGGTTAGACGTCACGTCTAACTACGTTTCACTTCAGACTAGTCTGAACGAGTTAGACGCCATCGTCTAACTTTCATCTGTTAGACTGCACGTGTAACTACGTGTCTGATAGACTGCATGTCTAACCACGTGTTTGTTAGACTGCACGTCTAACCACGTGTCTGTTAGACTACACGTCTAACCATGTGTCTTTTAGACTGCTCGTCTAATTACGTAATTGTTAGACTGCACGTCTAACTACGTATCTGTTAGACTTCACGTCTTCCTAGCAACACGTCTAATTAGCCTATTTCAAATTAAGTCTAACTTTGTATTTTTTGATGCACTTGCACAAAAGCAATTAGACGGCTTAGCTTCAATCTTATTTAAGTTTTACACAAGCTTATCATCAAAATATTGTTAGTCAAGATAATTTGACCCAACAATTTCCCCATTTTTGATGATGTTAAAACTTAAATAAAATATTAAAAGTGTATACGCAAATTTGATAATTATCGACACAGTAGATAGAAAAAGACTGTTCATATTTAAAGATAAACATAGCATGATTGATAACATCATAAGATTTCCCAAAAACATCAAAAGATTTCAACATTCCCCTAAAATCTTTTCCTTTTCCCCCATTTTAACATCATTAGGGAGAATAGAAGGAATCCTAATATGCCCTTTCAGCCAAGTAGGCTGCCCGGTTTCGTCTCTTCAACTTGAGCCTACCTACCCGTAGAACATAGTCGAGAATCTTTTGGTTGTTCAAGACTTTAGATGGATTGAAGTGAAAATCGTGTCCGACTTCAAAGAGGAGACAATAGTGGAACATGCTAAGTAAAGCATCATATCCATAGATTTTCTTTGGAGAAGAAATCATCTTTACTAGATTATTGAAAAGAACTTTTAACCAATTGATGGCTACACCCCTTGTGATGGCCACTGATAGGATCGACTTTATCAATAGAGACGGGAGTCTGGCTATTGATGAAGGCTTATGAAAAACGGTTTGAAAGAAATCTTGTTAAGGATTTAATTCGCTTTCTATTCTACGCAAACCCTTGTAAACACTTGAAACAGAATCAAGGCGGAATTGTTTACTTAGGTTTGAAGCTCAAGATGAAGAATGAGAAGATGATAGAAATGAAAATACACAACAATTTGTTTATGGATGTTCAGAGCAAACTCTCCTACGTCACCCCGTCTTCCAACCATCGGAAGGATTCACTATAATATGATTTGAATCAAATACAATTTGCACACACTTAGCTCACTATTGAACAAAACACAATCTGTTCAATTTACAAGATGAAGAATATCACTCAGGTAACGGTATTTTTGATTCTATCTCTCTCTTGATTCACACACAATACAATCAGGAAAGCAGCTTACGGCTTGAATATTCAAAGGATTGATTTCTCAGTAGTTCTTCTCAGATAGTATTTCTTAGTTGATCGAATGGCAGTTCGTCCATTGTCCTTAAGATTTGATAAATACTGGGCAGAGACTAACGGTCAAATCTTTAGAATGATACGTGGCACTCTTCCATTGGAAAGCCTCCATAGTACACAGCAGATTCTGAGCATAAGGATCGTGCCCGTACACCAACTGGTAGTGCGCCGAATATTCCATCAGACTGCATGTCTAACTCCACTGAGTTAGACTGCATGTCTAACTCCACTGAGTTAGACTGCATGTCTAACTCCACTGAGTTAGACTGCACGTCTAATTCCGGTTCTACTTCAGACTTGTTTGAAGGAGTTATATGTTACAAACTGTAATTACAAATGATCCGACGAATATTATGAAGCCACGTGGACGCTAGAGGACAATTAGATGAACTATTTTAGGTTTAGTTATTAATTTCTCTTTTATCTGTAATAGCCCTTGAACTTACTTTACCTTTTCATTTTGGCCCTTGTCTGTTATGCCAGCTATCAATAAGTTGTAACTGAATCTATCTGGGTATTTATACTCAGTAGATTCCTCACATTAGGGATGTATGTTGAATGTAAGAGCTTTTGGCTCACTTTTCTATCTCTCATCTCATTCATCAGTTATCCGGCAATCGTTCGCCAGCCTTCTTTCTCTTATTTCAATATGAAAAACGTATCAATTGGTATCAGAGCTTACGTTCCTCACGATGGTCGATATAGGACATCAATCGGAAAACAACTCCCTGCGTGCATCCATAGTTTCTATTAATGAAACTTTAGACAAGATGCGGAAATAGATGAAAAGTAATGACGAAGAACAATCACACTTACTATATAGTAAGGGAAGATCTAAACGTCAAGAAGATTCAGCTAAAGCATCCAGAATAGACACAGTAAGGGAAGACAACCTGGAAAATTTGCAAAAGAAGCTACAAGGTGAGACAAAATGTTGTATTCCTCGATTTGAAGGTGCTGATGTTCAAAAATGGATCATTAAAACAGAAGAGCATTTTAGATCTAATCAAACTCCTGTAGAAAATAGGATTCAAATGGAAAAAGAAAAACTCATGGGAGAAACACGTAAGTGGTTTATCTCTTATATATTTTCTAGAAATGCAGGTATTGCCCAAACTTGGACGGAGTTCAAAAGAGCTATTCATAATCGTTATAATCCAACAATACAATCAGAGAATACGTTAACAGAATCGCGAGCTAATGAAAAGGATAGTGAAATTTATGCTGAATTTGAAAGTGAAAGGTTGGAATCAGATTTGAATCGACAACTATTTAGAGTTGAGAATTTAAACAAACAAGTTGAGCTCGTTTCAGATTTTCTGAGAGTAGATTAATCTGATCTGTTTAATAGGGAACTAAATGTCCAACAAAAAGGAGAGAAAATTGTCATGCTTAAGCTCAATCTTAACCTAGAGCTAAAACAGAAAACAATTGGCATTCTAAGGTGTTATGAGGATGAATACATCAATGAGGCAAAACTAACGGAGGTTAACTTTACTTACCAAGGTGATTTGATTGAAGCTGAATGTCAAACTATTATATCCGTTCAGAAGTTTTTTCAAGTGAGACATCGTCACAAAATGAAGCCGAAAAACAACAAACGAACTAGACGAAACAGCAGGATTAAATTGCAGCGATGGAGCCTTACAGTAGAGAAAGATGTTGGTTCAAAAGCGATGAAAACTTTGAAGGCTAAAGGACATAGCCTAGAGACAAAGATTTGGGATCCATTTGAGAAGAAATAGGAATAAAGAGAGTGAGGATAACCGGATAACCCGCAAGAGATGTGAAGAAGATGATTAGCTTGGAATTATTAGATCTCAATTTGAGGTTAAAAGGCAAAAGAAATGGTGAATGGTAGGGTCTATGTCGTGCTCAAGTGGTACTTCAGAAGAAATTGATACACTTACACGTCATGGAAATTGAATTAGGGCAGAGAAATTGATAGCAGCAGGGCAGGGGATTTGACAACACAAGCTAACTGTCAATTTAGGGCATCATATATTTTTAATTTTATTTTGTTTAGCTTTGCAGGCTAGTGACTCCATTTTGAGGGCTTATTTGAAATTAAAACAATTTTAGCCGAAGAACAGATTGTTACATGAATTCACCGGGACGTCGAATTTCAGATGGAGAAGGTATTGTTACAAACTGTAATTACAAATGATCCGACGAATATTATGAAGCCACGTGGATGCTAGAGGACAATTGGATGAACTATTTTAGGTTTAGTTATTAATTTCTCTTTTATCTGTAATAGCCCTTGAACTCACTTTACCTTTTCATTTTGGCCCTTGTCTGTTAAGCCAGCTATCAATAAGTTGTAACTGAATCTATCTGGGTATTTATACTCAGTAGATTCCTCACATTAGGGATGTATGTTGAATGTAAGAGCTTTTGGCTCACTTTTCTATCTCTCATCTCATTCATCAGTTATCCGGCGATCGTTCGCCAGCCTTCTTTCTCTCATCTCAATCTGAAAAACGTATCATTAGACTACACGTCTAACTTTCACAATATATTAGACTACACGTCTAATTCCGAGTATATTAGACTGCACGTCTAACTCTTCTGAGTTAGACTGCACGTCTAATTACGAGTTACATTAGACTGCACGTCTAACTCCGCTGAGTTAGACTGCACGTCTAACTCCGCTGAGTTAAACTGCACGTCTAATTACGAGTTCCATTAGACTGCACGTCTAATTACGAGTTCTATTAGACTGCATGTCTTTCTCCACGAGTTAGACTGCACGTCTAATTACGGATTCCATTAGATTGCACGTCTAACTCCATGAGTTAGACTGCACGTCTAATTACGAAATTCATTAGACTGCACATCCAACTCCACGAGTTAGACTGCACGTCTAATTATGGAATCCATTAGACTGCATGTCTAACTCCACGAGTTAGACTGTACGTCTAATTATGGATTCCATTAAACTGCACGTCTAACTCAACGAGTTAGACTGCACGTCTAATTACGGATTCTATTAGACTGCACGTCTAACTCCACGAGTTAGACTGCACGTCTAACTCCACGAGTTACACTGCACGTATAATTACGGATTCCATTAGACTGCACGTCTAATTACGGATTCCATTAGACTGCACACCTAACTCCACGAGTTAGACTGCACGTCTAATTACGGAATCTATTTGACTGCACGTCTAACTCCACGAGTTAGACTGCACGTCTAATTCCTCTAGTTAGACTACACGTCTAACTCTGTGCATCTAATGCCAAATCGGTCTAATGAACCTGATTAAATCCATGTCTCATGAAATATATTTTCGATACACCTGCATCAAAACTCATAAGTCATTTCATCATCAAAATCCCAATAGTCAAACTATTTCAACACTTAGTCAAAATAATTTGACCCAACAATTTCCCCCTTTTTGATGATGAAATAGAAATTCTGCATATATATAGCAAAATACGCATTCATCACATAAATAAACTTCTGTTCACTTACAGAAAACTTCACAAACTTCCAAAACCAATATTTAGAACATAATCAAAGAAACATTGTTTGAGAAACTTAAACAGAGTAGGAGAAAATAAATTATTGTTCTTCCCTTTTTACTCGAGGATCGGCTGGGCTCATATCTTGACCACTTAACAAATTTTGAAAAGGAGGAAGAATGCGAGCACCACGACCGCTTCCACTTGATCTCCCACCGAGATCACCGCCACTAGAATGACCTCTTTGATCAAAACCAGATTGCTTACCACAACCACCACCACTGCTTCGGCCTCCACGATCACCACCGCTTCGACCTCCGCCTCTTTGAGTTGGCCTTGGATTTTCATCGTTGCTCGGCGCTCGTCAAGATGTAGTGTCGGTTGATACACCGTCACTTCTTCTACTTGACTCACCTTGGGTAATACGAGGTTGATCTCTTTCAGCATCAGCTTCCGCATTCTCTTTTGCTTGAAATTTTCTTGCAATAGAGTCAGCAAATTACAGTCGTTCACCATCTGTTCTTCTTAAACATCCTTAAATTCCAACCATCTGGTTTTTCATCAAACTGAGTTCCTCCATAGCTTCTCTATGAAGATCATCATTGATGTGTCCTTCAAGGTCCATCATTTCAGATTGACGACTGTAGAGCTTATTTTCAAATTTGGAGAAGTTTGAATTTGAGATGTGAGTCTCATACGTGATCTTCTTCAGAGTATTGTCCAATTCATTAATAACTTTGACAAAATCAGCAAATTCCTTTCTCTCTTCTTTCTAGGTGTTCAAAGCCTTTATCATATTTGATCCCATAGAAACCACGTTCTTCTTCTGAAGAGATGAAAGCACAGAAGTCATAGACTTTAGAAGTTTGATACCGTCAGTAGAGGATTCTTCATTAGATGAATTCTCTTGAGATTCTTCTGTCATACTCTTAATAGGTTCAAAGTGGGTATGAATCTGCATGGATTGCTCCGGTTGATCCTTCTCAGATACATTACCAACTTCATTCTTCTCTTCTTCTACCAATTCCTTTTCAGCTCTCTGAAATCTTTCAAATAGATCTCCCTTGTAGTGAAGAGGATTGTTGACATTTTCATGAACACTTTCCGTAATGCTCTTAGGGAATGGAAGAGGCCTGACATGACTAGAATATTGATTATCTTCCTCCTCATATGAGGAACTCTCTTCTTCAGCATCTTTGTCTTTGGACGGTTCCCCCTCAGATCTGATAATTTCTGGATGAGTTACTTCAGCCTCCTTCTCTTGGACTTCTTCTGTTCTTACAACAGGGGATATCACAACATCTTCATCATTAGGAGCTTGAGCAGACTCCTCAACAACATCTTCTTCAATAACTTCTTCTTCATACGTTGGAAGAGCTTGTTCAGGCTCTTGAACAATCACTTCCTCTTCTTTAAGTGAGGATTCTCGTGAACAGGTTGATCCAAAAGATGTCTTTCTTCAGTAGAAAGATTCCCAAATTCAATAAAGAGAGCAGCATCTAGCTTATCTGTATCATCGTTATCATTAAATATATCCATCGGTTCATCATCATCAAAGGGATTTGCTCCAGAGCAGTTAGCGCCATGAATGTATCGGGTAACAACCGAGACGTAATTATCCATGATGTCGTCTAATCATTTCAAAACTTTCGCTTTCACTTCAGAGTCTTTCTCAACGGGATTAAAGTTTACCTTTCTGGCTTCAAGAATGGGGAATAATGCTCTTCCTCTCAAACACGTTTCAACAAGATCCTTTCTCTTCAGAGCTTCAGGCACATCTGAAGTTTTACCCCACTTGAGAGCCTTCTTCTCATTGGCTACACGCTTCTTCCATTCACAAATTATTTCAGAATTTGTTAATGCTTCATTATACTTGACAGACAGTCTTTCCAGGATCCAGGATTCAAAAATTTCCATCTAACACAAGGTCAACAATGCTTATTGCCTCCGATACATCTTCATTAAAAGCAGTTGCAATATTCTTACCTTTTCCAGCAACCTCGACGCGTCTTGGAGCAGGTCTAGGTTCACTAAATACAATTCCACCCGACAGCCTTGCGGAACGCATCAATTCGTACGTTGATTGAGGTTTCTTGCACAATTCAGAAGGGAGCTCTACACGAGTGACCTTCCCGGTTACTAAGGAATCCTTAGAAATGGGATTTAGCGAAGGATATTCTCTGATAGAAACAAAGGACTTCTTTTCAACAGATTTTCTAGCAACAAGGGTAAGGGCAACACCTTGTTCTGGTTGGTTAATCTCTGTAGCACCTGCGGCTACTTGATCAGGTTGAATAACGTGAGACTCAGTCCTGTTAACATTTTCAATATTTGGACCAGCTAACTCAGCAGCAGGCCCTTCAGCAGATTCCTTTTCCGGAGTAAAAATAGATTCAACTTGTTCAATCATAGGAACATCAAACTTAGGCACATCGGACAATGGTCTAGAATAAGTTACCTTCATTGATTTAGACGCGTGGGGCACCTTAGACTTCTTTTCTTTCGAGACACAGGATCTCGATGGCTTTCTCAGGATGGTCGCTGGAGAAGACATAGAGGATATTGGAGTAGAAGCAAGTACACCTGGACCTTGCCTGATTGTTGAATCGACTGATTCAGAATTCTTCTTTGTAGAGTTTTTCAAACTGGAGGAACTAGCCTCTGATTCATTAACGGTCTTTGATCTCTTCGCCCCATTGACATAATGGAAGCAGACGGCTGTCTAGATCGAGTAGCAGGCCTACCACATGTCTGATGACTAGAGGCACCTGAGGCAGATTCCATATTATTTTTCATTCTCATCAGGGTGCTCGAGACTGTAAAGGCAGAGATTACCCTGGGAGAATTGATCTGCTCAGGTTCATCCATCGGAACACCCAAATGCTCAAACAATCGACTTAGTTGAGCCGCGAACGTTATGATTTCCTTGTTCATCTAGTTGATAGAAAAGCTAAGGTTCTGAAAAAGAGTTGAAGCCCAGTTTACCTGGATTCCCTTTGAGATGACGCACATATAGTCAAAACGATCTTGACTATAGAGATTTAAGGAACCAACCTTCCCTTGGAGTGCTTTTGCTATCACATCGTTTAGCAAAATAAAGTGAGGTTTGAGAACCTTCTTACTTCCATTTACATGAATCATCGAGCCATCGGCAGAAAAAGCCTTCTTCATCTCTTGCATTATATCTAATGATTGAAGCATGTCGAACGTATACCCCTCTGTTGGAAGTTCAAAGAACTCCGCATATACAGTTTCGTCGAAAGATATTTCCACGCTGTTAACGGTTGCTATGATAGAGTCTCCTACCATTGTTGCAGATTTGAAGAACTCGCGAACTTCTTTTTCGTAGAATATAAATGGTCCTTCAAGATACTTTCTTAACCTAGAATACTCTAAGGTTCTGAACATATCCACCACTTCCGGCTGATTGAAAGTGTAGACCGATGGAAAATCCACTTGCAATATACAATGACCCAGAGTGATTCTTTTGTTCACCATTTTTAGAAGAATATGAACTAACACAAGATTTAGAGAGATTTAGAGAGAAAGATGCAAAGAAAACTAGGGTTCTTAAGAATCTCGAGAGATGAAAAGCTTTCAAACTCATGCAAGGATATCCTTATATAGACAGAGAAAAGATATACAGAATAACCGTCACTTTTCTTAGGGGTATGGCCCATCAATTAATGTTAGACGTCCTTTCCAAAGAGTCATCATTAAAAAAGAGGGTATATATGTCATTTTCTTCAAACTTGAAAGACACGTGTCTTCATGTTGTTAAGAGATGACTGTTTAATATTTAAGCGGGAAAAACAGTTAGCTCTTCACGTGGGGCAACTGTCCTTGATCAGTCTAATCGGCACGTAGTTAGACGTTTTTCTTACTACACAAATCCATATACCTAATCGTCTATTAGACGGATGGGTCCATTAGGCGCATACGTCTAATTCCGTGTTGTAAAGAATACGTCTAATGTCTATTAGACGTGTACGTCTATTTACGCATGAACACCACGTGTTAGACGTGTGTTTGGTTAGACGTGAGCATCCTCTTTCTCATGACGTAACAACGTCTAACGTCTATTAGACGTGTACATCTAACCGCATAGGTTTTAAACCTCAACATATAGACTTAGATGTATAGATTGTGGGCAAAAATACGTCTAAGTACAGAATGTTTCTTTTAGACACACCTATCTAATAGATCGATTAAGGATATTCGTCTAGAGAGTATCTTTACTTCCAAAGTAATTTGCCCTCTCATTTTGTATAGGGACAGAAAATCAAAAGAAACAGTTTTTTTGGTCCAAAGACCAAAAAAATATTTTTAACAAACAAAAATATTTAATCTACTAGAATGGAAAAGGCCATTGTTGATCTTCTAGGTTGTGTACTCAAAAGAGTATTCTTCTTGCTTCCTTCTTGCAATCTTCCTGCATCACCTACAAATGAAACTATTTACACATTTTGGTACCCATATTCAATTGGGTCCTCGATCAATCAATTAGTCCCTTAGGAATCTATATTTGAGTTATTATGATGGATTTCCCATTTTGTGTTGTGATTAATGTATAAGATTTTGACTTAGCAGATGACTTCCTGCTAGTCACTGGTCCCTTAGCTTTTGAAGAACACTTTCTTTTAAAACTACTTAACTTAGAGTCAGGTTTTTAGATTGCCAGACTTGCTAGCTGCTTCTAGCTTATTCTTAAGCCAGCTCCCAGTCGGCGGAACATAAATTATTTCATTTTTGAAAGCTACTTCTTCATGAATAGGATTAGATTCAATGTCAGTTATACTCCGCTTGACAAAACTTATTGGCTTAAGCTTGTCAGTTGCTGAGTTTGACTTTTTGTAGGACGGGTTAGGATCATTGCTATCAAATCCCAATCCGAATCTAGATCCAACAGGTTTTAACTTGCTGATCTGATATTTGACAGCTTCTCCGGACCTTTTCCATGCACAGACAACATAATTTAACCTCTTTTTTTTCAGATGAAAGGGTTTGAATCTATTCTTTGAGTATCTCATTCTCAGATGAGATCTCTTCAACCTTCTTTTCGAAAACGTTTGACTCTTCAGTTTGAAATAGAATCAGTTTGTTTACATCTGGTGAAGATTTAGTTTCATTTAGAGATTTTTCTAGCTTTCTGTACTCGATGACCATGTCATCTAGTACAGCTACCAGTTGTTCCCTTGAAAACCATTCGGAAGAGAAGTCAAATACCTCAGTCTCCTGAGTCCTTTCTTCATCTTCTCTTGCAATGAAGCATGCCACCTCTTCTTCATCACTTCCACTAGATGAGAAGTAGGAATCACGGTTGTTTCGTTTGTTCTTCCCGTCACCTGCCATAAGAGCCTTCAGCTCTTTTCCATCATCCTTGGTATCTTCACGTTTTGACTTCCGGCATTCCGATGCATAATGAATTTAATACCACAGTTAAAACACGTAACATTAGCTTTAGATTTTTTATTGTCCATAGAATTTAAAGAGTTTGAGTTAGAGTTTCTCTTCTTCATGAAGTCGCCAAACTTCTTCACAAAGAGAGACATGGCGTCGCTGCTCAGCTGCTGAGCCACCATATTCACATCCGGAGCGGTTGGTAGATCTTCAGCAGTCACCAACGTCTTGACAATGATAACGAATCAGGGTTGATCTTCTTCCATCCTACAGTTCAGCTCGAACTCATAGGCCTTGAGATCAGCGGAGAGATCAAAGAGAAAGATCTTATTAAGATCTTTGAATTTTCTCATTGCCATCGTATTTATGTCCCATTCCCTTGGAAGAGCACGTATGACCTTGATAGAAAGCTACCTATTGCTATAGGTCTTGTCTAGAATGGATAAGGAGGAGACAAACTTGTTGAATATGGTGTCGAAGTCGTTCATTGTTTCACCAGGACGCATCTTGAAGTTATCAAACTGTTGAGTGGCAACCATAATCTTATTTTCCTTGGTTTGCTCGTTGCCCTCACACAGTTGGGTGAGTCTATCCCAGACCTCTTTGACAGTATCACATTCGATAATGTAGTTGAACATGCTATCATCGAGAGATCTGTACAGAACATCGAGAGCCATGTTGTTGAGGTTGTTCTGCCTCTTTTCTTCAGCGGTCCATTCAGCTTTCTCCTTATCGATCTTGATAGGACCTTTTGTGACGACACTCCACATGTCGTCATGAAGAGGAGAAAGATGAGCACGAACTCTTTTCTACCATACAATGTAGTTTTCTCGAGAGAAAGTTGGAATGGTTGTAGCACTGGCATCTTTGGTTATAGTCGACATTTTTCAGGAAAAGCTTGAGAATAGAAACCTTGCTTTGATACCAATTGATAGGATGGGATTTATCAATAGAGACGGGGGTCTGGCTATTGATGAAGGCTTATGAAAAACGGTTTGAAAGAAATCTTGCTAGGGATTTAATTCACTTTCTATTCTACACAAACCCTTGTAAACAATTGAAACAGAATCAAAGAGGAATTGTTTACTTAGGTTTAAAGCTCAAGATGAAGAATGAGAAGATGATAGGAATGAAAATACACAGCAGTTTGTTTATGGATGTTCGAAGCAAACTCTCCTACGTCACCCCTTCTTCCAACCACCGGAAGGATTCACTATAATATGATTCGAATTAAATACAGTTTGCACACACTTAGCTCACTATTGAACAGAACACAATCTGTTCAATTTAACAGATGAAGAATATCTCTTAGCTAACGGTGTTTTTGATTCTAGCTCTCTCTTGATTCACATACAGTACAATCAGGAAAGCAGCTTACGGCTTGAATATTCAAAGGATTGATTTCTCAGTAGTTCTTCTCAGATAGTATTTCTTAGTTGATCGAATGGTACTTCGTCCGTTGTCCTTGAGATTTAATAAATACTGGGCAGAGACTAACGGTCAAATATTTAGAATTATACGTGGAACTCTTCCATTAGAAAGCCTCCATAGTACACAGCAGGTTTTGAGCATAAGGATCGTGGTCGTACACCAACTGGTAGTGCGCCGAATATTCCATCAGAGATATACCTGCAAAACAAGTAATATGAGAGAAATTCTCTTATGTGGCATTAGTTGGATGGTTGCATATAGCTATCGTACTAATCTTCACTAGAGAGTGGAGCAGGAGTAGAGTACATCTATAGCACGTGGGTAAGAGGGTGCTAGCTTTAAGCATAACATTAGACGTATTTCAGTTGGACGACCTCGTCTAATGAAATCAAACATCCCCGTATAAGAGCATAATTACGAAATCTATTAGACTACACGTCTAACTCCACGAGTTAGACTGCACGTCTAATTCCTCTATTTAGACTACACGTCTAACTCTGTGCATCTAATGCCAAATCGGTCTAATGAGCCTTATTAGAACCAAGTCTCATGAAATATGATTTCGATACACCTGCATCAAAACTCATAAGTCATTTCATCATCAAAATCCCAATAGTCAAACTATATCAATACTTAGTCAAAATAATTTGACCCAACAACCACAATTATTTCAAACACTTTGTTGTAGTAGATGTAGGAAGAATCCTTAGAAAGAATGGATTTTGAAATGATGTCGTTGAGTAGGGAAAACTCAACTTTCAGATAGGAACTCTTTCTGCGAGAGGCGATTGGAATGAAATGCCCTTCAAACGATTGAGTTGAGAAAACGAGTTTCATCTCGGACAAGATTTCATCGTGGAAGGAGGCAACTCATAGATCCCTTCAGTTGGAAGCCTAAAAAACATGGCGAATGTTTCCTCTGAGAAACAAATAGTTTTGCTAAGAATAATCGCAAAAATGTACTTGTTATGTTAAAATCTTACAGTTTCAAAGAATTTACAAACTGCATGTTCGTGAAAAATGAAGTGGATACGCAAAAACTTTTTTAGCCTAGAAGTTTCTAGAGATTGAAACATTGATACCATTTATGGAATCATAAGGGAGGAGAAAATTTAAAATCTATTTGAAGAGATTTTGCAGTTAGATAAAACATTTCAATAAGATGATGGAAGAAGTTTAGGGATTTAAGAGCTACAAGAGGGATTTCTTAGAGAGAGAATCGGGGATTCAGGAAGAAAATACTCAAGCTTTAAAGTATGACCGTTTCTTAAATACAGAGGAGTTGACGTGTGATCATTAAATTGATGATTATATGAACCGTCAAAAATTTAAGAAATCTATTCCCAAGAGATGCAACTGTCATTTAAGATTAATCATGAAAGAGTGCTATTAATGTTAGACATGTAGTGAAAAGTCATTAGAAATTTTAGTCACTCTTTAAATATTGAAAGACACATGTCTTCAATCCATTTGAGAGGAGACTGATTTAATTTTGTCGGGAAAAGTACATGGACAAATACGGTGGTAGTGGACAGCTGTCCCAGTAGCTAGAAAATGAATTGTCCAATGACATAAGTAGTTATACGTCTAAATTACTTTCCGCATTCTTTACCTCTAAATTGAATCTGTGTCTATTAGACGTCAACGTCTAATCACGCTTGTCTTATAGACAATCAAAAGTTTATTAGACTTTTAACGTCTAATTACGCATATACAATATGTGCTAGACTTGTGTATAGTTAGACGTGACCTTCCAATTGCTCTTATCTTATAAGCTTCTAAACGTCTATTAGACATCGACGTATAAACGTGCATGTTATAAACCACGACAAGTATCCAAAAGAAGGTATAGACTGCTTGAGAAAACTCTCGTCTAAGTAGATGTGCTTCTTAGGCTACTAATCCATTGGACGTATTGAAACCTTTGTCTACTTGTTTCTCCAGTTATATTTAAACAACATGTTCCCCCTCAGTATATGCATATAAGAAAATTAGTCAAGATCAAAAAGTCCTAAGATGTCTAAAGAGAGAAAACTTAGTCTCGGGTAGAGGCTTCGTGATGATGTTTGTTGTTTGTTGATTTGTTGGGACATATTCAAGGCGAATATGCTTCTGACTGACATGCTCTCGAATGAAATAATGTCAGATTTCAATGTGTTTTGTCCGAGAGTACAAAACTGGGTTGTAGGTGATTGCTATAGCACTTGTGTTTTCACAGAAAATTGGAGATTCTTCTGCCTTAGCTGTAGACGTAGCAAGGGACGTCTGCTTCTTGTTGAACCATGAGATTAGACGATCTCTAAGGAACTGATAGGTTCCACTAGTTCTTTTCCTATCTAATTTTCACCTTGCATAGTTTGCATCTAAAAAACTAGTTTAATTGAAACTAAAATCCTTCGGATATCACAGTCCCACGTTCTGAGTTCCCTTCAAATATTTTAGAATACTTTTAGCATTAGTAAAGTGAGAGAGTTTCAGATTAGCCTGGAATCTTCCAAAGAAACCAACAAAAAATTGAATATCTGGCCAATTGGCAGTGAGATAAAGCAATGATCCGATAAAACCTCTATATGCAGTGATGTCTACACCCTGTCCACTATCATCTTTGTCAAGCTTTCTAGAGGAGCTCATTGGAGTAGCTGCAGAAAAATAGCTCTCCATCCTGAACTTCTTCTGCAGTTCTTTGGTGTATTTAAATTGATTGATGAATGTCCCTTTCTATTGCTGACGGACTTGAAGACCGAGGAAAATGTTAATTCTCCCATCATGCTAATTTCAAACCTATCCTGCATTAGCTTGGAAAATTTCTCACACAATTTGGGGTTAGTTGATCCAAATATAATGTCATCAACATATACTTGAACAAGTAGTCTGTGAGAATATTTAGTAAATCTAAACAATGTTTTATCAACAGTTCCAATAACGAAATCATGATCAAACAAAAATTTGGTCAAAGTATCATACCAAGTTCTTAGAGCTTGTTTTAAACCATATAAAGCTTTGTCAAGTTTAAAAACATGATTTAGTAAAGTAAAATTTAGAAACCAGGGGGTTGTTCAACATAAACATCTTCATTTAGTTTACTATTTAAAAATGCACTTTTTAAGTCCATTTTAAATATTTTAAAATTCTTAAATGATGCATAAGCTAGGAAGATTCTAATTTCCTCAAGTCTAGCTGTAGGGGCGAATGACTCATCAAAGTCGATGCCTTCCTCCTATCTGTATCCTTGAGCAACTAATCGAGCTTTGTTCCTTATAACTAAGCTATCTTCACTAAGCTTGTTTCTAAATGCCCATCTAGTTCTAATGACCGATTGATTAGTCGTTCTTGGAGTTAGATGCCACACTTTATTTCTCAAAAATTAGTTTAACTCCTCCTTTATAGCATTGATCCAATCTGGATCAAGCACTGCTTCACCAATTTTCTTGGGTTCAATTTGAGAAATAAAAGCAGAGTTGGATATTTCATCCATTAATTGATGTCTTGTCCTACGAGGAGAGTTAGGATTACGGATTATTAATTCTGGTGGATGATTATTGTCGAGTCAAGACTTGTCGCTTCTAATCTGCTAGCAAGGTCGATGTGATCAATGAGATTACTTTCAACAAACTCAACACAAACAACATGTAAGGATTCCTCAACAGTTTGTGTTCTATTGTTATATACTCTGTAAGTCTTGCTTACCGAGGAATATCCCAACAAGATTCCAGCATCTGCTTTAGCATCAAAAGCAGTCAGATAATCCTTTCCATTGTTATGGATAAAATATTTACACCCAAATACTTTAAAGTAAGACACTATAGGAATAGGGAAAGAATCTGCCACTTTTGATGCCACCAAGGAAGAACTCATGAAGCAATGGGGAAAAGAAGGTCTAATGAAGGTCACCTCTAAGTGCCACGGCATGTATTTCCTGAAATTCAATCAAGAGGTTAATCTTGAGAAAATTTAAGAGTTGGGACATACACACGTGGGGAAAGAATGCATGAAGATCGAAAAATGGAAAGACGGTACGAGTTATGACAGTATTCCAAAAGAAATAGTGCAAATCTGGTTCAAGTTGGAAATATCCCTCCCCACATGTACAACGCGGAAGCCTTAAGCCATTTTGCTAGCCTTCTAGAAAACCCGCTATACATGGACAAAATCACTAAGGAAAACAAAAATTTCACATATGCTAGGATGAGTGTTGAAGTTCAACCCAGAAGTGTTCTCCCCAACAAAATTATAGTGGTGGATCGAAAGGGAAATGCTACCAAGATGGGCATACATTATGAATGGCGACCATACAGATTCGTGAATTGCAATACCTTTAAACATTCTATAATGAGATGCCCTAAATTAATGACCAACTCGAAAGAAAACAAGGAACAACAAATGCAAAATGGAGAAGCCAAGCAACAAAAGGTTTCTAGTACAAATGAAACAGTTATGGAAAACATACAGCAAAAGAAAGTAATGCCAAGGGGAAAGATGTTCAGAATTCGGATGAAGGAACAAAAAGAAATCAAACTCAAGAAGAGGGAAGTAAGAAATGAAAGGAAATTGATAAAATAGGGGATTCTGAAGAAGATAAACCTAAATTTAAGTAAAAGGAAGATGCAGAAAATGAAAGAAAATATACAATAGAGGAGAAGGAAACTAAGGTTGTTGATCCTTAAACACGGAAAAATGAAGTAGAGAAAAGAAGTGACAAAAACCTTAAAATCCTGAAAAAAAATACATTTTACTATGTTAGTACGAGTTCATATAGAGAAACATTAAACAATAAGAGCAGATAGACATCATCATCTGCTTCAATTCAATCTCCCTTCATGAAGAACGTGAGAAGATTGAGACGTGGAAGAAGGCAATATGGTCAAAAGGCGGATATGTAGACAACATAGGTTGTGATATCTAGATTATAGTCTTTATTCATTTAATCTGTGTTTTGTAATGTGATTTGACTGCCACCATTCAGAAACTTTTGGATCTTTTGTTTGTCATCTTACAATCAAAACTAGAGTTTGTCTAGTTTTGTTATTGACCCCTTCCACTTTTGGGTTTTTTAATGAAATTGTGTTAAACCGTTTTCCCAAAAAAAGACACTATAGGAATTCTCCCGTAAAATAGTTCATAGGGTATTTTATCAAAACGGTTGTTGATTATCGACCAATTTTGTGTGTAGCAAGTTGTGTTTATGGCTTCTACCTAGAACCTCTAAGCAAAACTTAATTCAGAAAACATAGATCTCGTTGCTTCTTTAAGTGTCCTTACTCTTCTCTCATCAATGTCATTCTATTGTGGAGTTCTAGCACTAGAAAACTCATGTCTAATACGAGACTCCTCGAGATAGGAAAATAGGCGTTTGTTGGTGAACTCAGTTCCCTGATCACTTATAATACAAGCAATACTCAAGGATTTTTGGTTCTGAATTCTTCTAAAGATGTTAATCAAATTTTCAGCAGTTTTATCTTTAGATTGCAAGAATGCTACCCATGTAAATCGTGAAAAATCATCAATAACTATTAAGGTAAATCTCATTCCTCCTAAGTTCTTTATAGGAATTGGACCAAACAGATCCATGTGTAACAGTTCTAAGTAGCGACTGTATTGAGATTTCCCTTTACTTTTGAACGATGATTTGCCCTGTTTGCCTAACTGACAAGTAGGACAAACCTTGTCCTTTGAAAACTATAATTTAGGTAAACCAAACACTAAATTATGCGAGCAAATGTTGTTGATGGTTTTGAAATTTAAATGGTTTAACCTTTTATGACATAACCATTTCTGGTTATTCTTGGCAATCATGCACATAGGGTGAGATGTCTTATTTTGCTAGTTCAGTTTATAAGAATTTCCTACCCTGCTTCCGGTCAACAGAGTATTACCCTGTTGATCCTTCACTAGGCATGCATGAGTTTGAAAATCAACAGATAAACCATTGTCACATAATTGACTAATACTAATCAGTTTATAATACAGATTATCAACAAGTAAAACACCGTTAATGGTTAGATTACCATGGATAATCTTACAATAACCCATAGTCTTACCCTTTTAGTTGTCACCAAAGGTAATCTTAGGACCTGAGAAATCTGTTATATCAGTTAGAAGCCGTATGTTTCCTATCATGTATCTGGAACAACCGCTGTCTAGATACCAAACAGAATCCTCCAAGCAATCAATAGAATGTTCCTACACAAAACAATATTTACAATCGTTTGGTACCCATGTTCACTTGGGTCATCGGTCAATCAGTCCCTTAGAAATCCATTTTTTGAGTTATTTTTATGGATTTCCCATTTTGTTTTGTGATTAATGCGCATAGTTTAGACTTAACAGACGTCTTTCTGCTAGCCATTGATCCCTTAGCTTTAGAGGATGATTTTCTTTTAAGAATTCTTACTTCTTGTCAAGTTTTAGATTGCCAAACTTGTTAGCTGCATCTAACTTAATTTTTAGCCAACTAACAATCGGCAGAACATAAGTTATTTCATCTTTTAAAGCTAACTCCTCATGGATTGGATCAGTTTCAGTGTTATTTAGACTCCCTTTGACAAAGCTTATTAGCGTAAACTTGTCAATTGCTGAGTTTAACTTTTTACAGGATCGGTCTGGTTCATTACTATCACATCATAAATCGGATTGGATCTAGTAGGTTTCAACAGACTAATCTGATATTTTCCAGCTTCTCCAGACCTTGTCCAAGCGCTAATAATATAGTTTAACCTTTTGTTTTCAAAAGAAAGAGTTTGAATTTGTTCTTTGAGAATCTCATTCTCAGATGAGAGCTCAACCATTTTAATTTTAGAGACGTTTGGTTCAGATATTTGAGATGAACAAGAGATATCGGTCTCATATTTCGCTTTCAATTCATTAAAATAATTTGATAACTTCTTGTACTCAATAGACATGTCATTGAGTGCAACAGTTAACTCTGCGTTGGTAAATTCTTATGAGGGAAGATCATTTACCTTGGATTGATCATCTGTCATCAAACATGTGACGACTTCTATTTCATTTTCACTGGGTGAATCCTCTGAGTCGTTATCGGCCCATTTGGATTTGTTTTCAGCACATATAAGAACCTTCTGATCTTTCTGAATCTTTTTAGTTTGAACGTTACGACCATAAATATGAATCAGTTTTTCCCACATATCTTTAGTAGAGGAACATGACTTGATCTCGCAGAATATATTCATGTTGATTGACTAATGTAAGATATCTTTTACAACGTTGTCCAAGTTGTTAGTCATCTTATCTTCAGTTGTGCAGTCACAACTTGGCTTTGCAATCTTTATGGGACCATCGGTAATGTCACTCCACATATCACAATCAAGAGCATCCAAGTGAGCTTGTATTCTCATCATCCAATAATCATAGTTTTCTTTCGAAAGCATAGGGATCTCGTTGATGATAGACATGATTTATGTTCATGATGCTTTAGAATAGAAACATGACTCTGATATCAATTGAAAGGATTAGTGTAATCAATAGAGACGGGTTCTAACTATTGATGACAACTTCTGAAAAACGATTTGATAGAAATCCTATTAGAGATTAATATCACTTTCTATTCTTCACAAACCTTTGCAAACTCTTGAAGCGATTCATTGTAGAAACGTTTGCTCAGGTTTGAAGCTAAGAACTAGTTCGAAAAGAGAAAAAAGAATGTAAATGACACTGCAGGTTGTTTATGGATATTCGGAGTAAACTCTCCTACGTAACCCATTCTTCCAACCATCGAAAGGATTCACTATACTTCTTTGAATCAAATACAGTTTACTAGCTAGCTAACTGTTGAACAAAACAGACTCTATTCAACTTATAATATATTTAAGAATATCACTCAGCTAGACAATGTTCTTGATTCTATCTCTCTCTTGAAGATGATGTACAAAATCAGACTCTGTTATAATGCACGTCTGACTACGTATTTGTTAGATTGCACGTCTAATTACGTATCTATTAGACTACACGTCTAATTACGTATCTGTTAGACTACACATCTAACTACGTATCTGTTAAACTACATGTCAAACTATGTATCTGTTAGACTGTACTTCTAACTACGTGTCTGTTAGACTACACGTCTAACTACGTATCTATTAGACTGCACGTCTAACTACGTATTTGTTAAATTGCACGTCTAACTACGTATCTGTTAGAATGCACGTCTAACTACGTATCTGTTAAACTATACGTCTAACTTGCAACACGTCTAATTATCCTATTTCAAACTAAGTCTAAGTTATAATTTTTTGATGCACCTGCACAAAAACAATTAGACGACTTAGTTTCATTCTTATTTAAGGTTTACACAAGTTCATCATCAAAATATCGTTAGTCAAGATAATTTGACCCAACAACAATAATTTAGGATATTTCTTCCTTAATTAGAATATCACT
Source organism: Impatiens glandulifera (assembly GCF_907164915.1). Classification (NCBI taxonomy): domain Eukaryota; kingdom Viridiplantae; phylum Streptophyta; class Magnoliopsida; order Ericales; family Balsaminaceae; genus Impatiens; species Impatiens glandulifera. The sequence continues at coordinate 39,954,301 of NC_061864.1, read as the reverse complement.
ACTTAAAATAGAATATATATTTTAATATCTTCCTTAATTAGAATATATTTTATAATCTCTTCCTTAATTAGAATATATCTATTAATCTCTTCCTTAGTTAGAATATCTTCTAATCTCTTCCTTAATTAGAAGATTTATTGGGCCTATTTAGGTGACTAGGCCTCCCCTTGGGCTAAGAAGATTAGCGTACTATGAGGCCAAGACTTTGATTAGCCCCGATATCCCCTAGATTGGGTCGTGACACTAATGGTCCGTGAAATTCTCCTCCACTTAAGTCGTGGTCGTCCTTGGCTCGACCTTGGATCGGTATTCTTCAATCCTCTACATGAATTACCAGAAGAGATCCTCTCTTACCCATTAATTCTCGACACTAGGTAGACCTTTTTCCCCACAGTTTAATTTTAAATTGTCCCTCGTATCTACGCACAAGCCACTTTAGAAAATATTATAGAGACTTACGTTGATGCATGAGTAATATCCCATTTCCTTGGTCCCCCTCCTTAACCTGATTGCACTCCTCTTCAGATATACCCATTTCTTCATCTTCTTAGTGTCTTCATCCAAAAATGTCTGAGAAAGAGTTGTTTCCTCTCCCAAGGATTTGGCGAGAGTGAAGGTGGACTGATTTTAACCATCGTAACATATGGTCATACTTAGTGGAGTTGATGGTTGTGTGGTGTCTTTGACCTTGAGCCCCTCGAAGGCTTCGACACACGCTATCTGGACTTCCTCGGGTACTTCTTCTTTTCACTTAGACCCATCCCCATCATCCATCTTGAAAAAAGTGGAAAATGTCTCTTTACCATGTTTGCGACCTCGGCTGAAACACATTGTCGAGAACATGCACATACCCTCTGATTCTATTCTTGTTGGTATCACATTAGTCATTCCGTGATCCAAAATAATCAAGGAATTAGAATGAGGAATTATGCAAGCGCGTACCTGATCGAACCATAATAGTCCCAACACTACATAGTAGTCATCCGTAGGGACTAATGTAAATGAGACTGTCCCATTCTAGTCTCTGATCCTGGTGTGCACTTTCTTAGCCACCTCGATTACCAGCTTAGTTGTTGTACTCACAGATTTTATCGTCCCTCTTGTTGGGTAGACGCGAAGACCCAACGCCTTGGCCACTCCTTCATGCATGAAGTTATGAGTAGCTCTAGTCAGGGGCGGAGCTAGGATGAAAAATTACCTGGGGCTAACTCATTTGTCTGGTTTATTCACTTAATTTACCCCATTTTTTAAAATTTAGGTGGGACTGGAGACCACCTTGGCCCAAGAAGTTTTTAAATTTAGGTGGGGCTAGAGCTCACCCTAGCCCAAGCGTGGCTCCGCCCTTGGATCCAGTATCCACTAGTCATTTGTTGGGCCTTCCCCCGATCAAGGCATCCACGAACATCAAGCCCCTCTTTGTTCCCTTGATCGGCTCCGCAATACTAGCCTTCACAATATTGATCAGTCTTAAAGATCCTATTTGAGTCTCTTCTTCCTCATTAGAGGACTTAGTTCTTTTAACCGCTACAACATTTTCCCCCTTAAACGGGCACATAAACTTTATGTGATTATGAGCACCACAAATATAACAGACACTTGTCTTACTCGATTCGGCGGCTTGCCTCCCTGAGTTGTTGTGTGGATTCCCCTTCTTGGGTAGGTGGTCACCACCACCTTTCTCCTTATCATATGGGCGGTCTCCCCCACCTTCCTCCTCCTCATCATCCCTGCGGATCTTTGGCCTATCCATAGACACTTTGAGCTCTAACAGTCTTTCTACAACTGTAATTGCCTAGGAGATGTTCTACACCTTGGCCCTTTGTAGCTACAACTGCGCCAAAGTCTTTAGGCCATTAACAAATGCGAACAGGGCCTCCTATTCTCTTTGATGGTCCTATTGTGCACATGTTGACTTAATCTCTTTCTAGCTTCGAAATCGGCATTCTCTGGGAAGAATTGGCACTTGAACTCGGTTTTGAAGTCTTCCCATATTTCCAAAGGAAGTCCTTCACTTCCCTTACACTTCTCGAGCCTTTGAATGGAGTTGGCTTGGGAACATCCAACCGATAAGGTGCCGCACCTCTATGCTCCCCTCCATTCCACCCAATCCGACCTTCCATCGTGTCGAGCCTCCCGATCGTTTCCCTTTGGAGAGCGTCGATCATTGCATGGGTTTCTCTTTGGATTGTCTCAAGTATTTCATATTGGATATCATTAATCTATCTTTTAACCGATTCCAGCACGTCGTCACGAATGCTACGATTCAAATTTTTAATGATCTTCATGACCTCATTCTCTAACTTTTCACCTTTCTCATCTAACACCATTACTCTATCGGCCACCGCACTAAACACTTCGAGAGCTTCTTAGTGCTCACTAATGCCTTCTACAAGCTGGGTCACCCGACTTCCATGGTAGCACCTTTCTCAACAAACTTATCCATCTTGGATCCCTTGTCCTTATATTGGATTAACGGTATTAACTGAATCCATCTCTTGCAGCTTGAATGTGGAACTACAACCTTTCTCTGATACCACATGTCACGGGATGAAATTTGACCCGTGTGTCACTAGTCTAAATCGACGTAAATTCTAGTTAGTAATCCCTTTTACACAATGCAATAAGAACTTAGAGAGAGAAAGAACTTGAGAATAAGAATTGTATATTAAATACTTGGTAATTACAATGAAATATCTTTGAGGTATTTATAGGACTTATGATGTACTACATTAGGAATTGTCTTGCGTCGTTTATTAAGTTTTGCTAGTCTAGTTTTTTTTTGTATTTATAAGCGCCACTAGAATTTTCCCTCGATTGCAGTTTATTTGTGATCAACTCTTAGAGTTTCTTCAATTACTCAGTTTCTGCAATTATGGGAATGAGGAAGAACAAAAGTAACAAATCTAAAGAAGTCGAAGATTTTTCGCTAGAAGGAATTAAGGAAGCTGCAGTCAAAGAAATTGAAAAAATTGATGAAGATGTCATCAATGAATAGAAGGATACCAAAATAAGTAAGCAATCTGCTCCAACTGTTGTTGGGAAAACTTTTACTGAAAATAATGTAGGAAAACAGGCGGATAATGAAGTAGCTTGGAAGATACGCTATAATCAAACAACTAATCTATTTGTGCTCAAGAATCATATTACAAAGCTTCTTATGCATTCCAAAAGGGGATAAATTGTCATTAATATGGGCAAAGAATAGTAGATTACAATTAAACTCAATATCCACTATCTTCAAGACTGAAATCTACTAAAAAAAAGTAGAATATGAAGAAAATGTTAAATGGTCAATTACTATAATCAAAGATTATTGAAGGCTCCCAAATCTAAGTCATATACTATGAGGAGCAGCTCGACATGGAAAACTAATGAAGTCTTGAAGAACATCAATGCAAAAAAGTCAAAAGATCATTCTTATAAAGGGAAAATCAACTTGACCTTACACAAACAAAAGTGGAGGTAATGAATTCTCCATTTAAATTTAAATTTCCTACTGAAGAAGAGGAAAACTGTATAAAGGAATAGGAAAATGTAGTTGTGGGAAACTACATAGGGAAAAACAGAGTATCCTTCCCAAGTATTAAAGAGGAATTGTTGAAGCAATGGGAAGGAAAATGGCTAGAGAAGATTTCAGCAAATGTCTATGATTTATATTTCCTTCAATTAAGAAGGGATCTAATCTGGAGGAAATTATATAAAATTGGCACACATAAATAGGATCCAACTATATGAAGTTAGAAAAATAGTTTGATTGAACCTATTGAGTAAGCCAAAAGAAACTCTACAGATATGGTTCAAGATTGGGAATATACCTGCACATATGAACAATTCTCAAGCATTTAGTCATTTTGTAGGTTTATCGGGTAGACCATTATACATGGACCCAATTACTGAAAGAGGAGAGCAATTATTATTTGCTAGAATTAGCATTGAGGTGTATCCTAAAAGAACACTACCGAAAAGTATGACAATAGTAGACATAAAAGGAATGTTTAAAAATCACTAATCTTAAAGAATGAAATTATCAATATTCCACCAATATATTAACCAAACAAAAGTGTTATTCATAAAATTTATATATTATTTACAGAAATACAATTGATGTTGCTCTCCTGATCGAATTTGGAAATCTTTCTGCCGAAGAGAGACGCATTCTAGATCAACCGATTCAAGAACATCCTAATGTGACTAAGGAGGCTTTGAAAGCTCCTATTGAAGAAGATAAGTTAATAACCCTGTTGCAAGAACAAAGGGTGTTCAAGATAAATTGGCCGAGGACACTCAGCCAGAAACTGCCAGAACTGAGGGGGAACCCTCCAAAGAGAAAGATGATGAAGAAGAAAGTTCCTCATCTGAGGAGGAACAGGATCAGCAAGCAACTTTTGTGAAGCCTCGTTTATTTCGCGACGCCGTCGTGGGAAGTGTTCACGAAAACATCAACATTCCTCTTCACTACTCTGGAAATCTGCTTGAGAGATTTGAGAGGGCTGAAAAAGAAATTGAAGAAGAGGAACGAGACAAAGTTGCTAAGAATACTGAAATGTATCAGCTGGAGCAATCCTTGCAGGTTCATACAAACTTTGAGCTTATTTAAAGTATGGCAGCAGGATTTGAAGAAGTTTCGTCTCATGAAGAGTCATCTACCGGAAGAAACAAAGTGTTAAGATCTATGAGGTCTATGCTCTCCTCAATTCCGAAGACCATGTGTCAGACAATGAATTCAAGGGAAGAAGAAATAGAGAACTTTCGCAACATTTTCAATGTCCTCACTGAGCTGGATAATACTTTGAAGAAGAACACATATGAGACCCACATCGCGAATGTAAACTTTTCAATGTTTGAAAAGTATCTCTTCAACCGTCAAATTGAATTATTGGACATTGAAAGGCATTTCAACGATAAACGCCACAAGGAAACCATGGAAGAATTCAGTATGGTGAAGAGTCAGATGGTGGAAATTCAGGGTTGCATGAGAAGGAATGATAATGAAAGTCAAGAATTTGCTGACTCCATTGCTAGGAAGTTTCAAGCAAAGGAGGATGCAAAGGCCAATGTTGAAGGTGCTCAACCCCGACAAGTTCAAGGAGAGTCAAGCAGAAGAAATGATGGTGTGTCAACCGACACAAGATCCATGCGAGCCCCAAGCACTGATGACAATCCTAGGCCAACCAAGAGAGGTGGTGGTCGAAGCGGTGCTGAGGGTAGAGGTACAAGTGGTGGTGTACGGAGTAGACTATCAAATGTTGATCAAGGTGGACGTACCAGCGGTGATGAACGTGGTGGAAGATCATGTGCAGGCGGTCGTGGTGGTCGCGGCTATCCTCATTTCATGAACATGCTTCCTGGTCAAGAGATGAGTCCGACCGATCCTCGAGTTAAAAGGGAAGAACAATGATTTCTCTTCTTTTACTCTATTTAACTTTATTGAACATGGTTCCTTGATGGTTTTTCAAATATTGGTTTTGGATGAATGATGTAAGTAAACAAGGTTTTTGTTTGTCTATATGGTGAATGCATGTTTTGATATATGTATGCAGGTCTGCAATTTCTTCATGAAAAAGGGGGAAATTGTTGTGTCAAATTATTTTGACTAAGTGTTGAAATAATTTAACCACTGATATTTTGATGATGAAATAACTTATGAGTTTTGATACAGGTGTATTGAGACAATATGTTATAAGACTTGGATCTAATGAGTATCATTAGACCGATTTTGGCTTTCATTGCATAAAATTAGACTTACAGTCTAACTCATCGGAATTAGACGTGTAGTCTAATAGACGTGTAAAGAATTAGACGGAAGCTTTAATGAATACACGGAATTAGACGTAAGTCTAATAGAATTAGATGTACAGTCTAACTCATCGGAGTTAAACGTGTAGTCTAATAGACGTGTAAAGAATTAGACGGATGGTCTAATGAATACACGGAATTAGACGTAAGTCTAATAGAATTAGACGTACAGTCTAACTCATCGGAGTTAGACGTGTAGTCTAATAGATGTAAAGAATTAGACGGATGGTCTAATGAATACACGGAATTAGACGTAAGTTTAATAGAATTAGACGTACAGTCTAACTCATCAGAGTTAGACGCGTAAAGAATTAGACGGATGGTCTAATGAATACACGGAATTATACGTACAGTCTAACTCATCGAAGTTAGACGTGTAGTCTAATAGATGTAAAGAATTAGACGGATGGTCTAATGAATACACGGAATTAGACGTACAGTCTAACTCATCGGAGTTAGACGCGTAGTCAAATATATTTGTAATTAGACGGGTAGTCTAATTTATGCGGAATTAGACTTGCAGTCTAACTTAATTAAATTAGACGTGCAGTCTAATAGAATGTGAAAGTTAGACGTGCGTCTAACTCCTTAAGACAACTCTGAGGTAGAAGCGGAATTAGACGTGCAGTCTAACTCAGTGGAGTTAGACGTGCAGTCTAATGGTTATTGAATAATTAGACGTGTGGTCTAATTAATGAAAGTTAGACGTGTGTCTAACTTCTTAAGACAAGTCTGAGGTAGAACCGGAATTAGACGTGTAGTCTAACTCAGTGGAGTTAGACGTGTAGTCTAATGGTTATTGAATAATTAGACGTGTGGTCTAATTAATGAAAGTTAGACGTGCGTCTAACTCCTTCAGACAAGTCAGAGGTAGAACTGGAATTAGACTTGTAGTCTAACTCAGTGGAGTTAGACGTGCAGTCTAATGGTTATTGTAATTAGATGAGAGTCTAATTCTATTAGACCAGGCGGTCTAATAGACGTTTTTCTGTTAGAAGGAGATGACTTATTTCATTAGACTGATTTTCACAATCCGTCTAACTGAAATACGTCTAATGTTCAGTTTAAGTAGTACGCTTGAATCTAGCATTTCACCTACCCACGTGCTATAGTTGTACCCTACTTCTGCTCCACTTTCTAGTGAAGATTAATACAGCAGCTATACGCATCCAATCAAGGAATGCCAAGTAAGAGAATTTTCTTCAAATTACTAGTTTTGCAGGTACATCCCTGATGGAATATTCGGCGCACTACCAGTGATGTACGGCCACGATCCTTGTGCTCAGAACCTGCTGTGTACAATGGAGGGTTTCCATTGGAAGAGTGCCACGTATCATTCTTGAAGATTCGACCGTTAGCTCCTGCTCAGTATTTAACAAATCTCAAGGACAACGAACAATCTGCCTTAATAAGTCTCACGAACAAGCAATGTAATTTTATAGAGAGAGAAACTACTCAATCATCTTGCTTAGTGAACTTATTCTATGAAGCTTCTTTCTGATTGTACTGTGTGTGAATCGAGAGAGAGAGCTAGAATCAAAACACCTTTAGCTGAGTGATATTCTTCATCTTGTAATTGAACAAAAAGTGTTTTATTCAATAGTGAGCTAAGTGTGTGTAAACTGTATTTGATTCTAATCATCTTATAGTGAATCCTTCCGGTGGTTGGAAGAAGGGGTGACGTAAGAGAGTTTCTCTGAATATCCATAAACAAATTGTTGTGTTCTTCATTTTTGTCATCTTTTCATATTTCATCTTGTGCTTCAAACCCAAGTAAACAATTCCGCCTTGACTCCGTTTCAAGTGTTTACACAAGTTTGCGTAGAATAGAAAGCGAATTAAATCCCTAACAGAATTTCTTTCAAACTGTTTTTCATAAGCCTTCATCCTTAGCCAGACCCCCGTCTCTATCGATAAAGCCGATCATATCCAAATATTTAGCCAATTCTTTAAAAAATTGGTTTTATTACCTTTTATTTGACCAATAAATTTTCAAGTTTAAGACATGTATTGCTTTTTCTTTAATTTAAAATAATAAAATAATATTTAAAGCTAGTATGAGCGATTGATGTTGAGATTTATTGAGAAAAGTATTTGAAAAATATCAGGTTTGGGTGTTAGAATTAAATATTTTTAAAATATTTTAAAATCATTCTCTATTTTTTCAGATTTAAAAAAAATAGTTTAAGGCTTCTAATTGTTAAATACAATTCAAAATTAAAAACCTCAAACAAACATGCACTAAGGAAGTAGTCCAAGTCGGGAATTGGGTTGGATACACGTGTTTGAGTTGGATTTGGCCAGGGGTCAACAAATCTGAACACTTGGTCAATGTGGAGTTCAATTCTCGGTCATTCGTGAGAATCCTCAATCAAACATGGAGTTTTTCGGTTGATGGCGTGTTTTCTCGGTCGAAAACTAAGCTATGTTTGAATTTTTTCGATCAAGGTGTAGGGGATATCTTCTTTTCTAGGTAGAAAATCATGCCAAGGTGAAGTTTCTTGATAGAACGTCAAGAACACCAATTCCATGTTTAAATATTTCGCTTGAAACTTCCATCCTTCAATTTGAAGGAATGGGAAACTTCATCAATTCACATGGATTATTTTTAACATCATCCCGATCTAACAATCAATCGGGAAGAGTTCTAATTCGTTACAAACAGTTCTTGAGTGAAAAAATGATATTTTAATTCTTAAGGTTGAATCCGATGATAGAAGCTTACCAATAGTTTCCTTGGAATCAAATAATACCAAAACATGAATATTGACTATCAATTTTAACCAATTCAAGATCTGGATTTTTCCTGCTTTTTAGAAATTTCATTTTTGTGTAAACTTGCCTCATCCCGATTAGAAATTACACAAAACTATTCCAAACATATTTCAGATGATGTTGGAATTTTTAAACTGTTGTTCTTAATCTAAAGGTCAAACACAAAAATTCGATTTTGAAAATATTCTAAATTGAATTTAAGTGTAATTTAGCTTGATATGTTTAAATATTTATTTTCTTTATTAACTTTTTTTTTATATTTTGAGGCATAATAAATAATAAATTTGGGATTTGAGTGTATACAATATTGATCTCAAATTATTTATTTTATTTATTGAGTCATCTAAAATAATTTGGGATAAAAGGAATACAACAGTTATGGCAAATTATTTTTCTTCTCTTTATTTGGGCCTCTATTTTAATTAATTGGGATTATATTAATACAATAATTAATCCAATTAATTATTAAATCTTGGTTTGGCCTTGATTTTTAGTATCTTGAATTTATTTATTCAAATAATAATTTAATATTTATAAATTAAGGAGTTAAAATTGTAGTACTTACAAAATGCAACAAACTATATTGTCAAACTAATTTTTGAAAACGTGGGTTTGAGATTGACATATGAACACTATATTGTCTTATCAAATTTATTGTTATTATGAGGGTGATACTAAGATAGAACCTGGAGATAGAGTACGTTGGTGTTGTCTTCACGTTTATGTGTATGTGTATAGTATTTGTCGAAATTTTTTGAGTATTTGTCCATGATTATCAATCCTTTCTTTTTTTAGATATCCTAACAAGGATTAAATTTGGACCAAAGGTCAATCAAATTTTGACTTTGTCCACGATCTCTTACAATATATTTGTACAAGTCAAACCATATAATGATGGTAGAGGAGTAATCATAGTTATTGTCGAGAAATCAACTTTTCTTAATTTTAAGTGAATATCAATCGATTATTTACGTGAAATATGCATTTTTTAAACTATCGACCAATAGTATTTACTTAATAATGATTGATTTTTTTATTATAGATGATCATAAACAAATGGTAATAGTTACTATTAATAAACACGATATGGTTTGATGTGAATGTCAAAAACTATCCACGTAAGTTAAGTAACATATGGCGATCATCTATAAATGATCGAAGTACTATCAACATATGGTTTACTTTAACGTAAAAGTTGAGTAACTTATTCATGTGAATTAATAACAAATAACTTAGAAGATGATCACATATAAATGATCGATGTATACTTATGAATAGATAAGAATTGATTAAACGTGAAAGTTAACAAACTTATTCATGTGATTTACTAACATGTAATGCAGGGTGATCATGTACAAATGATCATAATACCATAAACAAATAAATTTCATTAACTTGAAAGTTAATGAACTTATTCACATGAGTTACTAATACATAACATAGAAGGCGATCACATATAAATGATCGAGGTATAATTATCAATAGATAATGTTTGATTAAACATGAAAGTTGACAAACTTATTCACATGAGTTACTAACAAGTAACGTGGGTAATTATGTGTAAATTATTGTAATTCTATTAACAAATAAATTTAGTTTAACGTGAAAGTTAATGAAATTATTCACGTCAGCTACTAAATTATAAAATAGAAGGAGATCACATATAAATTATTGATGTATACTTATCAATATATAAAGTTTGATTAAATATGAAATTAATAAACTTATTAACGTGAGTTACTAACAAGTAACATAAAAAGAGATCACCTATAAATGATCAAGTTATACTTATCAATAAATAATGTTAATTAACTATCCATGGGACTTACTAAATAGTAATGTGGGGCGATCATGTATACATGATCAAAGTACAGTTAATATATATGTTTAAATTTAACTTGAATATAGATAAACTATTCACAGGAGCTATTAATAAGTAATGTATGACAATCATCTATAACTAATCGTAGTCATATAAACAAATATGTATAAAATTGACGTGAATGTTAATAAAATATTCACATGAGTTACTATCAAGTAACGTGGGGTGATCAAGTATATATGATAATAATGCTCCCACCATATATGTTTAAATTTAACGTGAATGTTAATAAATTATTCAAGGGAGTTACTGACAAGTAATGTGTGGAGATCATGTATAATTGATCATAGTACTATCAACACATGTTCTTAAATTTAATGTGAATATCAATATACTATTCAAGGAAATTAGTAACAAGTAACATGGGGTAATCATGTATAAATGAATATAGTACTATCAACAAATATACTTAATTTGGTTCAAATGTCATTCTATACTTTTAATAGATAAGGTTTTAGTGTTATAATATAAAAATGATCTTGTGTAACTATAAATAGTGTAACCTACAGGAAACCGTACGCATGTCGGTGCGTGTGGCACAGGCCCAAAGTGGCTCAAGGTTTGATGATTTGAACCATAGTTTGTGTGTCATGCATCATTTTAAAATAAAACATTATTTGTAATGATTTTGATAACACCTTGCAGGTTTTAAAATAAATTATAAAATATTTAATTTTATTCAAATTTTAATAGTTTGGAGATTTTTGATAATCAAACAACGATTTGATTTTTATGAAGTCCTGATTTAAATTAATTAAACATAATTAATATAAGAATGATTATTTATTTAAAGACAGAGTCTCTAATTGGTTTTTGAAAAATAAATAAAAAGGTGTAAGTGTACTCGGGAAAGGGCTTTCGCGCTTCATCCACCGTACTCGTTTTAAAAATGTTTTTAATTAATAAACTTGGCTTTTGAAAATCGTTTTTGTAATGTTTGAGTTTTAACCGATAATGTTTCTAGTACTAATCATGCTTATAGATTTTAACATTATTTGAAATTTTGAAACAACAAAATTTAAATGTTGGTACATGTTATTGTTGATAACTAAGGAGGAGTATACCTAAAGAATATCAGTCATTTTAAGGGTGTTATGGTTTAGAAATAAATACCAAAAAAGCCTCTAGTTGAACTATTTTGTGTGGAACAATTCAAAAAATATTTTGAAATAATTTTTAATTTCTCGAGAATTTTAGAAAATGGTTTGGGTCCTAAAATTACCAAAAATAATATTGGGTTCTTAAAAGTGACCGGCCTTATGATCAATGTCCGAGGTCTTAGGTTCGATATTTTCGGTCGGTGTCCAAAAACTCTAAGTTTGGGTCGAGGAACTTCTAAGTCAATGCTTGGGATCTTCTGTGTGGGTGATGAAGTCCCTCGGTCAAGGTGCTAAGGATTCTCGATCCTTGGCTAAAATCCTTGGTCGAGTTTATAAAACCCACGGTCTTGAGCTTGCTCTAAGCTTAGTCCCTCGGTCCTAAGTTTGGGAATTCTCGCTCCTTGGTTAGACCACTCGGTCCTGGGGTTTTGACCTCTAAGTCCTTAGTCGGACTTCTTGGTCCTGGATTTGGGAATTCTCGATCCCAGGTTTAACCATCTCGATCCTAGGTCGGTCCTCTCGGACATGGTTCTGGAAACTTTTGGTCCTAGGTCGGACCTCTATGTCTTGGATATATAAATCCTGGGTCGGAAATCTCAGTCCTAGCTTAATAACATCAGTCGAACCTGTCAATCTTATTAAAATTCTCGGTCCTAGGTTCTCGGTCCTATATCTCGGTCTGGGCCGATGATTGTCGATCGGACCTCTCGGCCCTTAAAAACATCAATGTTGTAGGTTTTGCATTTATATTTAAGCTCGTATTCTTTTATCTAAGGGTTTGGGTAGCTTCACAAAGCTCCTAGAAACATGTTGAGCATAATCTTAATGTAAAAATCTGCATGGATGGTGATCATTTTGTTCAAAATAGTTTGAGATAAAAATCAAGTTTTTCGTTTTAAAGTTGTTTTGAAATGTGAAGAGCTATTAAATATTTTCTTTATACTACATATACTTGATTGGTATCAAAACAAGACCTATAAATGATTGTCTGAACTAATTTAAGAACTAAAAATTTTCAATGAATTTAAACATTTTTATTTTGATCAAACATGATCTAAATAATTTCCCAATATGATCATAATCATGTTAGGATGCTTTCTGGGTTGTGATTCAAGAGTATTAGCCCATGAACAACAAATACGATTTTTTAATTCTATAAAATTAAAATTTGGGTATTTTTTATTATGGTTGATTGATTGCTTCTAACCTATACAGAAAATTCACATGTGATCCTAGAATTGATTTATAATCATCAAACACCATAACCATACATAATACAAGATTTTTCTATTTGAAATTTAAAATTTTCAAATTCAAACTGTAAATATGAATTATAGCGTGATTGGAAACATATTAAGGATTGGAGAACACTATGCGATGTTTTAAAAAAATCTAAAATCTTAAAACTTTAATGATGGATTTCTAAAATCTTCAATATAATGCTAGAGAGTGGATCTCTTGGCTTCAGATTTATTCATGGAAGCTATTTATAGTTGTCCAGACCATTAATGGTGTTTTGGCTGGAATAGGGATGATCCATCCGTATTAGCGTAGGAGAAATTCTCATCGTGGTTGAGTGATTATTTCACCATTCAAATTAGACGTTTTGGTTGATTGTGGAGGATATTCCATTTTTGAATAATCAAAAGAGGATATGTTCTTATCCTCTCGGGAGTCGCGATGAAGAAGACTATGGTGGGTTGAAACAATGTCGATTCGAGTATTAACGTGGATGAGGAGCATTACGTTAGTGTTTCGTCTATTCTGTCACATTTCAGCTGTCGGAGCTAATGTCTGCGTTAATGAGCCCGTTGCTTCGCGGGCGCATGGTCCCTCGGCTGAAACAGGCTATGCTGGCGCGCCTGGAATGTCAGATGGAGATTCGATGCTCATCTGATGCTTTAGGTCGTGGATGTAACTTTATCCTCAGATTTCAGTTACACCCGATTATAATTTTAATTTTATTTTAAAATCTTATGGGTTACCATTTTGGATTTATTTTTGATCTTTTTAAATACACAAAATATTAAAATAAATATGGAAAATATTTTACCAATTTATTTTATTTATTTTTGAATATTTTAGGGTTAAATTAATAATTTTTATAGATGAAATGGATAAAACAATTCATTCTTAAATATTTATTTTTGTCCCATTTATTTTTCTAAAACTATTTTAAGATAAAATGAGTTCAATATTTATCCCTAATAATTTTATTTTATGTTTTTGGCCCTAACCCTTAATTAATATGATTAATTATTACAATATTAATCCTAATTAATTGTATCAATTGAGTTTTTGGCTACGTGGTTAATTATTTTGATTTTATTTATTTGAAAATAAATCAAAACAATTATTTTAATATTATAAATTGAAGGGTAGATTTTTAGTATTTACAGAGTGCCCATCTCGAATCGAGTATGAATACAACAAAATGGTTTTGAAAATGTTAATTCGAGGATGGCATGTTAACACTTAATTATTCGAGGATGGCATGTTAAAACTCAGTTATGAATAAGCTAGGGTGTCTAATTGTTTTTGTGCAGGTGCATCAAACTTTGCTAACTTAGACGTGGTCTAAGTAGGCTAATTAGACGTGTTACGTAGTTAGACATTGACATCAAACTCCTTTAGACAAGTCTGAAGTGATACATAGTTAGACGTTGGCGTCTAACTCCTTCAGAGAAGTCTGAAGTGATACATAGTTAGACATTGCAGTCTAACAGATATGTAGTTAGATATTGAGGTTTAACATATACGTAGTTAGACGTTGAGATCTAATAGATACATAGTTAAATGTTGGCGTCTAACTCCTTCAGAAAAGTCTGAAGTGATACATAGTTAGACGTTGCAATCTAATAGATACGTAGTTAGACATTGAGGTCTAACAGATACATAGTTAGACATTGAGGTCTAACAGATACGTAATTAGACGTTGGCGTCTAACTTCTTCAGACAAGTCTGAAGTGATACGTAGTTAGAATTTGTAGTCTAACAGATATGTAGTTAGATGTTGCAGTCTAACAGATACGTAGTTAGACGTTGAGGTCTAACAGATACAAAGTTAGACGTTGGCGTCTAACTCCTTCGGACAAGTCTAAAGTGATACGTAGTTAGACGTTGCAGTCTAACAGATACGTGGTTAGATGTTGCAGTCAAACTCCATTAGACTTATCGGTCTAATGTAACACTCTATTAGACCTTGATATCTAACTCTCGTAGACTAGGCAGTCTAATGTAGCACATCTAATGCCTCGTTTCAGTAGTTGTCTGAAGTTAGCTTACTTCTACCCAAGATCAACTAGTTGTCTGCTACTCTGCTCCACTCATTCTTGTGCAGTCTGACAAGCCAACTATTTGCATCCAATGAACGAACTCCACGTACACAAATGTCATTCCAACGGTTTGTCCAATACAAGACAATATTAGAGAGGATATTTGCGCAATACCAGGTCGGAACGGCCATGATCCATTTGCTTAGAGTCTTTTATACTTGGGAGGCTTCCAATGGACGCTTACCATGTGTCCATGAAGAAGATTCGACCGTTGGTGTCCTTCCACTACAAATATATGCTCAAGGACAACGGCCGAATCACCGATTACTTTGCTCACTTTTACAATCTTACAAGCTTAATCTTGCCTTGCTAATTTCTATCATCTTCTAAGTTCAAGAGAGAAAGAATAAAAAACTGTCTAGTTGAGAGAATATTGTTCTTAATATTGTAAGTTGAACAGAGGTTGTGTTGTTCAATAGAGTGTTAACTAGATCAATGAACTGTATTTGATTCAAAAAGTTTAGTGAATGCTTCTAGTTGTGGAAGATCGGGTGACGTAGGAGAGTTTTCTCCGAACATCCATAAACAAATCTCTATATTCTTTACTATCTGTCATTCATCTTTCGTTGGTTCAAAAATTCAAATCTGACGAACACTTCTGCCCTTGAAACCATTTCAAGAGTTCGAAGGATTTGTGAAGAATAGAAACAAATTCTGACCTCTAATATAGTTAAAATCGAATCGTTTATCGTAAGCTGTTATGAATAGTTAGACCCTAGTCTTTATTGTTAGCACCAATCCTATCAATTGGTATCAGAGACAGATTTTCTATTCTAAAGCAACAAAAACCTGAATCATGTCGGTCATCAACCAAATTGATGTGTTCTCAAAAGAAAACTACGATTATTGGATGATGAGAATGCAAGCTCATATGGCTGCGCTTGATTGTGATATGTGGAATGTTATCACTAATGGTCCGATAAAGATTGAAAATTCAAGATGTATCTGGACGACTGAAGATAAGATAATGAACAACCTGTATAATGTTGCCAAAAATTTCTTGCTCAAGTAGATCAACATGAATATATTTAGTGAGATCAAGTTTTGTTCCTCTGCCAAAGAAATCTGGGAGAAGCTAATTCAAATTTATGGCTGTAATATTCAAACAAAGAAGAACAAAACAAAGCAAAAGGTTCTTATAAGTGTTGAAAGTAAGTCCAAGTGGGCCGATAGTGACTCAAAGGAGTGATCTAGCGAAAGTGATACCGAAGCCATCACATGCTTGATGGAAGATGACCAATCCAAGGTATGCGACTCTTCCATAAAAGGTTTTACAAGAGATGAGTTAACTACTTCAATCAATGACATGGTTAGTGAGTAGAAGAAGTTATCAGACTCATTTAATGAAATGAAGTTAAAATATGAATCTAATAACTCTTTTTCATCTCAAGTTTCTGAACCAAAATCTTCTGAAAACAATGTAGATGAGCTCTCATCTGAGAATGAGACGCTCAAAGAAAAAGTTCAAACTCTGGTTTCTGAAACCAACGTTTGACATATGTGGTCAGTTCCTGAACGAAGTCTAGAGACGTTATCAGACATTAAATTTATATGCTGAGGCCTGCCGGATGCAAATCCGGTTTAGGATTTGACAGCAATGACTCAACAAATCTTGTAAGAAGTTACTCTTAACAACAGACAAGTTTAAGCCTATAAAATTTGTTAGAGGTAGTTTAACTAATAATGGAACTTATCCAAGCTGTGAGGATCTAACATTAAAGGATGAGCTTATTCATATATCGCCGACTGTTGGCTGACTGAAACCTAGGAAGAAAGCAGCCAACAAGTCTTAAACAAAAACCATCCTCTAAGGTTAAGGGAACAACTTCTAGCAGGAAAACGTCTGCTAAGCCTAAATCATACGCACGTATCACTACACAAAATAAGAAATCCATCAAAATAACTCAAATATGGATTCCTAAGCACAAGAATCTCCGATTTTCTATGACAATACAAGTGAAATTGTTATCATTTACAATCCAGTTCTCCATTCTCGGACAAAGCATATTGAAATCAGACATCATTTCATCTGTGAGCATGTTAGTCAGAAGCATATCCTCCTTGAATATGTTCCAACAGATCAACAAGTGACAGACGTGTTCACAAAGCCACTACCTGAGACTATGTTTTCTCACTTTAGAAATATTTTAGGGCTTGTTGATCTTGACTGATTCATTTGAAATGATCATGCATAAATTGAGGGGAACATGTTGTTTAAATCTAACTAGACAGACTTGTGTAGACATAGGTCTCAATATGTCTAATGGATCAGTAGTCTAATGAATGCACCTACTTAGAAGTATACTTGCTTAAGTAGTCTGTGTTTCCAGGTTGGAATGTCTTGGTCTAAAACCTACGCGGTTAGACATGGAAGTCTAATAGACGTTTATACATTTATAAGACTAGCGTAAATAGACGTTAATGTCTAACTAGACACACGTCAATCACGTTCTGTTTATTCGTAATTAGACGCTTGAAGTCTATTGGACTCTTGATTGTCTAGAAGACATGCGTGATTAGATGTCGATGTCTAATAGACGCCTATCCAACTTAGAAGTATCGAATGTAGACAGTAAGTTGAAACGTCTAACTACATGTGTATTCTTAAATGTTGCTTATCTTAAATGATGCATCTCTTGGAAACATGTTTTTATGTTTTTGACAGTTCATATAATCATTACGTTTAATAATCATATGTTAGTCTTCTTCTATAAAAGAACGGTCATATTCAAGGGTTTGAATATCACTCTTAGTGCTCTCTCTCTTTGAAATTATTTCGTGACTTTTAATATTCTGAATCCATAAGAACTCTTTCAACTTATCGAAATGGGTTCTTTAGTGCAATGTACTCTTCAGATAAACTTCGATTCAGTGTCTACTGTAATCATTCCTGAAATGGTTACAATGTTCGAATCCTAAAGGCTTCATACCTTCAAATTTTTTCTCAAGGCTCCTTTCATTATTCACGAACCCGAGGTTCGTGAGTTCTTTAAGAATGGAGGCTTATACGACAACAAAATTGTCATAGCCAAGATTTTTTTTATCACATTTCCACCTTCACTCAAGACTCATTCGCTCGTTTCTTCAACCTTCCTATAGAGGGACTATCTGAGTTCCCGAAATCCTTTGAGGAAGTCTTATCTGAAATGAGGCTTGCCTTTTCCGACACCTATCGTGATGGGATTCTTGTTCCTGTTAAAAGTCACAGACATAAGTCCGCTCATAAAGTTGAATTCTCCCTACTGAACGATATCATTTCCAAGTCTCTTCTTGACAAGGGCTTCTTAAATTCTTACTCGAAGATGGTCTTCGAGATGATGATTGTTATCACTAAGGGGACAGCAATCAACTAGTCGAGGATCATTTTCAAAAACTTGATGGCAATGCTCTCTCCTAAAAGGAGGACGCCTGGGTATGCTTCCACGCTCAACATGCTACTTCCTACTCTTTTCTCAAGTGATGGGGGACCTGGGATCCTCATCAACTATTTACAGAGTCTTGACCTATGAAAAGGTTATTGACTATTATCTTAGAGTCAGAAAGCTTAAGTTCAAGAATAGAAATCGGGATATTCTTTTGGCCGAAAGTGATCAGTAGGAATCCATCTCCCGATGATGTTAAAAAGGGGGAATGTAAAAGAAGTGGCATTAGGCCTAGGGGGAATTAAGGATAGAAAGGGATAAGAAAAGACCTAATCTTTTTGTTCATGGGAAATTTTGCTTATGTTGTTTATTTTCCCAGATATTTTGAATGAATGTATAATCTTTTGATCATTACTGCTTTGTTGTTTATCGGTTGTGTCCTTTCATTTTAATCTTTTATATATGTTTTAACAACATCAAAAAGGGTGAAATTATTGGGTCAAAATATTTTGATAAAAATAATTAAGAGAATAAGTTTATTCTATGCCAATTTTGTTTTGATGATATGTGATTAAAACTTAACTGTGATTAAAACTTAATCGTGATTAAAACTCAGTTATGAATAAAGTTAAGCTATGTGTTTCTGTGCAGGTGCATCAGACGTTACTAACTTAGAACGTGGTCTAAGCAAGCTAATTAGACGTGTTACGTAGTTAGATGTTGGAGTCTAACTCCTTTAGACAATTCTAAAGTGATACATAGTTAGATGTTGAGGTCTAACAGATACGTAGTTAGGCGTTGACATCTAACTCCGTCAGACAAGTCAGAAGTGATACGTAGTTAGACATTGTAGTCTAACAGATACGTAGTTAGACATTGAGGTCCAATAGATACGTAGTTAGACGTTGACGTCTAACAAATACGTAGTTAGACGTTGCACTCTAACATATACGTAGTTAGACGTTGAGGTCTAACAGATACGTAGTTAGACGTTGAGGTCTAACAGATACGTAGTTAGACATTGAGGTCTAACAGATACGTAGTTAGACGTTGAGGTCTAACAGATACGTAGTTTGACGTTGACAGATTGGGATTGCCGAAGGAGACTAAGGTCTCACAACGAATAACGCTTACACACACGTCGGTCGATAATAACCATATTAGAGGTTGATTATCTGATTTCTATTCTATGCAAGTTATTACAAACTTTTGAACTGAGTTCAAGTGCGGAACTGCTTGTTTCAACTTGAAGCAACAGATGGTCGGTTTAGTGAATAATGAAGAAGAAAATATACAAAACAATGTTTATGGATGTTTGGAGTAAAACTCCTACGTCACCCCATCTTCTCAAACCTTGAGAAGGATATCCACTAGATGATTTGATTAAATACAACACTCATATACAACCTAGTCGAACAACCACGACCATGTTGATGCCTGCTTTCGAACTCCTAACACACACTCTTGTTGAATAGAAACGAATTTTGTCAACTTACAATGCTCACCACTCACACAGAATAAGATAGTATTGTAATACATATTTGGAATTTAACACACTTAAAATAAGAGCTTGTAGCACACGATTGTCAAAAGTGTTCAAAGGTTGATCTTAAGGTTTTTCAAAAGGTGTTTTATCCGGTTGTGCTTCGTTATCTTAAATAGGCAGATATCAACGAATATATTTGCTTCTTCAACGGATATAGTTTGCTTCATAGGACGTCCTTCTTGATCTTGGTTGGTTGAGGTCCAACAAAGTACATTGCATATGATATCCATTGATCTCGTCTGTACTTTGATTATAATGAGTCAAGACGACATTAATTGAATTGATGATTTCTTAGGAGCAAGTAGCAGGAATGATTTGTCTTTTGGTGCTCTTGATAGTCTGAACTGTGTTGGAAGACAACTGTTATCAAAAGGTATTCCTCAAACTTACACCAGAGTGGAAATAAAATCATGTAATAAAAATATTTTATATTGTAAAAGTTTATTTAATGTAATAGAAATATTATATGTCAAACCTGAATAATATAAGCACTTTAGAATACAAATATTAATATTATATATTATATTTAATTGAAGATTTTATAAAATTATTAGTAGAAAATAAAAACTTAGATGTACTTATTAGTTATCTTTATAAATCATTGACAAAAATATTTCAATTAAAATAATAAACTAATAAATTAAAAAAAAATAACTAATAATATAGAATATCTTTTTCTTGAAGTCCAAAATTGATTTAAATTGTTAACATAAATGAATAGAATAATCTCCCATTTGAACAAATATGAAATATAATTAGAAAATCTAATTAATTTAAATTTTAAGATATATATTTATAATAATTTATAAAAAAATAATTACAAGGTAGTTAGAATTAGGTATATGTGGTTTAAAATTAAAGCTTGTTAAAATTGAGAAAATATGATAAAAATGTTAAAATCACAAACATAGTAAAATGTAAAAACACAATATCGATACTAGACTATATAAATCATGAAGTTTACTATTATGCTACCAAAATATCTCAAAACTTGAAACACTTCGATTTCTTTGTCGTCGTCGGTATATTTGTGAAATTCTTTAATTTTTTTATATCTTAATTTGTATACGTGTAAAATTAATATATTTCATTTAAATTAGTAATAGATCCGTATACTTATTACGTGAATGTAGGGGTAAGTTTGAGACTTCATTATTAATTAAATAATAATTAATTTAATTTTTTTTTGTAATGATTAGTTTTAACCTTATATATTTTTGTAAGAGTAAGTAAATGTAGGTTGTTTGTTAATAGGTGATCCTCTTTTAAAATTTGAAATAGTTAATTATAAACTTATAAGATTATAAATAATAAATATTGGTGTTAAACTTACATTATACCAAATATTATATCTAAACTATTTGCAATAATAACCAAATCTGAAAGTTATGCTATGGAACTAACTTAGAATATATTTTTCAAATGAATTTATCTGTTTATATAATTTAATATTTAAATAATAAATGAATGTTTTATTCTTGTATAGTAATATAAAAAATTAATTAGTTTAGTAACTACCTTGAAATATTTATTAAAGATACTTACAAATTTTGTATAGCATTTTATTTATTTTAGGAATATCTTTTATCGGTGGAGAAATGTTTGTTATGCTTTTAATTCAAATGGTGAATTTAAAAATATTTATTACTATAAAAATAGATTATATTAAATAAGTCAAAATATTAAAATAATAGAATAACATTATTTATTAATTATTTTTATATTGCAAAGAGAGAATTGCACAAACTCATTACAAATATTATGTGAAAATATTTAGGTATATATAATGTAACATTATCTTCTTATACACAAAAAATTAATGATTTTTGGTATTTTATAAATGGGTAAATGTATAATTCAAAAAACTTCTTCTATATCTTCGATTAAGGACTTTTATTTATTAGCTCAAACAATTGATATCACCTTAATTTTTTATACGTTTAATTTGATATAATTTATTTTTTTTAGGAATTATAATATACTAATTATCAGTGAGATATTACACTATTTTTAATCATTTTTAAATTCTTTCCCTTATTTTTAGTTTGAAATAAAAAACTATTACTTAATATTTTATAAACTCTAACTTAAACTAACATTTAAAAAGAGTTAAAATTTTATTTTAAATTCAAATTAAATATTATAAAATTAATTTTCTTGTATTGTAATATTTTTTACCACTTTATACACATAATCATTTATTTTTTGAACAATCATATACTAAAATCTAATTAGTTAATTAAATCACATATTTATTAAAAGTAATTTTTTGCAATTTCAAATTCTATGTAATGAAAGAGTGGCTATTCTCTTCTTGATTTGTTTTCAAATTTTTGATTAAAAAAAATTATTCCATATTTATAATACAAGTTTCAAATTAATATGTGTACAAAGTATAAAATTTATTTTATTTGAACTTATAAATATAATTGTTTAGCATTAATATAATCTTAATTAGAGAAAACTACTATTAATCTAGATTGGACAACAATAACCCATATTTGTAAAGTTAATCTAGAGGATTGATAAAAAATGAATAATAGTAAATGAAACATTTTACTTCTAACGTACCCGAACGTACCCGGAGTATTTTAAACGATATAACAAAGAAGAAATAATAAACAAAATTAATGTAAATGCAAATAGCTCCACGTTTTAAAAAATAACATTAGGAATGGGCCTGTCTGTCCTGCATCATTAAGATTCTTAAAGTCCTCATTCTCAATAATTTTTGTTTATATCAAATTCCAATTAATCCGCAAAAATATTTTATAAGACTCCACTCCATCCCTCCCAAGCAAATCATGATGCTCTTCAATCAATGACACAATCACTCATATTTAAGAATCTTACATAAGTTGAAAAATATAACACAAATTCAGAAAATAATGTTATTATTAAGAAATAAAAAGGTATACATAAAATACTATAAAAAAATACAAGTTGTTGAAGTTTATAAAACGATATGTATTAATATTAAGTTATATGTCTATGATGGTTTATATAGAGATATCATAAATTAGTTTGATTAAGATATAAATGACTTGGATGTTTACAAATTTATAATAAGTCTATATAAGCCATCATAAATATGTACCTTATTATTGATACTTTTTAACTATTATAAACCTCGAAACAAATATTTATTTTTTGAAAAAATCGTCTAAAATACAAAATTCTTGCCTATAAAATCACTACTAATATGCCCCCTCTTTAACTATTTTAAATAGTTTTTCTCGAGAAATAATTGTGGCCATCAGATATTGATTCTATGAATGAAAAAATTGTTCCATTAAGATTTATTTGATAATGAAAGAAAAAAGTTTAAATAAATTAATATACAACATTTCTTATTTTATGTAGTAAATTAATAAAATTAAAAGCATCAAAATAGTGATTGAAAAAAAGTTAAAAGTTCATAATGAATGACTGATAAAGGAGTTAGAGAAGATGAGAGTATGAGGAAGAAAGTTAAAACAACTTCTATATTTACAAAGTTATAGATGATTCTAGATACTTGAATCTATATTAAAATATTATAATAAATAAAACTAAAAATTATATTAATCTTGTTGTAATCTTATCTGGATTCTAGAAATAACTTTTATGTATAATATAAAATATAATTTAAGTAATTAATTAATAAAAAAACCTAACCGATTTAAAGATAGGTGGGACAAATTGTTTTGGCAGTCGTGACGATGATGACTGATCCTGAACAGATTTGTTAATACTGCCAACTGTTTTATTACTTTTTAAAATTAGCATTCATTTCAACAAACTCAGTCGAATATACCGTATCAACCTTTGGAGTTCCTTTGTCCATTTCTTGGCGCACAAAACGTCCAATATTAGGGTGTCTTCTTCGAGGAGCCGTACTGTTCAAAGTGACTGGCGGACTGCGATCACAGTAGAGATTACAATTGTAAAATCAAGAGAAAATGTATATGCAAATAATATGACTTCTTATGAACATGTCATAAGTATTTTGTATATTTTATTTATGGACCTCTGATTTATATAGTTCAAAATTTCGGAGTCCATATTACATGGTTTTGCTTGTTCCATCAACTATAGCTACTGGTTTCTAAATCTTTTGGCTTATAATAGTGATAAAGCTTAAAGTTTCTGCCTTTTTTACTTTTAGGGTGAACGAGTCCTACTACAGCAAGTAGAGGTGATGGAACCTTGGTTCTCTTCTTCTTATTGGTGGATGTACTCGTCCATTATTTGGTCCAAATAATCTCTTCGGTCTTTCGGGATACCCATCTTGACGACATCATTCCAATTTTTGAGGTATCTTACTTAAGTATTATGGTTGATAGGCCTGTCTATTGCAACGACACAATCACGATAAGGAGGAATACAATTTCGTCCAAATTGTTTTAATAGCTCGCTAATGTAGTTGGAGGTGACCCATTCAAGACACATAAGTCCAATTATGGGTTCATCATCCATCAGATAAGTCATGTTTTTAATGCCATACCACTGTAGGAGTTCGCGGATGGAATCATTGTCATGGATCGGCACTTTTGGTGTGGCACTCCTAATGCGTTGACATTGGATGGAGGCACACATCTCACTACCAAGGAATCAGGGGAGGTATGCACTCCAACTTCTTCAAATGACACACATATAGAATGATGGATGCTCCTCTTTTACTTAAGTAGTAAGTAAAATAAGATTTATTTTGTCTTAGCAATGTTTTTGCTAGGACAATTCCAGTGGGATCCTTATTTCCTACCCTAAGGTGGTAAACCACTTCCAGTATCTTGGAGGATGGTGGGCGGTTGCTTGACGGGGCAAAGAGAAAGTGGGCTATCAAGATCGTCATGGTGAGCAGGGCAATACTGAAATTAAGCGGAATATTTACGCCCTAAGTAGCCATCTTTATCCAGCATGATAGATCCATGTATGTTCTTTCCATGATCTTGTTCTCTATGGTCTTTGTATAGCTGAACTCCTCATGAATGAGACTGTAACCTCGGTAGTCCATTCCGTTTCGTGGAAGTGGTGGTTCCAAAGGAACATATCTTCATTATCTATATTCTTACTCATTATCTTATTTTAGTCAATTAATTTGATTTCGTTTATTAACACTACTCTCTAATTTTTAAAGGATTTTATTATTTGAAATAGTTAAAGAGAGGAATATTAGTAATGATTTTATCAAGCAAGAATTTTCGATTTTAGAAGAATAATACAAAAAATAAATATGGGTTTCGAGGTTTATGATAGGTAGGAAGTATCAATATTAAGGTACATGTTTATGATTTATAGACTTCTTATAAGTTAGTAAGATTTTTTTTATATACTTGTGTTTGATGTTTGTAAACATCCAATTCATGTATATCTTAATCAAACTAATTTGTGATATCTCTATATAAATCATCATAAATATATAACTTAATATAAATACATATCGTTTTATAAATTTCAATGAAATGTATTTTTTTTAATGTGTTTCATGTGTACCTTTTTATTTCTTTATAATAATATTATTATCTGAATTTGTGTTCTCTTTTTTAACTTAAGTACTCTACATCTAACAAGATTCTTAAATATGAGTGATTGTATCATTGATTAAAGAGCATCATGATTTGCTTCGGAGGGATGGAGTGGAGTTTTATGAAATGATTTTGCGGATTAATTAGAATTTGATATACAAAAAAATTATTGAAAACAATGTCACGGGATGAAATTCGACCTGTGTGGCACTAGGTTAGATCGACGCAGATTCTAGGTAGTAAGCCCTTTTACACAATGCAAGAAGAACTTTGAGAGAGAAAGAACTTGAGAATAAGAATTGTATATTGAATACTTGGTAATTATAATGAAATACCTTTGAGGTATTTATAGGACTTATGACGTACTACATTAGTAATTGTCTTCTAATTACAATTTAATTACACTTAAAAGAATCGGTGTAATCAATAGAGACAGAGGTCTAACTATTGATGACAACTTCTGAAAAATGGTTTGATAGAAATCCTGATAGAGATTAATATCACTTTCTATTCTTCACAAACCCTTGCAAACTCTTGAAGCGATTCAAGTGCGGAAATGTTCGCTCATGTTTTAAGATAAGAACCAGTTTGAAAAGAGAAAACAAAATGTAAATGACACAGCAGGTTTTTTATAAATGTTCGGAGTAAAATCTCCTATGTCACCCCTTCTTCCAACCACCAGAAGGATTCACTATACATCTTTGAATCAAATACAGTTTATTGGCTAACTAACTGTTGAACAAAACACACTATGTTCAACTTACAATATATTCAAGAATATCACTCAACTAGACAATGTTCTTGATTCTATCTGTATCTTGAAGATGATGTACAAAGTCAATAAGCAAGTGAGCAAGCAGACAACAATTCGTGAGATAGTGCCAAGAATCAGCAGCTCATCCGTTGTCCTTGAGGATCTTTAAGTGGAGAACAAATACCAACAGTTGAATCAACTGAATTGACATGTGGCGATCTCCCATTAGGAGGTCTCCCATAGTACAAGAGTACAACAAGATTTGTGCACAAGGATCGTGGCCGTACCACTCAGGTAGTGACCAAACATTCTTCTAGGATTGTCCTGTAAGGAACAAGTGTGTAAAAAATATTTCATTGGATGCAACTGGTTGTCGTACTGATCTGCATGGATGAGTGGAGCAGGAGTCGCGAACAACTAGTTGATCGTGGGTAGACGGATGCTAACTTCAGGCGGCTGTTAAAGCGAGACATTAGACGTGCTTCATTAGACTTCCAATTCTAAGGAAGTTTGACATGTACATCTAATAGCGAAATCCATTAGACCACCACATCTAATGGGGTTAGACGTCACGTCTAACTACGTTTCACTTCAGACTAGTATGAACGAGTTAGACGCCATCGTCTAACTTTCATCTGTTAGACTGCACGTGTAACTACGTGTCTGATAGACTGCATGTCTAACCACGTGTTTGTTAGACTGCACGTCTAACCACTGTCTGTTAGACTACATGTCTAACTATGTGTCTGTTAGACTGCTCGTCTAATTACGTAATTGTCAGACTGCACGTCTAACTATGTATCTGTTAGACTTCACGTCTTCCTAGCAACACGTCTAATTAGCCTATTTCAAATTAAGTCTAACTTTGTATTTTTTTGATGCACTTGCACAAAAGCAATTAGACGGCTTAGCTTCATTCTTATTTAAGTTTTACACAAGCTTATCATCAAAATATCGTTAGTCAAGATAATTTGACCCAACAATTTCCCCATTTTTGATGATGTTAAAACTTAAATAAAATATTAAAAGTGTATACGCAAATTTGATAATTATCGACACAGTAGATAGCAAAAGACTGTTCATATTTAAAGATAAACATAGCATGATTGATAACATCATAAGATTTCCCAAAAACATCAAAAGATTTCAACATTCCCCTAAAATCTTTTCCTTTTCCCCCATTTTAACATCATTAGGGAGAATAGAAGGAATCCTAATATGCCCTTTCAGCCAAGTAGGCTGCCCGGTTTCGTCTCTTCAACTTGAGCCTACCTACCCGTAGAACATAGTCGAGAATCTTTTGGTTGTTCAAGACTTTAGATGGATTGAAGTGAAAATCGTGTCCGACTTCAAAGAGGAGACAATAGTGGAACATGCTAAGTGAAGCATCATATCCATAGATTTTCTTTGGAGAAGAAATCATCTTTACTAGATTATTGAAAAGAACTTTTAACAAATTGATGGCTACACCCCTTGTGATGGCCACTGATAGGATCGACTTTATCAATAGAGACGGGAGTCTGGCTATTAATGAAGGCTTATGAAAAACGGTTTGAAAGAAATCTTGTTAAGGATTTAATTCGCTTTCTATTCTACGCAAACTCTTGTAAACACTTGAAACAGAATCAAGGCGGAATTGTTTACTTAGGTTTGAAGCTCAAGATGAAGAATGAGAAGATGATAGAAATGAAAATACACAACAATTTGTTTATGGATGTTCGGAGCAAACTCTCCTACGTCACCCCGTCTTCCAACCATCGGAAGGATTCACTATAATATGATTCGAATCAAATACAATTTGCACACACTTAGCTCACTATTGAACAAAACACAATCTGTTCAATTTACAAGATGAAGAATATCACTCAGGTAACGGTGTTTTTGATTCTATCTCTCTCTTGATTCACACACAATACAATCAGGAAAGCAGCTTACGGCTTGAATATGAAAAGGATTGATTTCTCAGTAGTTCTTCTCAGATAGTATTTCTTAGTTGATCGAATGGCAGTTCGTCCATTGTCCTTAAGATTTGATAAATACTGGGCAGAGACTAACGGTCAAATCTTTAGAATGATACGTGGCACTCTTCCATTGGAAAGCCTCCATAGTACACAGCAGATTCTGAGCATAAGGATCGTGCCCGTACACCAACTGGTAGTGCGCCGAATATTCCATCAGAGATGTACCTGCCAAACAAGTAATATGAGGGAAATTCTCTTACGTGGCATTCGTTGGATGGTTGCATATAACTATCGTACTAATCTTCACTAGAAAGTGGAGCATGAATAGAGTACAACTATAGCACGTGGGTAGGCGGGTGCCAGTTTCAAGCGTACTGCTTAAGCATAACATTAGACGTATTTCAGTTAGACGACCTCGTCTAATGAAATCAAACATCCCCGTCTAAGAGCAGAATCCATTAGACCTCCTGGTCTAATGGGATTAAACTTATATCTAATTACAATAATTTAGACTAATCTGAAGGAGTTAGACTATACGTCTAACTTTCTCCAATTAGACTTCACGTCTAATCTTTCACAAACCATTAGACTGCATGTCTAACTCCACTGAGTTAGACTGCACGTCTAATTCCGGTTCTACTTCAGACTTGTTTGAAGGAGTTATATGTTACAAACTGTAATTACAAATGATCCGACGAATATTTTGAAGCCACGTGAACGCTAGAGGACAATTAGATGAACTAGTTTAGGTTTAGTTATTAATTTCTCTTTTATCTGTAATAGCCCTTGAACTTACATTACCTTTTCATTTTGGCCCTTGTCTGTTCTGCCAGCTATCAATAAGTTGTAACTGAATCTATCTGGGTATTTATACTCAGTAGATTCCTCACATTAGGGATGTATGTTGAATGTAAGAGCTTTTGGATTACTTTTCTATCTCTCATCTCATTCATCAGTTATCCGACGATCGTTCGCCAGCCTTCTTTCTCTCATTTCAATATGAAAAACGTATCAATTGGTATCAGAGCTTACGTTCCTCACGATGGTCGATATAGGACATCAATCGGAAAACAACTCCCTGCGTGCATCCATAGTTTCTATTAATGAAACTTTAGACAAGATGCGGAAATAGATGAAAAGTAATGACGAAGAACAATCACACTTACTATATAGTAAGGGAAGATCTGAACGTCAAGAAGATTCAGCTAAAGCATCCAGAATAGACACAGTAAGGGAAGACAACCTGGAAAATTTGCAAAAGAAGCTACAAGGTGAAACAAAATGTTGTATTCCTCGATTTGAAGGTGCTGATGTTCAAAAATGGATCATTAAAACAGAAGAGCATTTTAGATCTAATCTAACTCCTGCAGAAAATAGGATTCAAATGGCAAAAGAAAAACTCATGGGAGAAACACGTAAGTGGTTTATCTCTTATATATTTTCTAGAAATGCAAGTATTGCCCAAACTTGGACGGAGTTCAAAAGAGCTATTCATAATCGTTATAATCCAACAATACAATCAGAGAATACGTTAACAGAATCGCGAGCTAATGAAAAGGTTAGTGAAATTTATGCTGAATTTGAAAGTGAAAGGCTGGAATCAGATTTGAATCGACAACTATTTAGAGTTGAGAATTTAAACAAACAAGTTGAGCTCGTTTCAGATTTTCTGAGAGTAGATTAATCTGATCTGTTTAATAGGGAACTAAATGTCCAACAAAAAGGAGAGAAAATTGTCATGCATAAGCTCAATCTTAACCTAGAGCTAAAACAGAAAACAATTGGCATTCTAAGGTGTTATGAAGATGAATACATCAATGAGGCAAAACTACCGGAGGTTAACTTTACTTACCAAGGTGATTTGATTGAAGCTGAATGTCAAACTATTATATCCGTTCAGAAGTTTTTTCAAGTGAGACATCGTCACAAAAGGAAGCCGAAAAACAACAAATGAACTAGACGAAACAGCAGGATTAAATTGCAGCGATGGAGCCTTACAGTAGAGAAAGATGTTGGTTCAAAAGCGATGAAAACTTTGAAGGCTAAAGGATATAGCCTAGAGACCAAGATTTGGGATCCATTTGAGAAGAAATAGGAATAAAGAGAGTGAGGATAACCGGATAACCCGTAAGAGATATGAAGAAGATGATTAGCTTGGAATTATTAGATCTCAATTTGAGGTTAAAAGGCAAAAGAAATGGTGAATGGTAGGGTCTATGTCGTGCTCACGTGGTACTTCAGAAGAAATTGATACACTTACACGTCATGGAAATTGAATTAGGACAGAGAAATTGATAGCAGCAGGGCAGGGGATTTGACAACACAAGCTAGCTGTCAATTTAGGGCATCATATATTTTTAATTTTATTTTGTTTAGCTTTGCAGGCTAGTGAATCCATTTTGAGGGCTTATTTAAAATTAAAACAATTTTAGCCGAAGAACAGATTGTTACATGAATTCGCCGGGATGTCGAATTTCAGATGGAGAAGGTATTGTTACAAACTGTAATTACAAATGATCCGACGAATATTATGAAGCCACGTGGATGCTAGAGGACAATTGGATGAACTATTTTAGGTTTAGTTATTAATTTCTCTTTTATCTGTAATAGCCCTTGAACTCACTTTACCTTTTCATTTTGGCCCTTGTCTGTTATGCCAGCTATCAATAAGTTGTAACTGAATCTATTTGGGTATTTATACTCAGTAGATTCATCACATTAGGGATGTATGTTGAATGTAAGAGCTTTTGGCTCACTTTTGGCTCACATTCATCAGTTATCCGACGATCGTTCTCCAGCCTTCTTTCTCTCATCTCAATCTGAAAAACGTATCATTAGACTACACGTCTAACTTTCACAATATATTAGACTACATGTCTAATTCCGAGTATATTAGACTGCACGTCTAACTCTGCTGAGTTAGACTGCACGTCTAATTACGAGTTCCATTAGACTGCACGGCTAACTCCGCTGAGTTAGACTGCACGTCTAACTCCGCTGAGTTAGACTGCACGTCTAATTACGAGTTCCATTAGACTGCACGTCTAATTACGAGTTCTATTAGACTGCATGTCTAACTCCACGAGTTAGACTGCACGTCTAATTACGGATTCCATTAGATTGCACGTCTAACTCCATGAGTTAGACTGCACGTCTAATTACAAAATTCATTAGACTGCACATCCAACTCCACGAGTTAGACTGCACGTCTAATTATGGAATCCATTAGACTGCATGTCTAACTCCACGAGTTAGACTGTACGTCTAAGTACGGATTCCATTAAACTGCACGTCTAATTACGGATTCTATTAGACTGCACGTCTAACTCCACGAGTTAGACTGCACGTCTAACTCCACGAGTTAGACTACACGTCTAATTACGGATTCCATTAGACTACACGTCTAATTACGGATTCCATTAGACTGCACGCCTAACTCTACGAGTTAGACTGCACGTCTAATTACAGAATCTATTAGACTGCACGTCTAACTCCACGAGTTAGACTGCATGTGTAATTCCTCTAGTTAGACTACACGTCTAACTCTGTGCATCTAATGCCAAATCGGTCTAATGAACCTGATTAAAACCATGTCTCATGAAATATAATTTCGATACACCTGCATCAAAACTCATAAGTCATTTCATCATCAAAAACCCAATAGTCAAACTATTTAAACACTTAGTCAAAATAATTTGACCCAACAATTTCCCCCTTTTTGATGATGAAATAGAAATCCTGCATATATATAGAAAAATACGCATTCATCACATAAATAAACTTCTGTTCACTTACAGAAAACTTCACAAACTTCCAAAACCAATATTCAAAACATAATCAAAGAAACATTGTTTGAGAAACTTAAACAAAGTAGGAGAAAAGAAATTATTGTTCTTCCCTTTTTACTCGAGGATCGGCTGGGCTCATATCTTGACCACTTAACAAATTTTGAAAAGGAGGAAGAATGCGACCACCACGACCGCTTCCACTTGATCTCCCACCGAGATCACTGCCACTAAAATGACCTCTTTGATCAAAACCAGATTGCTTACCACAACCACCACCACTGCTTCGGCCTCCACGATCACCACCGCTTCGACCTCCGCCTCTTTGAGTTGGCCTTGGATTTTCATCGTTGCTCGTTGCTCGGCGCTCGTCTAGATGTAGTGTCGGTTGATACACCGTCACTTCTTCTACTTGACTCACCTTGGGTAATACGAGGTTGATCTTTTTCAGCATCAGCTTCCGCATTCTCTTTTGCTTGAAATTTTCTTGCAATAGAGTCAGCAAATTACAGTCGTTCACCATCTATTCTTCTTAAACATCCTTAAATTTCAACCATCTGGTTTTTCATCAAACTGAGTTCCTCCATAGCTTCTCTATGACGATCATCATTGATGTGTCTTTCAAGGTCCATCATTTCAGATTGACGACTGTGGAGCTTATTTTCAAATTTGTAGAAGTTTGAATTTGAGATGTGAGTCTCATACGTGTTCTTCTTCAGAGTATTGTCCAATTCATTAATAACTTTGACAAAATCAACAAATTTCTTTCTGGGTGTTCAAAGCCTTTATCATATTTGATCCCATAGAAACCACGTTCTTCTTCTGAAGAGATGAAAGCACAGAAGTCATAGACTTTAGAAGCTTGATACCGTCAGTAGAGGATTCTTCATTAGATGAATTCTCTTGAGATTCTTCTGTCATACTCTGAATAGGTTCAAAGTGGGTATGAATCTGCATTGATTGCTCCGGTTGATCCTTCTCAGATACATTACCAACTTCATTCTTCTCTTCTTCTACCAATTCCTTTTCAGCTCTCTGAAATCTTTATATAGATCTCCCTTGTAGTGAAGAGGATTGTTGACATTTTCATGAACACTTTCCGCAATGCTCTTAGGGAATGGAAGAGGCCTGACATGACTAGAATATTGATTATCTTCCTCCTCAGATGAGGAACTCTCTTCTTCAGCATCTTTGTCTTTGGACGGTTCCCCCTCAGATCTGATAATTTCTGGATGAGTTACTTCAGCCTCCTTCTCTTGGACTTCCTCTGTTCTTACAACAGGGGATATCACAACATCTTCATTATTAGGAGCTTGAGCAGACTCCTCAACAACATCTTCTTCAATAACTTCTTCTTCATACGTTGGAAGAGCTTGTTCAGGCTCTTGAACAATCACTTCCTCTTCTTTAAGTGAGGATTCTCGTGAATAGGTTGATCCAAAAGATGTCTTTCTTCAGTAGAAAGATTCCCAAATTCAATAAAGAGAGCAGCATCTAGCTTATCTGTATCATCATTATCATTAAATATATCCATCGGTTCATCATCATCAAAGGGATTTGCTCCAAAGCAGTTAGTGCCATGAACGTATCGGGTAACAACCGAGACGTAATTATCCATGATGTCGTCTAATCATTTCAAAACTTTCGCTTTCACTTCAGAGTCTTTCTCAACAGCATTAAAGTTTGCCTTTCTGGCCTCAAGAATGGGGAATAATGCTCTTCCTCTCAAACACGTTTCAACAAGATCCTTTCTCTTCAGAGCTTCAGGCACATCTGAAGTTTTACCCCAGTTGAGAGCCTTCTTCTCATTGGCTACACGCTTCTTCCATTCACAAATTATTTCAGAATTTGTTAATGCTTCATTATACTTGACAGACAGTCTTTCCAGGATCCAGGATTCAAAAATTTCCATCTAACACAAGGTCAACAATGCCTATTGCCTCCGATACATCTTCATTAAAATCAGTTGCAATATTCTTACCTTTTCCAGCAACCTCGACGGGTCTTGGAGCAGGTCTAGGTTCACTAAATACAATTCCACCCGACAGCCTTGCAGAACGCATCAATTCGTACGTCGATTGAGGTTTTTTGCACAATTCAGCAGGGAGATCTACACGAGTGACCTTCACGGTTACTAAGGAATCCTTAGAAATGGGATTTAGCGAAGGATATTCTCTGATAGAAACAAAGGACTTCTTTTCAACAGATTTTCTAGCAACAAGGGTAAGGGCAACACCTTGTTCTGGTTGGTAAATCTCTGTAGAACCTGCGGCTACTTGATCAGGTTGAATAACGGGAGACTCAGTCCTGTTAACATTTTCAATATTTGGACCAGCTGACTCAGCAGCAAGCCCTTCAGCAGATTCCTTTTCCGGAGTAAAAATAGATTCAACTTGTTCAATCGTAGGAACATCAAACTTAGGCACATCGGACAATGGTCTAGAATAAGTTACCTTCATTGATTTAGACGCGTGGGGCACCTTAGACTTCTTTTCTTTCGAGACACAGGATCTCGATGGCTTTCTCAGGATGGTCGCCGGAGAAGACATAGAGGATATTGGAGTAGAAGCAAGTACACTTGGACCTTGCCTGATTGTTGAATCGACTGATTCAGAATTCTTCTTTGTAGAGTTTTTCAAACTGGAGGAACTAGCCTCTGATTCATTAACGGTCTTTGATCTCTTCTCCCCATTGACATAATGGAAGCAGACGGCTGTCTAGATCGAGTAGCAGGCCTACCACATGTCTGATGACTAGAGGCACCTGAGGCAGATTCCATATTATTTTTCATTCTCATCAGGGTGCTCGAGACTGTAAAGGCAGAGATTACCCTGGGAGAATTGATCTGCTCAGGTTCATCCATCGGAACACCCAAATGCTCAAACAATCGACTTAGTTGAGCCGCGAACGTTATGATTTCCTTGTTCACCTAGTTGATAGAAAAGCTAAGGTTCTGAAAAAGAGTTGAAGCCCAGTTTACCTGGATTCCCTTTGAGATGGCGCACATATAGTCAAAACGATATTGACTATAGAGATTTAAGGAACCAACCTTCCCTTGGAATGCTTTTGCTATCACATCGTTTAGAAAAATAAAGTGAGGTTTTAGAACCTTCTTACTTCCATTTACATGAATCATCGAGCCATCGGCAGAAAAAGCCTTCTTCATCTCTTGCATTATATCTAATGATTGAAGCATGTCGAACGTATACCCCTCTGTTGGAAGTTCAAAGAACTCCGCATATACAGTTTCGTCAAAAGATATTTCCACGCTGTTAACGGTTGCTATGATAGAGTCTCCTACCATTGTTGCAGATTTGAAGAACTCGCGAACTTCTTTTTCGTAGAATATAAATGGACCTTCAAGATACTTTCTTAACCTAGAATACTCTAAGGTTCTGAACATATCCACCACTTCCGGCTGATTGAAAGTGTAGACCGATGGAAAATCCACTT
Source organism: Impatiens glandulifera (assembly GCF_907164915.1). Classification (NCBI taxonomy): domain Eukaryota; kingdom Viridiplantae; phylum Streptophyta; class Magnoliopsida; order Ericales; family Balsaminaceae; genus Impatiens; species Impatiens glandulifera. Next base: position 39,919,045 of record NC_061864.1, on the reverse strand, counting down.
GCAATGTACAATGACCCAGAGTGATTCTTTTGTTCACCATTTTTAGAAGAATATGAACTAACACAAGATTTAGAGAGATTTAGAGAGAAAGATGCAAAGAAAACTAGGGTTCTTAAGAATCTCGAGAGATGAAAAGCTTTCAAACTCATGCAAGGATATCCTTATATAGACAGAGAAAAGATATACAGAATAACCGTCACTTTTCTTAGGGGTATGGCCCATCAATTAATGTTAGACGTCCTTTCCAAAGAGTCGTCATTAAAAAAGAGGGTATATATGTCATTTTCTCTAAACTTGAAAGACACGTGTCTTCATGTTGTTAAGAGATGACTGTTTAATATTTAAGCGGGAAAAACAGTTAGCTCTTCACGTGGGACAACTGTCCTTGATCAGTCTAATCGGCACGTAGTTAGACGTTTTTCTTACTACACAAATCCATATACCTAAACGTCTATTGGACGGATGGGTCCATTAGACGCATACGTCTAATTCCGTGTTGTAAAGAATACGTCTAATGTCTATTAGACGTGTACGTCTATTTACGCATGAACACCACGTGTTAGACGTGTGTTTGGTTAGACGTGAGCATCCTCTTGCTCATGACGTAACAACGTCTAACGTCTATTAGACGTGTACATCTAACCGCATAGGTTTTAAACCTCAACATATAGACTTAGATGTATAGATTGTGGGCAAAAATACGTCTAAGTACAGAATGTTTCTTTTAGACACACTTGTCTAATAGATCGATTAAGGATATTCGTCTAGAGAGTATCTTTACTTCCAAAGTAATTTGCCCTCTCATTTTGTATAGCTACAGAAAATCTAAATAAACAGTTTTTTTGGTCCAAAGACCAAAAAAATATTTTTAACAAACAAAAATATTTAATCTACTAGAATGGCAAAGGCCATTGTTGATCTTCTAGGTTGTGTACTCAAAAGAGTATTCTTCTTGCTTCCTTCCTGCAATCCTCCTGCATCACCTACAAATGAAACTATTTACACATTTTGGTACCCATATTCAATTGGGTCCTCGATCAATTAGTCCCTTAGGAATCTATATTTGAGTTATTATGATGGATTTCCCATTTTGTGTTGTGATTAATGTATAAGATTTTGACTTAGCAGATGACTTCCTGCTAGTCACTGATCCCTTAGCTTTTGAAGAACACTTTCTTTTAAAACTCCTTAACTTAGAGTCAGGTTTTTAGATTGCCAGACTTGCTAGCTGCTTCTAGCTTATTCTTAAGCCAGCTCCCAGTCGGCGGAACATAAATTATTTCATTTTTGAAAGCTACTTCTTCATGAATAGGATTAGATTCAATGTCAGTTATACTCCGCTTGACAAAACTTATTGGCTTAAGCTTGTCAGTTGCTGAGTTTGACTTTTTGTAGGACGGGTTAGGATCATTGCTATCAAATCCCAATCCGAAACTAGATCCAACAGGTTTTAACTTGCTGATCTGATATTTGACAGCTTCTCCGGACCTTGTCCATGCACAGACAACATAATTTAACCTCTTTTTTTCAGATGAAAGGGTTTGAATCTATTCTTTGAGCATCTCATTCTCAGATGAGATCTCTTCAACCTTCTTTTCGAAAACGTTTGACTCTTTAGTTTGAAATAGAATCAGTTTGTTTACATCTGGTGAAGATTTAGTTTCATTTAGAGATTTTTCTAGCTTTCTGTACTCGATGATCATGTCATCTAGTACAGCTACCAGTTGTTCCCTTGAAAACCATTCGGAAGAGAAGTCAAATACCTCAGTCTCCTGAGTCCTTTCTTCATCTTCTCTTACAATTAGCTTTAGATTTTTTTATTGTCATTAGAATTTGAAGAGTTTGAGTTAGAGTTTCTCTTCTTCATGAAGTCTCCAAACTTCTTCACAAAGAGAGACATGGCGTCGCTGCTCAGCTGCTGAGCCACCATATTCACATCCGGAGCGGTTGGTAGATCTTCAGCAGTCACCAACATCTTGACAATGATAACGAATCAGGGTTGATCTTCTTCCATCCTACAGTTCAGCTCGAACTCATAGGCCTTGAGATCAGCGGAGAGATCAAAGATAGAGATCTTATTAAGATCTTTGGATTTTCTCATTGCCATCGTATTTATGTCCCATTCCCTTGGAAGAGCACGTATGACCTTGATAGAAAGCTACCTGTTGCTATAGGTCTTGTCTACAATGGATAAGGAGGAGACAAACTTGTTGAATATGGTGTCGAAGTCGTTCATTGTTTCACCAGGACGCATCTTGAAGCTATCAAACTGTTGAGTGGCAACCATAATCTTATTTTCCTTGGTTTGCTCGTTGCCCTCACACAGTTGGGTGAGTCTATCCCAGACCTCTTTGGCAGTATCACATTCGATAATGTAGTTGAACATGCTATCATCGAGAGATCTGTACAGAACATCGAGAGCCATGTTGTTGAGGTTGTTCTGCCTCTTTTCGTCAGCGGTCCATTCAGCTTTCTCCTTATCGATCTTGATAGGACCTTTTGTGACGACACTCCACATGTCGTCATGAAGAGGAGAAAGATGAGCACGAACTCTTTTCTACCATACAATGTAGTTTTCTCGAGAGAAAGTTGGAATGGTTGTAGCACTGGCATCTTTGGTTATAGTCGACATTTTTCAGGAAAAAAGCTTGAGAATAGAAACCTTTCTTTGATACCAATTGATAGGATGGGATTTATCAATAGAGACGGGGGTCTGGCTATTGATGAAGGCTTATGAAAAACGGTTTGAAAGAAATCTTGCTAGGGATTTAATTCGCTTTCTATTCTACACAAACCCTTGTAAACAATTGAAATAGAATCAAAGCGGAATTGTTTACTTAGGTTTAAAGCTCAAGATGAAGAATGAGAAGATGATAGGAATGAAAATACACAGCAGTTTGTTTATGGATGTTCGAAGCAAACTCTCCTACGTCACCCCTTCTTCCAACCACCGGAAGGATTCACTATAATATGATTCGAATTAAATAAGTTTGCACACACTTAGCTCACTATTGAACAGAACACAATCTGTTCAATTTAACAGATGAAGAATATCTCTTAGCTAACGGTGTTTTTGATTCTAGCTCTCTCTTGATTCAAATACAGTACAATCAGGAAAGCAGCTTACGGCTTGAATATTCAAAGGATTGATTTCTCAGTAGTTCTTCTCAGATAGTATTTCTTAGTTGATCGAATGGTACTTCGTCCGTTGTCCTTGAGATTTAATAAATATTGGGCAGAGACTAACGGTCAAATATTTAGAATTATACGTGGAACTCTTCCATTGGAAAGCCTCCATAGTACACAGCAGGTTTTGAGCATAAGGATCATGGTCGTACACCAACTGGTAGTGCGCCGAATATTCCATCAGAGATATACCTGCAAAACAAGTAATATGAGAGAAATTCTCTTATGTGGCATTAGTTGGATGGTTGCATATAGCTATCGTACTAATCTTCACTAGAGAGTGGAGCAGGAGTAGAGTACATCTATAGCACATGGGTAGGCGGGTGCTAGCTTCAAGCATACTGCTTAAGCATAACATTAGACGTATTTCAGTTGGACGACCTCGTCTAATGAAATCAAACATCCCCGTATAAGAGCATAATTACGAAATCTATTAGACTACACGTCTAACTCCATGAGTTAGACTGCACGTCTAATTCCTCTAGTTAGACTACACGTCTAACTCTGTGCATCTAATGCCAAATCGGTCTAATGAGCCTTATTAGAACCAAGTCTCATGAAATATGATTTCGATACACCTGCATCAAAACTCATAAGTCATTTCATCATCAAAATCCCAATAGTCAAACTATATCAATACTTAGTCAAAATAATTTGACCCAACAACCACAATTATTTCAAACACTTTGTTGTAGTAGATGTAGGAAGAATCCTTAGAAAGAATGGATTTTGAAATGATGTCGTTGAGTAGGGAAAACTCAACTTTCAGATAGGAACTCTTTCTGCGAGAGGCGATTGGAATGAAATGCCCTTCAAACGATTGAGTTGAGAAAACGAGTTTCATCTCGGACAAGATTTCATCGTGGAAGGAGGCAACTCATAGATCCCTTCAGTTGGAAGCCTAAAAAACATGGCGAATGTTTCCTCTGAGAAACAAATAGTTTTGCTAAGAATAATCGCAAAAATGTACTTGTTATGTTAAAATCTTACAGTTTCAAAGAATTTACAAACTGCACGTTCGTGAAAAATGAAGTGGATACGCAAAAACTTTTTTAGCCTAGAAGTTTCTAGAGATTGAAACATTGATACCATTTATGGAATCATAATGGAGGAGAAAATTTAAAATCTATTTGAAGAGATTTTGCAGTTAGATAAAACATTTCAATAAGATGATGGAAGAAGTTTAGGGATTTAAGAGCTACAAGAGGGATTTCTTAGAGAGAGAATCGGGGATTCAGGAAGAAAATACTCAAGCTTTAAAGTATGACCGTTTCTTAAATACAGAGGAGTTGACGTGTGATCATTAAATTGATGATTATATGAACCGTCAAAAATTTAAGAAATCTATTCCCAAGAGACGCAACTGTCATTTAAGATTAATCATGAAAGAGTGCTATTAATGTTAGACATGTAGTGAAAAGTCATTAGAAATTTTAGTCACTCTTTAAATATTGAAAGACACATGTCTTCAATTCATTTGAGAGGAGACTGATTTAATTTTGTCGGGAAAAGTACATGGACAAATACGGTGGTAGTGGACAGCTGTCCCAATAGCTAGAAAATGAATTGTCCAATGACATAAGTAGTTATACGTCTAAATTACTTTCCGCATTCTTTACCTCTAAATTGAATCAGTGTCTATTAGACGTCAACGTCTAATCACGCTTGTCTTATAGACAATCAAAAGTTTATTAGACTTTTAACGTCTAATTACGCATATACAATATGTGCTAGACTTGTGTATAGTTAGATGTGACCATCCAATTGCTCTTGTCTTATAAGCTTCTAAACGTCTATTAGACATCGACGTATAAACGTGCATGTTATAAACCACGACAAGTATCCAAAAGAAGGTATAGACTGCTTGAAAAAACTCTCGTCTAAGTAGATGTGCTTCTTAGGCTACTAATCCATTGGACGTATTGAAACCTTTGTCTACTCGTTTGTCCAGTTATATTTAAACAACATGTTCCCCCTCAGTATATGCATATAAGAAAATTAGTCAAGATCAAAAAGTCCTAAGATGTTTCTAAAGAGAGAAAACTTAGTCTCGGGTAGAGGCTTCGTGATGATGTTTGTTGTTTGTTGATTTGTTGGGACATATTCAAGGCGAATATGCTTCTGACTGACATGCTCTCGAATGAAATAATGTCAGATTTCAATGTGTTTTGTCCGAGAGTACAAAACTGGGTTGTAGGTGATTGCTATAGCACTTGTGTTTTCACAGAAAATTGGAGATTCTTCTGCCTTAGCTGTAGACGTAGCAACGGACGTCTGCTTCTTGTAAAACCATGAGATTAGACGATCTCCAAGGAACTGATAGGTTCCACTAGTTCTTTTCATATCTAATTTTCACCCTGCATAGTTTGCATCTAAAAAACTAGTTTAATTGAAACTAGAATCCTTCGGATATCACAGTCCCACGTTCTGAGTTCCCTTCAAATATTTTAGAATACTTTTAGCATTAGTAAAGTGAGAGAGTTTCAGATTAGCCTGGAATCTTCCAAAGAAACCAACAAAAAATTGAATATCTGGCCAATTGGCAGTGAGATAAAGCAAGGATCCGATAAAACCTCTATATGTTGTGATGTCTACACCCTGTCCACTATCATCTTTGTCAAGCTTTCTAGAGGAGCTCATTGGAGTAGCTGCAGAAAAACAGCTCTCCATCCTGAACTTCTTCAGCAGTTCTTTGGTGTATTTAAATTGATTGATGAATGTCCCTTTCTATGGCTGACGGACTTGAAGACCGAGGAAAAGGTTAATTCTCCCATCATGCTAATTTCAAACCTATCCTGCATTAGCTTGGAAAATTTCTCACACAATTTGGGGTTAGTTGATCCAAATATAATGTCATCAACATATACTTGAACAAGTAGTCTGTGAGAATATTTAGTAAATCTAAACAATGTTTTATCAACAGTTCCAATAACGAAATCATGATCAAACAAAAATTTGGTCAAAGTATCATACCAAGTTCTTAGAGCTTGTTTTAAACCATATAAAGCTTTGTCAAGTTTAAAAACATGATTTAGTAAAGTATAATTTAGAAACCAGGGGGTTGTTCAACATAAACATCTTCATTTAGTTTACTATTTAAAAATGCACTTTTCAAGTCCATTTTAAATATTTTAAAATTCTTAAATGATGCATAAGCTAGGAAGATTCTAATTTCCTCAAGTCTAGCTGTAGGGGCGAATGACTCATCAAAGTCGATGCCTTCCTCCTATCTGTATCCTTGAGCAACTAATCGCGCTTTGTTCCTTATAACTAAGCTATCTTCACTAAGCTTGTTTCTAAATGCCCATCTTGTTCTAATGACCGATTGATTAGTCGTTCTTGGAGTTAGATGCCACACTTTATTTCTCAAAAATTAGTTTAACTCCTCCTTTATAGCATTGATCCAATCTGGATCAAGCACTGCTTTACCAATTTTCTTGGGTTCAATTTGAGAAATTAAAGCAGAGTTGGATATTTCATCCATTAATTGATGTCTTGTCCTACGAGGAGAGTTTGGATTACCGATTATTAATTCTGGTGGATGATTATTGTTCCATCTTAAGTTGGGTCCTAAAGGATTAGTTGTCTGACCAGATGGCTCCGCGACGTCTGAACTCTCAACATCTTGTTGAACATGAGTTTGTACGTTTGGTTAGTCTTAATTGGATCAGCCACAAGATCAGACAATGTAATCCGTTTAGCCAGAGCTTCATCCTCACACATAGAGTCAAGACTTGTCGCTTCTAATCTGCTAGCAAGGTCGATTTGATCAATGAGATTACTTTCAACAAACTCAACACAAACAACATGAAAGGATTCCTCAACAGTTTGTGTTCTATTGTTATATACTCTGTAAGCCTTGCTTACCGAGGAATATCCCAACAAGATTCCAGCATCTGCTTTAGCATCAAAAGCAGTCAGATAATCCTTTCCATTGTTATGGATAAAATATTTACACCCAAATACTTTAAAGTAAGACACTGTAGGAATAGGGAAAGAATCTGCCACTTTTGATGCCACCAAGGAAGAACTCATGAAGCAATGGGGAAAAGAAGGTCTAATGAAGGTCACCTCTAAGTGCCACGGCATGTATTTCCTGAAATTCAATCAAGAGGTTAATCTTGAGAAAATTTAAGAGTTAATGAAATTGTGTTAAACCGTTTTCCCAAAAAAGACACTATAGGAATTCTTCCGTAAAACAGTTCATAGGGTATTTTGTCAAAACGGTTGTTGATTATCGACCAATTTTGTGTGTAGCAAGTTGTGTTTATGGCTTCTACCTAGAACCTCTAAGCAAAACTTAATTTAGAAAACATAGATCTCGTTGCTTCTTTAAGTGTCCTTACTCTTCTCTCATCAATGTCATTCTATTGTGGAGTTCTAGCACTAGAAAACTCATGTCTAATACGAGACTCCTCGAGATAGGAGAATAGGCGTTTGTTGGTGAACTTAGTTCCCTGATCACTTATAATACAAGCAATACTCAAGGATTTTTGGTTCTGAATTCTTCTAAAGATGTTAATCAAATTTTCAGCAGTTTTATCTTTAGATTGCAAGAATGCTACCCATGTAAATCGTGAAAAATCATCAATAACTATTAAGGTAAATCTCATTCCTCCTAAGTTCTTTATAAGAATTGGACCAAACAGATCCATGTGTAACAGTTCTAAGTAGCGACTGTATTGAGATTTCCCTTTACTTTGAACGATGATTTGCCCTGTTTGCCTAACTGAAAAGCAGGACAAACCTTGTCCTTTGAAAACTATAATTTAGGTAAACCAAACACTAAATTATGCGAGCAAATGTTGTTGATGGTTTTGAAATTTGAATGGTTTAACCTTTTATGACATAACCATTTCTGGTTATTCTTGGCAATCATGCACATAGGGTGAGATGTCTTATTTTGCTAGTTCATTTTATAAAAATTTCCTACCCTGCTTCCGGTCAACAGAGTATTACCCTGTTGATCCTTCACTAGGCATGCATGAGTTTGAAAATCAACAGATAAACCATTGTCACATAATTGACTAATACTAATCAGTTTATAATACAGATTATCAACAAGTAAAACACCGTTAATGGTTAGATTACCATGGATAATCTTACAATAACCCATAGTCTTACCCTTTTAGCTGTCACCAAAGGTAATCTTAGGACCTGAGAAATCTGTTATATCAGTTAGAAGCCGTATGTTTCCTATCATGTATCTGGAACAACCGCTGTCTAGATACCAAACAGAATCCTCCAAGCAATCAATAGAATGTTCCTTCACAAAACAATATTTACAATCGTTTGGTACCCATGTTCACTTGGGTCATCGGTCAATCAGTCCCTTAGAAATTCATTTTTGAGTTATTTTTATGGATTTCCCATTTTGTTTTGTGATTAATGCGCATAGTTTAGACTTAACAGACGTATTTCTGCTAGCCATTGATCCCTTAGCTTTAGAGGATGATTTTCTTTTAAGAATTCTTACTTCTTGTCAAGTTTTAGATTGCCAAACATGTTAGCTGCATCTAACTTAATTTTTAGCCAACTAACAATCGGCAGAACATAAGTTATTTCATCTTTTAAAGCTAACTCCTCATGGATTGGATCAGTTTCAGTGTTATTTAGACTCCCTTTGACAAAGCTTATTAGCGTAAACTTGTCAATTGCTGAGTTTAACTTTTTACAGGATCGGTCTGGGTCATTACTATCACATCATAAATCGGATTGGATCTAGTAGGTTTCAACAGACTAATCTGATATTTTCCAGCTTCTCTAGACCTTGTCCAAGCGCTAATAATATAGTTTAACCTTTTGTTTTCAAAAGAAAGAGTTTGAATTTGTTCTTTGAGAATCTCATTCTCAGATGAGAGCTCAACCATTTTAATTTTAGAGACATTTGGTTCAGATATTTGAGATGAACAGGAGATATTGGTCTCATATTTCGCTTTCAATTCATTAAAAGAATTTGATAACTTCTTGTACTCAATAGACATGTCATTGAGTGCAACAGTTAACTCTTCGTTGGTAAATTCTTATGAGGGAAGATCATTTACCTTGGATTGATCATCTGTCATCAAACATGTGACGACTTCTGTTTCATTTCCACTGGGTGAATCCTCTGAGTCATTATCGGCCTATTTGGATTTGTTTTCAGCACATATAAGAACCTTCTGATCTTTCTGAATCTTTTTAGTTTGAACGTTATGACCATAAATATGAATCAGTTTATCCCACATATCTTAGTAGAGGAACATGACTTGATCTTGCAGAATATATTCATGTTGATTGACTAATGTAAGATATCTTTTACAACGTTGTCCAAGTTGTTAGTCATCTTATCTTCCGTTGTGCAGTCACAACTTGGCTTTGCAATCTTTATGGGACCATCGGTAATGTCACTCCACATATCACAATCAAGAGCATCCAAGTGAGCTTGTATTCTCATCATCCAATAATCATAGTTTTCTTTCGAAAGCATAGGGATCTCGTTGATGATAGACATGATTTATGTTCATGATGCTTTAGAATAGAAACATGACTCTGATATCAATTGAAAGGATTAGTGTAATCAATAGAGACGGGTTCTAACTATTGATGACAACTTCTGAAAAAACGGTTTGATAGAAATCCTATTAGAGATTAATATCACTTTCTATTCTTCACAAACCTTTGCAAACTCTTGAAGCGATTCATTGTAGAAACGTTTGCTCAGGTTTGAAGCTAAGAACTAGTTCGAAAAGAGAAAAAAAGAATGTAAATGACACAGCAGGTTGTTTATGGATATTCGGAGTAAACTCTCCTACGTAACTCATTCTTCCAACCATCGAAAGGATTCACTATACTTCTTTGAATCAAATACAGTTTACTAGCTAGCTAACTGTTGAACAAAATAGACTCTATTCAACTTACAATATATTTAAGAATATCACTCAGCTAGACAATGTTCTTGATTCTATCTCTCTCTTGAAGATGATGTACAAAATCAGACTCTGTTATAATGCACGTCTGACTACGTATTTATTAGATTGCACGTCTAATTACGTATCTATTAGACTACACGTCTAATTATGTATCCGTTAGACTACACGTCTAACTACGTATCTGTTAAACTACATGTCAAACTATGTATCTGTTAGACTGTACGTCTAACTACGTGTCTGTTAGACTACACGTCTAACTACGTATCTATTAGACTGCACATCTAACTACGTATTTGTTAAATTGCACGTCTAACTACGTATCTGTTAGAATGCACGTCTAACTACGTATCTGTTAAACTGTACGTCTAACTTGCAACACGTCTAATTATCCTGTTTCAAACTAAGTCTAAGTTATAATTTTTTGATGCACCTGCACAAAAACAATTAGACGACTTAGTTTCATTCTTATTTAAGGTTTAGAAAAGTTCATCATCAAAATATCGTTAGTCAAGATAATTTGACCCAACAACACTAATTTAGGATATTTCTTCCTTAATTAGAATATCACTACTTAAAATAGAATATATATTTTAATATCTTCCTTAATTAGAATATATTTTATAATCTCTTCCTTAATTAGAATATATCTATTAATCTCTTCCTTAGTTAGAATATCTTTTAATCTCTTCCTTAATTAGAAGATTTATTGGGCCTATTTAGGTGACTAGGCCTCCCCTTGGGCTAAGAAGATTAGCGTACTATGAGGCCAAGGCTTTGATTAGCCCCGATATCCCCTAGATTGGGTCGTGACACTAATGGTCCATGAAATTCTCCTCCACTTAAGTCGTGGTCGTCCTTGGCTCGACCTTGGATCGGTATTCTTCAATCCTCTACATGAATTACCACAAGAGACCCTCTCTTACCCATTAATTCTCGACACTAGGTAGACCTTTTTCCCCACAGTTTAATTTTAAATTGTCCCTCGTATCTACGCACAAGCCACTTTAGAAAATATTATAGAGACTTACGTTGATGCATGAGTAATATCCCATTTCCTTGGTCCCCCTCCTTAACCTGATTGCACTCCTCTTCAGATATACCCATTTCTTCATCTTCTTAGTGTCTTCATCCAAAAATGTCTGAGAAAGAGTTGTTTCCTCTCCCAAGGATTTGGCGAGAGTGAAGGTGGACTGATTTTAAACCATCGTAACATATGGTCATACTTAGTGGAGTTGATGGTTGTGTGGTTGTCTTTGACCTTGAGCCCCTCGAAGGCTTCGACATACGCTATCTGGACTTCCTCGGGTACTTCTTCTTTTCACTTAGACCCATCCCCATCATCCATCTTGAAAAAAGTGGAAAATGTCTCTTTACCATGTTTGCGACCTCGGCTGAAACACATTGTCGAGAACATGCACATACCCCTCTGATTCTATTCTTGTTGGTATCACATTAGTCATTCCGTGATCCAAAATAATCAAGGATTAGAATGAGGAATTATGCAAGCGCGTACCTGATCGAACCATAGTAGTCCCAACACTACATAGTAGTCATCCGTAGGGACTAATGTAAATGAGACTGTCCTATTTTAGTCTCCGATCCTGGTGTGCACTTTCTTAGCCACCTCGGTTACCAGCTTAGTTGTTGTACTCACAGACTTTATCGTCCCTCTTGTTGGGTAGACGCGAAGACCCCAACGCCTTGGCCACTCCTTCATGCATGAAGTTATGAGTAGCTCTAGTCAGGGGCGGAGCTAGGATGAAAATTACCTGGGGCTAACTCATTTGTCTGGTTATTCACTTAATTTACCCCATTTTTTAAAATTTAGGTGGGACTGGAGACCACCTTGGCCCAAGAAGTTTTTAAATTTAGGTGGGGCTAGAGCTCACCCTAGCCCAAGTGTGGCTCCGCCCTTGGCTCCAGTATCCACTAGTGATTTGTTGGGCCTTCCCCCGATCAAGGCATCCACGAACATCAAGCCCCTCTTTGTTCCCTTGATCGGCTCCGCAATACTAGCCTTCACAACATTGATCAGTCTTAAAGATCCTATTTGAGTCTTTTCTTCCTCATTAGAGACTTAGTTCCTTTAACCGCTACAACATTTTCACCCTTAAACGGACACATAAACTTTATGTGATTATGAGCACCACAAATATAACAAACACTTGTCTTACTCGATCGGCGGCTTGCCTCCCTGAGTTGTTGTGTGGATTCCCCTTCTTGGGTAGGTGGTCACCACCACCTTTCTCCCTTATCATATGGGCGGTCTCCCCCACCTTCCTCCTCCTCATCATCCCTGCGGATCTTCGGCCTATCCATAGACACTTTGAGCTCTAACAGTCTTTCTGCAACTGTAATTGCCTAGGAGATGTTCTACACCCTTGGCCCTTTGTAGCTACAACTACGCCAAAGTCTTTAGGCCATTAACAAACGCGAACAGGGCCTCCTATTCTCTTTGATGGTCCTGTTGTGCACATGTTGACTTAATCTCTTCCTAGCTTCGAAATCGGCATTCTCTGGGAAGAATTGGCACTTGAACTCGGTTTTGAAGTCTTCCCATATTTCCAAAGGAAGTCCTCCACTTCCCTTACACTTCTCGAGCCTTTGAATGGAGTTGGCTTGGGAACATCCAACCGATAAGGTGCCGCACCTCTATGCTCCCCTCCATTCCACCCAATCTGACCTTCCATCGTGTCGAGCCTCCCGATCGTTTCCCTTTGGAGAGCGTCGATCATTGCATGGGTTTCTCCTTGGATTGTCTCAAGTATTTCATATTGGATATCATTAATCTATCTTTGAACCGATTCCAGCACGTCGTCACGAATGCTACGATTCAAATTTTTAATGATCCCCATGACCTCATTCTCTAACTTTTCACCTTTCTCATCTAACACCATTACTCTATCGGCCACCACACAAAAACACTTCGAGAGCTTCTTAGTGCTCACTAATGCCTTCTACAAGCCGGGTCACCCGACTTCCATGGTAGCACCTTTCTCAACGAACTTATCCATCTTGGATCCCTTGTCCTTATGTTGGATTAACGGTATTAACTGAATCCATCTCTTGCAGCTTGAATGTGGAACTACAACCTTTCTCTGATACCACATGTCACGGGATGAAATTTGACCCGTGTGTCACTAGTCTAAATCGACGTAAATTCTAGTTAGTAATCCCTTTTACACATGCAATAAGAACTTAGAGAGAGAAAGAACTTGAGAATAAGAATTGTATATTGAATACTTGGTAATTACAATGAAATATCTTTGAGGTATTTATAGGACTTATGATGTACTACATTAGGAATTGTCTTGCGTCGTTATTAAGTTTTGCTAGTCTAGTTTTTTTTTGTATTTATAAGCGCCACTACAATTTTTCCCTCGATTGCGGTTTATTTGTGATCAACTCTTAGAGTTTCTTCAATTACTCAGTTTCTGCAATTATGGGAATGAAGAAGAACAAAAGTAACAAATCTAAAGAAGTCGAAGATTTTTCGCTAGAAGGAATTAAGGAAGCTGCAGTCAAAGAAATTGAAAAAATTGATGAAGATGTCATCAATGAATAGAAGGATACCAAAATAAGTAAGCAATCTGCTCCAACTGTTGTTGGGAAAACTTTTGCTGAAAATAATGTAGGAAAACAAGCGGATAATGAAGTAGCTTGGAAGATACGCTATAATCAACAACTAATCTATTTGGGCTCAAGAATCATATTACAAAGTTTCTTATGCATTCCAAAAGGGGATAAATTGTCATTAATATGGGGAAAGAATAGTAGATTACAATTAAACTCAATATCCACTATCTTCAAGACTGAAATCTACTAAAAAAAAGTAGAATATGAAGAAAATGTTAAATGGTCAATTACTATAATCAAAGATTATTGAAGGCTCCCCAAATCTAAGTCATATACTATGAGGAGCAGCTCGACATGGAAAACTAATGAAGTCTTGAAGAACATCAATGCAAAATAGTCCAAAAGATCATTCTTATAAAGGGAAAATCAACTTGACCTTACACAAACAAAAGTGGAGGTAATGAATTCTCCATTTAAATTTAAATTTCTACTGAAGAAGAGGAAAACTGTATAAAGGAATAGGAAAATGTAGTTGTGGGAAACTACATAGGGAAAAACAGAGTATCCTTCCCAAGTATTAAAGAGGCATTGTTGAAGCAATGGGAAGGAAAATGGCTAGAGAAGATTTCAGCAAATGTCTATGATTTATATTTCCTTCAATTAAGAAGGGATCTAATCTGGAGGAAATTATATAAAATGGGCACACCTAAATAGGATCCAACTATATGAAGTTAGAAAAATAGTTTGATTGAACCTATTGAGTAAGCCAAAAGAAACTCTACAGATATGGTTCAAGATTGGGTAATATACCTGCACATATGAACAATTCTGAAGCATTTAGTCATTTTGTAGGTTTAGTCGGGTAGACCATTATACATGGACCCAATTACTGAAAGAGGAGAGCAATTATTATTTTCTAGAATTAGCATTGAGGTGTATCCTAAAAGAACACTACCGAACAAGTATGACAATAGTAGACATAAAAGGAATGTTTAAAAAATCACTAATCTTAAAGAATGAAATTATCAATATTCCACCAATATATTAACCAAACAAAAGTGTTATTCATAAAATTTATATATTATTTACAGAAATACAATTGATGTTGCTCTCCTGATCGAATTCGGAAATCTTTCTGCCAAAGAGAGACGCATTCTAGATCAACCGATTCAAGAACATCCTAATGTGACTGAGGAGGCTTTTAAAGCTCCTATTGAAGAAGATAAGTTAATAACCCTGTTGCAAGAACAAAGGGTGTTCAAGATAAATTGGCCGAGGACACTCAGCCAGAAACTGCCAGAACTGAGGGGGAACCCTCCAAAGAGAAAGATGATGAAGAAGAAAGTTCCTCATCTGAGGAGGAACAGGATCAGCAAGCAACTTTTGTGAAGCCTCGTTTATTTCGCGACGCCGTCGTGGGAAGTGTTCACGAAAACATCAACATTCCTCTTCACTACTCTGGAAATCTGCTTGAGAGATTTAAGAGGGCTGAAAAAGAAATTGAAGAAGAGGAACGAGACAAAGTTGCTAAGAATACTGAAATGTATCAGCCGGAGCAATCCTTGCAGGTTCATACAAACTTTGAGCTTATTTAAAGTATGGCAGCAGGATTTGAAGAAGTTTCGTCTCATGAAGAGTCATCTACCGGAGGAAACAAAGTGTTAAGATCTATGAGGTCTATGCTCTCCTCAATTGTGAAGACCATGTGTCAGACAATGAATTCAAGGGAAGAAGAAATAGAGAACTTTCGCAACATTTTCAAGGTCCTCACTGAGCTGGATAATACTTTGAAGAAGAACACATATGAGACCCACATCGCGAATGTAAACTTTTCAATGTTTGAAAAGTATCTCTTCAACCGTCAAATTGAATTATTGGACATTGAAAGGCATTTCAACGATAAACGCCACAAGGAAACCATGGAAGAATTCAGTATGGTGAAGAGTCAGATGGTGGAAATTCAGGGTTGCATGAGAAGGAATGATAATGAAAGTCAAGAATTTGCTGACTCCATTGCTAGGAAGTTTCAAGCAAAGGAGGATGCAAAGGCCAATGTTGAAGGTGCTCAACCTCGACAAGTTCAAGGAGAGTCAAGCAGAAGAAATGATGTTGTGTCAACCGGCACAAGATCCATGCGAGCCCCAAGCACTGATGACAATCCTAGGCCAACCTAAGAGAGGTGGTGGTCGAAGCGGTGCTGAGGGTAGAGGTACAAGTGGTGGTGTACGGAGTAGACTATCAAATGTTGATCAAGGTGGACGTACCAGCGGTGGTGAACGTGGTGGAAGATCATGTGCAGGCGATCGTGGTGGTCGCGGCTATCCTCATTTCAT
Organism: Impatiens glandulifera; assembly: GCF_907164915.1. Lineage (NCBI taxonomy): Eukaryota > Viridiplantae > Streptophyta > Magnoliopsida > Ericales > Balsaminaceae > Impatiens > Impatiens glandulifera. The sequence continues at coordinate 39,903,039 of NC_061864.1, read as the reverse complement.
GAACATGCTTCCTGGTCAAGAGATGAGTCCGACCGATCCTCGAGTTAAAAGGGAAGAACAATGATTTCTCTTCTTTTACTCTATTTAACTTTATTGAACATGGTTCCTTGATGGTTTTTCGAATATTGGTTTTGGATGAATGATGTAAGTAAACAAGGTTTTTGTTTGTCTATATGGTGAATGCATGTTTTGATATATGTATGCAGGTCTGCAATTTCTTCATGAAAAAGGGGGAAATTGTTGGGTCAAATTATTTTGACTAAGTGTTGAAATAATTTAACCACTGATATTTTGATGATGAAATAACTTATGAGTTTTGAAACAGGTGTATTGAGACAATATGTTATAAGACTTGGATCTAATGAGTATCATTAGGCCTATTTTGGCTTTCATTGCATAAAATTAGACTTACAGTCTAACTCATCGGAATTAGACGTGTAGTCTAATAGACGTGTAAAGAATTAGACGGAAGCTTTAATGAATACACGGAATTAGACGTAAGTCTAATAGAATTAGACGTACAGTCTAACTCATCGGAGTTAGACGTGTAGTCTAATAGACGTGTAAAGAATTAGACGGATGGTCTAATGAATACACGGAATTAGACGTAAGTCTAATAGAATTAGACGTACAGTCTAACTCATCGGAGTTAGACGTGTAGTCTAATAGATGTAAAGAATTAGACGGATGGTCTAATGAATACACGGAATTAGACGTAAGTCTAATAGAATTAGACGTACAGTCTAACTCATCAGAGTTAGACGCGTAAAGAATTAGACAGATGGTCTAATGAATAAACGGAATTAGACGTACAATCTAACTCATCGAAGTTAGACGTGTAGTCTAATAGATGTCAAGAATTAGACGGATGGTCTAATGAATACACGGAATTAGACGTACAGTCTAACTCATCGGAGTTAGACGCGTAGTCTAATATATTTGTAATTAGACGGGTAGTCTAATTTATGCGGAATTAGACGTGCAGTCTAACTTAATTAAATTAGACTTGTAGTCTAATAGAATGTGAAAGTTAGACGTGCGTCTAACTCCTTCAGACAAGTCTGAGGTAGAACCGGAATTAGACGTGCAGTCTAATAGTTATTGAATAATTATACGTGTGGTCTAATTAATGAAAGTTAGACGTGCGTCTAACTTCTTCAGACAAGTCTGAGGTAGAACCGGAATTAGACGTGCAGTCTAACTCAGTGGAGTTAGACGTGTAGTCTAATGGTTATTGAATAATTAGACATGTGGTCTAATTAATGAAAGTTAGACGTGCGTCTAACTCCTTCAGACAAGTCAGAGGTAATACTGGAATTAGACGTGTAGTCTAACTTAGTGGAGTTAGACGTGCAGTCTAATGGTTATTGTAATTAGACGAGAGTCTAATTCTATTAGACCAAGCGGTCTAATAGACGTTTTTTCTGTTAGAAGGAGATGACTTATTTCATTAGACTGATTTTCACAATCCGTCTAACTGAAATACGTCTAATGTTCAGTTTAAGTAGTACGCTTGAATCTAGCATTTCACCTACCCACGTGCTATAGTTGTACCCTACTTCTGCTCCACTTTCTAGTGAAGATTAATACAGCAGCTATACGCATCCAATCAAGGAATGCCAAGTAAGAGAATTTTCTTCAAATTACTAGTTTTGCAGGTACATCCCTGATGGAATATTCGGCGCACTACCAGTGATGTACGGCCATGATCCTTGTGCTCAGAACCTGCTGTGTACAATGGAGGGTTTCCAATGGAAGAGTGCCACGTATCATTCTTAAAGATTCGACCGTTAGCTCCTGCTCAGTATTTAACAAATCTCAAGGACAACGGACAATCTGCCTTAACAAGTCTCACGAACAAGCAATCTGATTTTATAGAGAGCGAAACTACTCAATCATCTTGCTTACTGAACTTGTTCTATGAAGCTTCTTTCTGATTGTACTGTGTGTGAATCGAGAGAGAGAGCTAGAATCAAAACACCTTTAGCTGAGTGATATTCTTCATCTTGTAATTGAACAAAACGTGTTTTATTCAATAGTGAGCTAAGTGTGTGTAAACTGTATTTGATTCTAATCATCTTATAGTGAATCCTTCCGGTGGTTGGAAGAAGGGGTGACGTATGAGAGTTTCTCTGAATATCCATAAACAAATTGTTGTGTTCTTCATTTCTGTCATCTTTTCATATTTCATCTTGTGCTTCAAACCCAAGTAAACAATTCCGCCTTGACTCCGTTTCAAGTGTTTACACAAGTTTGCGTAGAATAGAAAGCGAATTAAATTCCAAACAGAATTTCTTTCAAATTGTTTTTCATAAGCCTTCATCCTTAGCCAGACCCCCGTCTCTATCGATAAAGCCGATCATATCCAAATATTTAGCCAATTCTTTAAAAATTGGTTTTATTACGTTTTATTTGACCAATAAATTTTCAAGTTTAAGACATGTATTGCTTTTTCTTTAATTTAAAATAATAAAATAATATTTAAAGCTAGTATGAGCGATTGATGTTGAGATTTATTGAGAAAAGTATTTGAAAAATATCAGTTTTGGGTGTTAGAATTAAATATTTCTAAAATATTTTAAAATCATTCTCTATTTTTTCGGATTTAAAAAAATAGTTTAAGGCTTCTAATTGTTAAATACAATTCAAAATTAAAAACCTCAAACAAACATGCACTAAGGAAGTAGTCCAAGTCGGGAATTGGGTTGGATACACGTGTTTGAGTTGGATTTGGCCAGGGGTCAACAAATCTGAACACTTGGTCAATGTGGAGTTCAATTCTCGGTCATTCGTGAGAATCCTCAATCAAACATGGAGTTTTTCGGTTGATGGCGTGTTTTCTCGGTCGAAAACTAAGCTATGTTTGAATTTTTTCGATCAAGGTGTAGGGGATATCTTCTTTTCTAGGTAGAAAATCATGCCAAGGTGAAGTTTCTTGATAGAACGTCAAGAACACGAATTGCATGTTTAAATATTTCGCTTGAACTTCCATCCTTCAATTTGAAGGAATGGGAAACTTCATCAATTCACATGGATTATTTTAACATCATCCCGATCTAACAATCAATCGGGAAGTGTTCTAATTCGTTACAAACAGTTCTTGAGTGAAAAAATGATATTTTGATTCTTAAGGTTGAATCCGATGATAGAAGCTTACCAATAGTTTCCTTGGAATCAAATAATACCAAAACATGAATATTGACTATCAATTTTAACCAATTCAAGATCTGGATTTTTCCTTCTTTTTGGAAATTTCATTTTTGTGTAAACTTGCCTCATCCCGATTAGAAATTACACAAAACTATTCCAAACATATTTCAGATGATGTTGGAATTTTTAAACTGTTGTTCTTAATATAAAGGTCAAACACAAAAATTCGATTTTGAAAATATTCTAAATTGAATTTAAGTGTAATTTAGCTTGATATGTTTAAATATTTATTTTCTTTATTAACTTTTTTTTTATATTTTGAGGCATAATAAATAATAAATTTGGGATTTGAGTGTATACAATATTGATCTCAAATTATTTATTTTATTTATTGAGTCATCTAAAATAAATTGGGATAAAAGGAATACAACAATTATGGCAAATTATTTTTCTTCTCTTTATTTGGGCCTCTATTTTAATTAATTGGGATTATATTAATACAATAATTAATCCAATTAATTATTAAATCTTGGTTTGGCCTTGATTTTTATTATCTTGAATTTATTTATTCAAATAATAATTTAATATTTATAAATTAAGGAGTTAAAATTGTAGTACTTACAAAATGCAACAAACTATATTGTCAAACTAATTTGAATACAACAAACTAATTTTTGAAAACGTGGGTTCGAGATTGACATATGAACACTATATTGTCTTATCAAATTTATTGTTATTATGAGGGTGATACTAAGATAGAACATGGAGATAGAGTACGTTGGTGTTGTCTTCACGTTTATGTGTATGTGTATAGTATTTGTCGAAATTTTTTGAGTATTTGTCCATGATTATCAATCCTTTCTTTTTTTAGATATCCTAACAAGGATTAAATTTGGACCAAAGGTCAATCAAATTTTGACTTTGTCCACGATCTTTTACAATATATTTGTACAAGTCAAACCATATAATGATGGTAGAGGAGTAATCATAGTTATTGTCGAGAAATCAACTTTTCTTAATTTTAAGTGAATATCAACCGATTATTTACGTGAAATATGCATTTTTTAAACTATCGACCAATAGCATTTACTTAATAATGATTGATTTTTTTATTATAGATGATCATAAACAAATGGTCATAGTTACTATTAATAAACACGATATGGTTTGATGTGAATGTCAAAAACTATCCACGTAAGTTAAGTAACATATGGCGATCATCTATAAATGATCGAAGTACTATCAACATATGGTTTACTTTAACGTGAAAGTTGAGTAACTTATTCATGTGAATTAATAACAAATAACTTAGAAGATGATCACATATAAATGATCGATGTATACTTATGAATAGATAAGAATTGATTAAACGTGAAAGTTAACAAACTTATTCATGTGATTTACTAACATGTAATGCAGGGTGATCATGTACAAATGATCATAATACCATCAACAAATAAGTTTCATTAACTTGAAAGTTAATGAACTTATTCACATGAGTTACTAATACATAACATAGAAGGCGATCACATATTAATGATCGAGGTATAATTATCAATAGATAATGTTTGATTAAACATGAAAGTTGACAAATTTATTCACATGAGTTACTAACAAGTAACGTGGGTAATTATGTGTAAATTATTGTAATTATATTAACAAATAAATTTAGTTTAACGTGAAAGTTAATGAAATTATTCACGTCAGCTACTAAATTATAAAATAGATGGAGATCACATATAAATCATTGATGTATACTTATCAATATATAATGTTTGATTAAATATGAAATTAATAAACTTATTAACGTGAGATACTAACAAGTAACATAAAAAGAGATCACCTATAAATTATCAAGTTATACTTATCAATAAATAATGTTAATTAACTATCCATGGGACTTACTAAATAGTAAGGTGGGGCGATCATGTATACATGATCAAAGTACTGTTAATATATATGTTTAAATTTAACTTGAATATAGATAAACTATTCACAGGAGCTATTAATAAGTAACTTATGACAATCATCAATAACTAATCGTAGTCATATAAACAAATATGTATAAAATTGACGTGAATATTAATAAAATATTCACATGAGTTACTATCAAGTAACGTGAGGTGATCAAGTATATATGATAATAATGCTCCCAACATATATGTTTAAATTTAACGTGAATGTTAATAAATTATTCAAGGGAGTTACTGACAAGTAATGTGTGGAGATCATGTATAATTGATCATAGTACTATCAACACATGTGCTTAAATTTAATGTGAATATCAATAAACTATTCAAGGAAATTAGTAACAAGTAACATGGGGTAATCATGTATAAATAAATATAGTACTATCAACAAATATACTTAATTTGGTTCAAATGTCATTCTATACTTTTAATAGATAAGGTTTTAGTGTTATAATATGAAAATGATCTTGTGTAACTATAAATAGTGTAACCTACAGGAAACCGTACGCATGTCGGTGCGTGTGGCACAGGCCCAAAGTGGCTCAAGGTTTGATGATTTGAACCATAGTTTGTGTGTCATGCATCATTTTAAAATAAAACATTATTTGTAATGATTTTGATAACACCTTGCAGGTTTTAAAATAAATTATAAAATATTTAATTTTATTCAAATTTTAATAGTTTGGAGATTTTTGATAATCAAACAACGATTTGATTTTTATGAAGTCCTGATTTAAATTAATTAAACATAATTAATATAAGAATGATTATTTATTTAAAGACAGAGTCTCTAATTGGTTTTTCAAAAATAAATAAAAAGGTGTAAGTGTATAAACATATTTTTCACTTGAGTTTCGTTTTTGGTTTGAAGTTTGGTGATACTCGGGAAAGGGCTTTCGCGCTTCATCCACCGTACTCGTTTTAAAAATGTTTTTAATTAATAAACTTGGCTTTTGAAAATCGTTTTTGTAATGTTTGAGTTTTAACCGATAATGTTTCTAGTACTAATCATGCTTATAGATTTTAACATTATTTGAAATTTTGAAACAACAAAATTTAAATATTGGTACATGTTATTGTTGATAACTAAGGAGGAGTATACCTAAAGAATATCAGTCATTTTAAGGGTGTTATGGTTTAGAAATAAATACCAAAAAAGCCTTAGTTGAAATATTTTGTGTGGAACAATTCAAAAAATATTTTGAAATCATTTTTTATTTCTCGAGATTTTTAGAAAATGGTTTGGGTCCTAAAATTACCAAAAATAATATTGGGTTCTTAAAAGTGACCGGCCTTATGATCAATGTCCGAGGTCTTAGGTTCGATATTTTCGGTCGGTGTCCAAAAACTCTATGTTTGGGTCGAGGAACCTCTAAGTCGATGCTTGGGATCTTCGGTGTGGGTGTTGAAATCCCTCGGTCAAGGTGCTAAGGATTCTCGATCCTTGGCTAAAATCCTTGGTCGAGTATATAAAACCCACGGTCTTGAGCTTGCTCTAAGCTTAGTCCCTCGGCCCTAAGTTTGGGAATTCTCGCTCCTAGGTTAGACCACTCGGTCCTGGGGTTTGGACCTCTAAGTCCTTAGTCGGACTTCTTGGTCCTGGATTAGGGAATTCTCGATCCCAGGTTTAACCATCTCGATCCTAGTCGGTCCTCTTGGACATGGGTCTGGAAACTTTTGGTCCTAGGTCGGACCTCTCTGTCTTGGATATATAAATCCTGGGTCGGAAATCTCGGTCCTAGCTTAATAACATCAGTCGAACCTATCAATCTTATTAAAATTCTCGGTCCTAGGTTCTCGGTCCTATATCTCGGTCTGGGCCGATGATTGTCGATCGGACCTCTCGGCCCTTAAAAACATCAATGTTGTAGGTTTTGCATTTATATTTAAGCTCGTATTCTTTTATCTAAGGGTTTGGGTAGCTTCACAAAGCTCCTAGAAACATGTTGAGCATAAACTTAATGTAAAAATCTGCATGGATGATGATCAATTTGTTCAAAATAGTTTGAGATAAAAATCAAGTTTTTCGTTTTAAAGTTGTATTGAAATGTAAAGAGCTATTAAAAATTTTCTTTATACTACATATACTTGATTGGTATCAAAACAAGACCTATAAATGATTGTCTGAACTAATTTAAGAACTAAAAATTTTCAATGAATTTAAACATTTTTATTTTGATCAAACATGATCTAAATAATTTCCCAATATGATCATAATCATGTTAGGATGCTTTCTGGGTTGTGATTCAAGAGTATTAGCCCATGAACAACAAATACGATTTTTTAATTCTACAAAATTAAAATTTGGGTATTTTTTATTATCGTTGATTGATTGCTTCTAACCTATACAGAAAATTCACATGTGATCCTAGAATTGATTTTATAATCATCAAACACCATAACCATACATAATACAAGATTTTTCTATTTAAAATTTAAAATTTTCAAATTCAAACTGTAAATATGAATTATAGCGTGATTGGAAACATATTAAGGATTGGAGAACACTATGCGATGTTTTAAAAAAATCTAAAATCTTAAAACTTTAATGATGGATTTCTAAAATCTTCAATATAATGCTAGAGAGTGGATCTCTTGGCTTCAGATTTATCCATGGAAGCTATTTATAGTTGTCCAGACCATTAATGGTGTTTTGGCTGGAATAGGGATGATCCATCCGTATTAGCGTAGGAGAAATTCTCATCGTGGTTGAGTGATTATTTCACCATTCAAATTAGACGTTTTGGTTGATTGTGGAGGATATTCCATTTTTGAATAATCAAAGAGGATATGGTTCTTATCCTCTCGGGAGTCGCGATGAAGAAGACTATGGTGGGTTGAAACAACGTCGATTCGAGTATTAACGTGGATGAAGAGCATTACGTTAGCGTTTCATCTATTCCGTCACATTTCAGCTGTCGGAGCTAATGTCTGCGTTAATGAGCCGTTGCTTCGCGGGCGCATGGTCCCTCGGCTGAAACAGGCTATGCTGGCGTGCCTGGAATGTCAGATGGAGATTCGATGCTCATCTGATGCTTAGGTCGTGGATGTAACTTTATCCTCAGATTTCAGTTACACCCGATTATAATTTTAATTTATTTTAAAATCTTATGGGTTACCATTTTGGGATTTATTTTTGATCTTTTTATATACAACAAAATATTAAAAAAATATGGAAAATATTTTACCAATTTATTTTATTTATTTTTGAATATCTTAGGGTTAAATTAATAATTTTTGTAGATGAAATGGATAAAACAATTCATTCTTAAATATTTATTTTGTCCCATTTATTTTTCTAAAACTATTTAAGATAAAATGAGTTCAATATTTATCCCTAATAATTTTATTTTATGTTTTTGGCCCTAACCCTTAATTAATATGATTAATTATTACAATATTAATCCTAATTAATTGTATCAATTGGGTTTTTGGCTACGTGGTTAATTATTTTGATTTTATTTATTTGAAAATAAATCAAAACAATTATTTTAATATTATAAATTGGAGGGTAGATTTTTAGTATTTACAGAGAGCCCATCTCGAATCGAGTATGAATACAACACAATGGTTTGAAAATGTTAATTCGAGGATGGCATGTTAACACTTAATTATTCGAGGATGGCATGTTAAAACTCAGTTATGAATAAGCTAGGGTGTCTAATTGTTTTTGTGCAGGTGCATCAAACTTTGCTAACTTAGACGTGGTCTAAGTAGGCTACTTAGACGTGTTACGTAGTTAGACATTGGCATCAAACTCCTTTATACAAGTCTGAAGTGATACATAGTTAGACGTTGGCGTCTAACTCCTTCAGAGAAGTCTGAAGTGATACGTAGTTAGACATTGCCGTCTAACAGATATGTAGTTAGACGTTGAGGTTAAACATATACGTAGTTAGACGTTGAGATCTAATAGATACATAGTTAAATGTTGGCGTCTAACTCCTTCAGAAAAGTCTGAAGTGATACATAGTAGACGTTACAATCTAATAGATACGTAGTTAGACATTGAGGTCTAACAGATACATAGTTAGACATTGAGGTCTAACAGATACGTAATTAGACGTTGGCGTCTAACTTCTTCAGACAAGTCTGAAGTGATACATAGTTAGAATTTGTAGTCTAACAGATATGTAGTTAGATGTGCAGTCTAACAGATACGTAGTTAGACGTTGAGGTCTAACAGATACGTAGTTAGACGTTGGCGTCTAACTCCTTCGGACAAGTCTAAAGTGATTACGGTAGTTAGACGTTGTAGTCTAACAGATACGTGGTTAGATGTTGCAGTCAAACTCCATTAGACTTATCGGTCTAATGTAACACTCTATTAGACCTTGATATCTAACTCTCGTAGACTAGGCAGTCTAATGTAGCACATCTAATGCCTCGTTTCAGTAGTTGTCTGAAGTTAGCATACTTCTACCCAAGATCAACTAGTTGTCTGCTACTCTGCTCCACTCACACTTGTGCAGTCTGACAAGCCAACTATTTGCATCCAATGAACGAACTCCACGTACACAAATGTCATTCAACGGTTTGTCCAATACAAGACAATATTAGAGAGGATATTTGCGCAATACCAGGTCGGAACGGCCATGATCCATTTGCTTAGAGTCTTTTATACTCTTGTCCTTTGGGAGGCTTCCAATGGACGCTTACCATGTGTCCATGAAGAAGATTCGACCGTTGGACTGCACGTCTAACCACGTGTCTGTTAGACTACACGTCTAACTATGTGTCTGTTAGACTGCTCGTCTAATTACGTAATTGTTAGACTGCACGTCTAACTACGTACCTGTTAGACTTCACATCTTCCTAGCAACACGTCTAATTCGCCTATTTCAAATTAAGTCTACTTTGTATTTTTTGATGCACTTGCACAAAGCAATTAGACGGCTTGCTTCATGCTTAGTTAAGTTTTACACAAGCTTATCATCAAAATATCGTTAGTCAAGATAATTTGACCCAACAATTTCCCCATTTTTGATGAGGTTAAAACTAAATAAAATATTAAAAGTGTATACGCAAATTTGATAATTATCGACAACAGTAGATAGCAAAAGACTGTTCATATTTAAAGATAAACATAGCATGATTGAATAAACATCATAAGATTTCCAAAACATCAAAAGATTTCAACATTCCCCCTAAATCTAATGTCAATCTTTTCCTTTTCCCCCTTTTTAACATTATTAGAGAGAATAGAAGGAATCCTAATATGCCCTTTCAGCCAAGTAGGCTGCCCAGTTTCGTCTCTTCAACCTGAGCCTACCTACCCGTAGAACATATTCGAGAACCTTTTGGTTATTCAAGACTTTAGAAGGATTGAAGTGAAAACCGTGTCTGACTTCAAGGAGGAGACAACAGTGGAACATGCTAAGTGAAGCATCATACCCATAGATTTTCTTTGGAGAAGAAATCATCTTTACTAGATATTGAAAAGAACTTTTAACCAATGATGTCTACACCCCTTGTGATGGCCACTGATAGGATCGACTTTCATCAATAGAGACGGGAGTCTGGCTATTAATGAAGGCTTATGAAAAACGGTTTGAAAGAAATCTTGTTAAGGATTTAATTCGCTTTCTATTCTACGCAAACCCTTGTAAACACTTGAAACAGAATCAAGGCGGAATTGTTTACTTAGGTTGAAGCTCAAGATGAAGAATGAGAAGATGATAGAAATGAAAATACACAACAATTTGTTTTATGGATGTTCGGAGCAAACTTTCCTACGTCACCCTGTCGTCCAACCATCGGAAGGATTCACTATATATGATTCGAATCAAATACAATTTGCACACACTTAGCTCACTATTGAACAAAACACAATCTGTTCAATTTACAAGATGAAGAATATCACTCAGCTAAAGGTGTTTTTGATTCTAGCTCTCTCTTAATTCACACACAGTACAATCAGGAAAGCAGCTTACGGCTTGAATATTCAAAGGAATGATTTCACAGTAGTTCTTCTCAGATAGTATTTCTTAGTTGATCGAATGGCAAGCTACTCGTCCTTTGTCCTTGAGATTTGATAAATACTGGGCAGAGATTAACGGTCGAATCTTTAAAATGATACGTGAAACTCTTCCATTGGAAAGCCTCCATAGTACACAGCAGGTTCTGAGCATAGGGATCGTGCCCGTACACCAACTGGTAGTGCGCCGAATATTCCATCAGAGATGTACCTGCCAAACAAGTAATATGAGGAAATTCTCTTACGTGGCATTCGTTGGATGGTTGCATATAACTATCGTACTAATCTTCACTAGAAAGTGGAGCATGAATAGAGTACAACTATAGCACATGGGTAGGCGGGTGCCAGTTTTCAAGCGTACTGCTTAAGCATAACATTAGACGTATTTTAATTAGACGACCTCGTCTAATGAAATCAAACATCCCCGTCTAAGAGCAGAATCCATTAGACCTCCTGGTCTAATGGGATTAGACTTATATCTAATTACAATAATTTAGACTAATCTGAAGGAGTTAGACTATACGTCTAACTTTCTCCAATTAGACTTCACGTCTAATCTTTCACAAACCATTAGACTGCATGTCTAACTCCACTGAGTTAGACTGCACGTCTAATTCCGGTTCTACTTCAGACTTGTTTGAAGGAGTTATATGTTACAAACTGTAATTACAATTGATCCGACGAATATTATGAAGCCACGTGGACGCTAGAGGACAATTAGATGAACTAGTTTTAGGTTTAGATATTAATTTCTCTTTTATCTGTAATAGCCCTTGAACTTACTTTACCTTTTCATTTTGGCCCTTGTCTGTTATGCCAGCTATCAATAAGTTGTAACTGAATCGATCTGGGTATTTATACTCAGTAGATTCCTCACATTAGGGATGTATGTTGAATGTAAGAGCTTTTGGATCACTTTTCTATCTCTCATCTCATTCATCAGTTATCCGGCGATCGTTCGCCAGCCTTCTTTCTCTCATTTCAATATGAAAAACGTATCAATTGGTATCAGAGCTTACGTTCCTCACGATGGTCGATATAGGACATCAATCGGAAAACAACTCCCTGCGTGCATCCATAGTTTCTATTAATGAAACTTTAGACAAGATGCGGAAATAGATGAAAAGTAATGACGAAGAACAATCACACTTACTATATAGTAAGGGAAGATCTGAACGTCAAGAAGATTCAGCTAAAGCATCCAGAATAGACACAGTAAGGGAAGACAACCTGGAAAATTTGCAAAAGAAGCTACAAGGTGAGACAAAATGTTGTATTCCTCGATTTGAAGGTGCTGATGTTCAAAATGGATCATTAAACAGAAGAGCATTTTAGATCTAATCAAACTCCTACAGAAAATAGGATTCAAATGGCAAAAAGAAAACTCATGGGAGAAATACGTAAGTGGTTTATCTCTTATATATTTTCTAGAATGCAGGTATTGCCCAAACTTGGACAGAGTTAAAAGAGATATTCATAATCGTTATAATCCAACAATACAATCAGAGAATACGTTAACAGAATCGCGAGCTAATGAAAGGTTAGTGAAATTTATGCTGAATTTGAAAGTGAAAGGTTGGAATCAGATTTGAATCGACAACTATTTAGAGTTGAGAATTTAAACAAACAAGTTGAGCTCGTTTCAGATTTTCTGAGAGTAGATTAATCTGATCTGTTTAATAGGATCTAAATGTCCAACAAAAGGAGAGAAATTGTCATGTATAAGCTCAATCTTAACCTAGAGCTAAAACAGAAAAACAATTGGCATTCTAAGGTGTTATGAGGATGAATACATCAATGAGGCAAAACTACGGAGGTTAACTTTACTTACCAAGGTGATTTAATTGAAGCTGAATGTCAACTATTATATCCGTTCAGAAGTTTTTCAAGTGAGACATCGTCACAAAATGAAGCCGAAAACAACAAACGAACTAGACGAACAGCTGGATTAAATTGCAGCGATGGAGCCTTACAGTAGAGAAAGATGTTGGTTCAAAAGCGATGAAAACTTTGAAGGCTAAAGGACATAGCCTAGAGACAAAGATTGGGATCCATTTGAGAAGAAATAGGAATAAAGAGAGTGAGGATAACCGGATAACCCGTAAGAGATATGAAGAAGATGATTAGCTTGGAATTATTAGATCTCAATTTGAGGTTAAAAGGCAAAAGAAATGGTGAATGGTAGGGTCTATGTCGTGCTCACGTGGTACTTCAGAAGAAATTGATACACTTACACGTCATGGAAATTGAATTAGGACAGAGAAATTGATAGCAGCAGGGCAGGGGATTTGACAACACAAGCTAGCTGTCAATTTAGGGGCATATATATTTTAATTTTATTTTGTTTAGCTTTGCAGGCTAGTGACTCCATTTTGAGGGCTTATTTGAAATTAAAACATTTTAGCCGAAGAACAGATTGTTACATGAATTCGCCGGGATGTCGAATTTCAATGGAGAAGGTATTGTTACAAACTGTAATTACAAATGATCCGACGATATTATGAAGCCACGTGGATGCTAGGACAATTGGATGAACTATTTTAGGTTTAGTTTATTAATTTGGCTCGTTTAATCTGTAATAGCCCTTGAACATCACTTTACCTTTCAGTTTGGCCCTTCTGTTAGGCCAGCTACTCAATAAGTTGTAACTGAATCTATTGGGTATTTATATCAAAGTAGATGCGCATCACATTAGGGATGGATGTTTGAATGTAAGAGCTTTTGGCTCATTTTTGGCTCACATTCATCAGTTAATCCGACGAGCGTGGGTTGGGGCTTCGCCAGCCTTCTTCTCCTCATGCCGCAAATCTGAAAAACGTATCATTAGACTACACGTCTAACTTTCACAATTATTAGACTACATGTCTAATTCCGAGTATATTAGACTGCACGTCTAACTCTGCTGAGTTAGACTGCACGTCTAATTACGAGTTCCATTAGACTGCACGGCTAACTCCGCTGAGTTAGACTGCACGTCTAACTCCGCTGAGTTAGACTGCACGTCTAATTACGAGTTCCATTAGACTGCACGTCTAATTACGAGTTCTATTAGACTGCATGTCTAACTCCACGAGTTAGACTGCACGTCTAATTACGGATTCCATTAGATTGCACGTCTAACTCCATGAGTTAGACTGCACGTCTAATTACAAAATTCATTAGACTGCACATCCAACTCCACGAGTTAGACTGCACGTCTAATTATGGAATCCATTAGACTGCATGTCTAACTCCACGAGTTAGACTGTACGTCTAAGTACGGATTCCATTAAACTGCACGTCTAATTACGGATTCTATTAGACTGCACGTCTAACTCCACGAGTTAGACTGCACGTCTAACTCCCGAGTTAGACTACACGTCTAATTACGGATTCCATTAGACTACACGTCTAATTACGGATTCCATTAGACTGCACGCCTAACTCTACGAGTTAGACTGCACGTCTAATTACAGAATCTATTAGACTGCACGTCTAACTCCACGAGTTAGACTGCATGTGTAATTCCTCTAGTTAGACTACACGTCTAACTCTGTGCATCTAATGCCAAATCGGTCTAATGAACCTGATTAAAACCATGTCTCATGAAATATAATTTCGATACACCTGCATCAAAACTCATAAGTCATTTCATCATCAAAAACCCAATAGTCAAACTATTTAAACACTTAGTCAAAATAATTTGACCCAACAATTTCCCCCTTTTTGATGATGAAATAGAAATCCTGCATATATATAGAAAATACGCATTCATCACATAAATAAACTTCTGTTCACTTACAGAAAACTTCACAAACTTCCAAACCAATATTCAAACATAATCAAAGAAACATTGTTTGAGAAACTTAAACAAAGTAGGAGAAAAGAAATTATTGTTCTTCCCTTTTTACTCGAGGATCGGCTGGGCTCATATCTTGACCACTTAACAAATTTTGAAAAGGAGGAAGAATGCGACCACCACGACCGCTTCCACTTGATCTCCCACCGAGATCACTGCCACTAAAATGACCTCTTTGATCAAAACCAGATTGCTTACCACAACCACCACCACTGCTTCGGCCTCCACGATCACCACCGCTTCGACCTCCGCCTCTTTGAGTTGGCCTTGGATTTTCATCGTTGCTCGTTGCTCGGCGCTCGTCTAGATGTAGTGTCGGTTGATACACCGTCACTTCTTCTACTTGACTCACCTTGGGTAATACGAGGTTGATCTTTTTCAGCATCAGCTTCCGCATTCTCTTTTGCTTGAAATTTTCTTGCAATAGAGTCAGCAAATTACAGTCGTTCACCATCTATTCTTCTTAAACATCCTTAAATTTCAACCATCTGGTTTTTCATCAAACTGAGTTCCTCCATAGCTTCTCTATGACGATCATCATTGATGTGTCTTTCAAGGTCCATTTTTCAGATTGACGACTGTGGAGCTTATTTTCAAATTTGTAGAAGTTTGAATTTGAGATGTGAGTCTCATACGTGTTCTTCTTCAGAGTATTGTCCAATTCATTAATAACTTTGACAAAATCAACAAATTTCTTTCTGGGTGTTCAAAGCCTTTATCATATTTGATCCCATAGAAACCACGTTCTTCTTCTGAAGAGATGAAAGCACAGAAGTCATAGACTTTAGAAGCTTGATACCGTCAGTAGAGGATTCTTCATTAGATGAATTCTCTTGAGATTCTTCTGTCATACTCTGAATAGGTTCAAAGTGGGTATGAATCTGCATTGATTGCTCCGGTTGATCCTTCTCAGATACATTACCAACTTCATTCTTCTCTTCTTCTACCAATTCCTTTTCAGCTCTCTGAAATCTTTTATATAGATCTCCCTTGTAGTGAAGAGGATTGTTGACATTTTCATGAACACTTTCCGCAATGCTCTTAGGGAATGGAAGAGGCCTGACATGACTAGAATATTGATTATCTTCCTCCTCAGATGAGGAACTCTCTTCTTCAGCATCTTTGTCTTTGGACGGTTCCCCCTCAGATCTGATAATTTCTGGATGAGTTACTTCAGCCTCCTTCTCTTGGACTTCCTCTGTTCTTACAACAGGGGATATCACAACATCTTCATTATTAGGAGCTTGAGCAGACTCCTCAACAACATCTTCTTCAATAACTTCTTCTTCATACGTTGGAAGAGCTTGTTCAGGCTCTTGAACAATCACTTCCTCTTCTTTAAGTGAGGATTCTCGTGAATAGGTTGATCCAAAAGATGTCTTTCTTCAGTAGAAAGATTCCCAAATTCAATAAAGAGAGCAGCATCTAGCTTATCTGTATCATCATTATCATTAAATATATCCATCGGTTCATCATCATCAAAGGGATTTGCTCCAAAGCAGTTAGTGCCATGAACGTATCGGGTAACAACCGAGACGTAATTATCCATGATGTCGTCTAATCATTTCAAAACTTTCGCTTTCACTTCAGAGTCTTTCTCAACAGCATTAAAGTTTGCCTTTCTGGCCTCAAGAATGGGGAATAATGCTCTTCCTCTCAAACACGTTTCAACAAGATCCTTTCTCTTCAGAGCTTCAGGCACATCTGAAGTTTTACCCCAGTTGAGAGCCTTCTTCTCATTGGCTACACGCTTCTTCCATTCACAAATTATTTCAGAATTTGTTAATGCTTCATTATACTTGACAGACAGTCTTTCCAGGATCCAGGATTCAAAAATTTCCATCTAACACAAGGTCAACAATGCCTATTGCCTCCGATACATCTTCATTAAAATCAGTTGCAATATTCTTACCTTTTCCAGCAACCTCGACGGGTCTTGGAGCAGGTCTAGGTTCACTAAATACAATTCCACCCGACAGCCTTGCAGAACGCATCAATTCGTACGTCGATTGAGGTTTTTTGCACAATTCAGCAGGGAGATCTACACGAGTGACCTTCACGGTTACTAAGGAATCCTTAGAAATGGGATTTAGCGAAGGATATTCTCTGATAGAAACAAAGGACTTCTTTTCAACAGATTTTCTAGCAACAAGGGTAAGGGCAACACCTTGTTTGGTTGGTAAATCTCTGTAGAACCTGCGGCTACTTGATCAGGTTGAATAACGGAGACTCAGTCCTGTTAACATTTTCAATATTTGGACCAGCTGACTCAGCAGCAAGCCCTTCAGCAGATTCCTTTTCCGGAGTAAAAATAGATTCAACTTGTTCAATCGTAGGAACATCAAACTTAGGCACATCGGACAATGGTCTAGAATAAGTTACCTTCATTGATTTAGACGCGTGGGGCACCTTAGACTTCTTTTCTTTCGAGACACAGGATCTCGATGGCTTTCTCAGGATGGTCGCCGGAGAAGACATAGAGGATATTGGAGTAGAAGCAAGTACACTTGGACCTTGCCTGATTGTTGAATCGACTGATTCAGAATTCTTCTTTGTAGAGTTTTTCAAACTGGAGGAACTAGCCTCTGATTCATTAACGGTCTTTGATCTCTTCTCCCCATTGACATAATGGAAGCAGACGGCTGTCTAGATCGAGTAGCAGGCCTACCACATGTCTGATGACTAGAGGCACCTGAGGCAGATTCCATATTATTTTTCATTCTCATCAGGGTGCTCGAGACTGTAAAGGCAGAGATTACCCTGGGAGAATTGATCTGCTCAGGTTCATCCATCGGAACACCCAAATGCTCAAACAATCGACTTAGTTGAGCCGCGAACGTTATGATTTCCTTGTTCACCTAGTTGATAGAAAAGCTAAGGTTCTGAAAAAGTTGAAGCCCAGTTTACCTGGATTCCCTTTGAGATGGCGCACATATAGTCAAAACGATATTGACTATAGAGATTTAAGGAACCAACCTTCCCTTGGAATGCTTTTGCTATCACATCGTTTAGAAAAATAAAGTGAGGTTTTAGAACCTTCTTACTTCCATTTACATGAATCATCGAGCCATCGGCAGAAAAAGCCTGTCTTCATCTCTTGCATTATATCTAATGATTGAAGCATGTCGAACGTTATACCCCTCTGTTGGAAGTTCAAAGAAACTCCGCATATACAGTTTCGTCAAAAGAATTTCCACGCTGTTAACGGGTTGCTATGGATAGAGTCTCCTACCATTGTTGCAGATTTGAAGAACTCGCGAACTTCTTTTTCGTAGAATATAAATGGACCTTCAAGATACTTCTTAACCTAGAATACTCTAAGGTTCTGAACATATCCACCACTTCCGGCTGATTGACAGTGTAGACCGATGGAAAATCCACTTGCAATGTACAATGACCCGAGTGATTCTTTTGTTCACCATTTTTAGAAGAATATGAACTAACACAAGATTTAGAGAGATTTAGAGAGAAAGATGCAAAGAAAACTAGGGTTCTTAAGAATCTCGAGAGATGAAAAGCTTTCAAACTCATGCAAGGATATCCTTATATAGACAGAGAAAAGATATCAGAATAACCGTCACTTTTCTTAGGGGTATGGCCCATCAATTAATGTTAGACGTCCTTTCCAAAGAGTCGTCATTAACAAAAAGAGGGTATATATGTCATTTTCTCTAAACTTGAAAGACACGTGTCTTCATGTTGTTAAGAGATGACTGTTTAATATTTAAGCGGGAAAAACAGTTAGCTCTTCACGTGGGACAACTGTCCTTGATCAGTCTAATCGGCACGTAGTTAGACGTTTTTCTTACTACACAAATCCATATACCTAAACGTCTATTGGACGGATGGGTCCATTAGACGCATACGTCTAATTCCGTGTTGTAAAGAATACGTCTAATGTCTATTAGACGTGTACGTCTATTTACGCATGAACACCACGTGTTAGACGTGTGTTGGTTAGACGTGAGCATCCTCTTGCTCATGACGTAACAACGTCTAACGTCTATTAGACGTGTACATCTAACCGCATAGGTTTTAAACCTCAACATATAGACTTAGATGTATAGATTGTGGGCAAAAATACGTCTAAGTACAGAATGTTTCTTTTAGACACACTTGTCTAATAGATCGATTAAGGATATTCGTCTAGAGAGTATCTTTACTTCCAAAGTAATTTGCCCTCTCATTTTGTATAGCTACAGAAAATCTAAATAAACAGTTTTTTTGGTCCAAAGACCAAAAAAATATTTTTAACAAACAAAAATATTTAATCTACTAGAATGGCAAAGGCCATTGTTGATCTTCTAGGTTGTGTACTCAAAAGAGTATTCTTCTTGCTTCCTTCCTGCAATCCTCCTGCATCACCTACAAATGAAACTATTTACACATTTTGGTACCCATATTCAATTGGGTCCTCGATCAATTAGTCCCTTAGGAATCTATATTTGAGTTATTATGATGGATTTCCCATTTTGTGTTGTGATTAATGTATAAGATTTTGACTTAGCAGATGACTTCCTGCTAGTCACTGATCCCTTAGCTTTTGAAGAACACTTTCTTTTAAAACTCCTTAACTTAGAGTCAGGTTTTTAGATTGCCAGACTTGCTAGCTGCTTCTAGCTTATTCTTAAGCCAGCTCCCAGTCGGCGGAACATAAATTATTTCATTTTTGAAAGCTACTTCTTCATGAATAGGATTAGATTCAATGTCAGTTATACTCCGCTTGACAAAACTTATTGGCTTAAGCTTGTCAGTTGCTGAGTTTGACTTTTTGTAGGACGGGTTAGGATCATTGCTATCAAATCCCAATCCGAAACTAGATCCAACAGGTTTTAACTTGCTGATCTGATATTTGACAGCTTCTCCGGACCTTGTCCATGCACAGACAACATAATTTAACCTCTTTTTTTCAGATGAAAGGGTTTGAATCTATTCTTTGAGCATCTCATTCTCAGATGAGATCTCTTCAACCTTCTTTTCGAAAACGTTTGACTCTTTAGTTTGAAATAGAATCAGTTTGTTTACATCTGGTGAAGATTTAGTTTCATTTAGAGATTTTTCTAGCTTTCTGTACTCGATGATCATGTCATCTAGTACAGCTACCAGTTGTTCCCTTGAAAACCATTCGGAAGAGAAGTCAAATACCTCAGTCTCCTGAGTCCTTTCTTCATCTTCTCTTACAATTAGCTTTAGATTTTTTTATTGTCATTAGAATTTGAAGAGTTTGAGTTAGAGTTTCTCTTCTTCATGAAGTCTCCAAACTTCTTCACAAAGAGAGACATGGCGTCGCTGCTCAGCTGCTGAGCCACCATATTCACATCCGGAGCGGTTGGTAGATCTTCAGCAGTCACCAACATCTTGACAATGATAACGAATCAGGGTTGATCTTCTTCCATCCTACAGTTCAGCTCGAACTCATAGGCCTTGAGATCAGCGGAGAGATCAAAGATAGAGATCTTATTAAGATCTTTGGATTTTCTCATTGCCATCGTATTTATGTCCCATTCCCTTGGAAGAGCACGTATGACCTTGATAGAAAGCTACCTGTTGCTATAGGTCTTGTCTACAATGGATAAGGAGGAGACAAACTTGTTGAATATGGTGTCGAAGTCGTTCATTGTTTCACCAGGACGCATCTTGAAGCTATCAAACTGTTGAGTGGCAACCATAATCTTATTTTCCTTGGTTTGCTCGTTGCCCTCACACAGTTGGGTGAGTCTATCCCAGACCTCTTTGGCAGTATCACATTCGATAATGTAGTTGAACATGCTATCATCGAGAGATCTGTACAGAACATCGAGAGCCATGTTGTTGAGGTTGTTCTGCCTCTTTTCGTCAGCGGTCCATTCAGCTTTCTCCTTATCGATCTTGATAGGACCTTTTGTGACGACACTCCACATGTCGTCATGAAGAGGAGAAAGATGAGCACGAACTCTTTTCTACCATACAATGTAGTTTTCTCGAGAGAAAGTTGGAATGGTTGTAGCACTGGCATCTTTGGTTATAGTCGACATTTTTCAGGAAAAAAGCTTGAGAATAGAAACCTTTCTTTGATACCAATTGATAGGATGGGATTTATCAATAGAGACGGGGGTCTGGCTATTGATGAAGGCTTATGAAAAACGGTTTGAAAGAAATCTTGCTAGGGATTTAATTCGCTTTCTATTCTACACAAACCCTTGTAAACAATTGAAATAGAATCAAAGCGGAATTGTTTACTTAGGTTTAAAGCTCAAGATGAAGAATGAGAAGATGATAGGAATGAAAATACACAGCAGTTTGTTTATGGATGTTCGAAGCAAACTCTCCTACGTCACCCCTTCTTCCAACCACCGGAAGGATTCACTATAATATGATTCGAATTAAATAAGTTTGCACACACTTAGCTCACTATTGAACAGAACACAATCTGTTCAATTTAACAGATGAAGAATATCTCTTAGCTAACGGTGTTTTTGATTCTAGCTCTCTCTTGATTCAAATACAGTACAATCAGGAAAGCAGCTTACGGCTTGAATATTCAAAGGATTGATTTCTCAGTAGTTCTTCTCAGATAGTATTTCTTAGTTGATCGAATGGTACTTCGTCCGTTGTCCTTGAGATTTAATAAATATTGGGCAGAGACTAACGGTCAAATATTTAGAATTATACGTGGAACTCTTCCATTGGAAAGCCTCCATAGTACACAGCAGGTTTTGAGCATAAGGATCATGGTCGTACACCAACTGGTAGTGCGCCGAATATTCCATCAGAGATATACCTGCAAAACAAGTAATATGAGAGAAATTCTCTTATGTGGCATTAGTTGGATGGTTGCATATAGCTATCGTACTAATCTTCACTAGAGAGTGGAGCAGGAGTAGAGTACATCTATAGCACATGGGTAGGCGGGTGCTAGCTTCAAGCATACTGCTTAAGCATAACATTAGACGTATTTCAGTTGGACGACCTCGTCTAATGAAATCAAACATCCCCGTATAAGAGCATAATTACGAAATCTATTAGACTACACGTCTAACTCCATGAGTTAGACTGCACGTCTAATTCCTCTAGTTAGACTACACGTCTAACTCTGTGCATCTAATGCCAAATCGGTCTAATGAGCCTTATTAGAACCAAGTCTCATGAAATATGATTTCGATACACCTGCATCAAAACTCATAAGTCATTTCATCATCAAAATCCCAATAGTCAAACTATATCAATACTTAGTCAAAATAATTTGACCCAACAACCACAATTATTTCAAACACTTTGTTGTAGTAGATGTAGGAAGAATCCTTAGAAAGAATGGATTTTGAAATGATGTCGTTGAGTAGGGAAAACTCAACTTTCAGATAGGAACTCTTTCTGCGAGAGGCGATTGGAATGAAATGCCCTTCAAACGATTGAGTTGAGAAAACGAGTTTCATCTCGGACAAGATTTCATCGTGGAAGGAGGCAACTCATAGATCCCTTCAGTTGGAAGCCTAAAAAACATGGCGAATGTTTCCTCTGAGAAACAAATAGTTTTGCTAAGAATAATCGCAAAAATGTACTTGTTATGTTAAAATCTTACAGTTTCAAAGAATTTACAAACTGCACGTTCGTGAAAAATGAAGTGGATACGCAAAAACTTTTTTAGCCTAGAAGTTTCTAGAGATTGAAACATTGATACCATTTATGGAATCATAATGGAGGAGAAAATTTAAAATCTATTTGAAGAGATTTTGCAGTTAGATAAAACATTTCAATAAGATGATGGAAGAAGTTTAGGGATTTAAGAGCTACAAGAGGGATTTCTTAGAGAGAGAATCGGGGATTCAGGAAGAAAATACTCAAGCTTTAAAGTATGACCGTTTCTTAAATACAGAGGAGTTGACGTGTGATCATTAAATTGATGATTATATGAACCGTCAAAAATTTAAGAAATCTATTCCCAAGAGACGCAACTGTCATTTAAGATTAATCATGAAAGAGTGCTATTAATGTTAGACATGTAGTGAAAAGTCATTAGAAATTTAGTCACTCTTTAAATATTGAAAGACACATGTCTTCAATTCATTTGAGAGGAGACTGATTTAATTTTGTCGGGAAAAGTACATGGACAAATACGGTGGTAGTGGACAGCTGTCCCAATAGCTAGAAAATGAATTGTCCAATGACATAAGTAGTTATACGTCTAAATTACTTTCCGCATTCTTTACCTCTAAATTGAATCAGTGTCTATTAGACGTCAACGTCTAATCACGCTTGTCTTATAGACAATCAAAAGTTTATTAGACTTTTAACGTCTAATTACGCATATACAATATGTGCTAGACTTGTGTATAGTTAGATGTGACCATCCAATTGCTCTTGTCTTATAAGCTTCTAAACGTCTATTAGACATCGACGTATAAACGTGCATGTTATAAACCACGACAAGTATCCAAAAGAAGGTATAGACTGCTTGAAAAAACTCTCGTCTAAGTAGATGTGCTTCTTAGGCTACTAATCCATTGGACGTATTGAAACCTTTGTCTACTCGTTTGTCCAGTTATATTTAAACAACATGTTCCCCCTCAGTATATGCATATAAGAAAATTAGTCAAGATCAAAAAGTCCTAAGATGTTTCTAAAGAGAGAAAACTTAGTCTCGGGTAGAGGCTTCGTGATGATGTTTGTTGTTTGTTGATTTGTTGGGACATATTCAAGGCGAATATGCTTCTGACTGACATGCTCTCGAATGAAATAATGTCAGATTTCAATGTGTTTTGTCCGAGAGTACAAAACTGGGTTGTAGGTGATTGCTATAGCACTTGTGTTTTCACAGAAAATTGGAGATTCTTCTGCCTTAGCTGTAGACGTAGCAACGGACGTCTGCTTCTTGTAAAACCATGAGATTAGACGATCTCCAAGGAACTGATAGGTTCCACTAGTTCTTTTCATATCTAATTTTCACCCTGCATAGTTTGCATCTAAAAAACTAGTTTAATTGAAACTAGAATCCTTCGGATATCACAGTCCCACGTTCTGAGTTCCCTTCAAATATTTTAGAATACTTTTAGCATTAGTAAAGTGAGAGAGTTTCAGATTAGCCTGGAATCTTCCAAAGAAACCAACAAAAAATTGAATATCTGGCCAATTGGCAGTGAGATAAAGCAAGGATCCGATAAAACCTCTATATGTTGTGATGTCTACACCCTGTCCACTATCATCTTTGTCAAGCTTTCTAGAGGAGCTCATTGGAGTAGCTGCAGAAAAACAGCTCTCCATCCTGAACTTCTTCAGCAGTTCTTTGGTGTATTTAAATTGATTGATGAATGTCCCTTTCTATGGCTGACGGACTTGAAGACCGAGGAAAAGGTTAATTCTCCCATCATGCTAATTTCAAACCTATCCTGCATTAGCTTGGAAAATTTCTCACACAATTTGGGGTTAGTTGATCCAAATATAATGTCATCAACATATACTTGAACAAGTAGTCTGTGAGAATATTTAGTAAATCTAAACAATGTTTTATCAACAGTTCCAATAACGAAATCATGATCAAACAAAAATTTGGTCAAAGTATCATACCAAGTTCTTAGAGCTTGTTTTAAACCATATAAAGCTTTGTCAAGTTTAAAAACATGATTTAGTAAAGTATAATTTAGAAACCAGGGGGTTGTTCAACATAAACATCTTCATTTAGTTTACTATTTAAAAATGCACTTTTCAAGTCCATTTTAAATATTTTAAAATTCTTAAATGATGCATAAGCTAGGAAGATTCTAATTTCCTCAAGTCTAGCTGTAGGGGCGAATGACTCATCAAAGTCGATGCCTTCCTCCTATCTGTATCCTTGAGCAACTAATCGCGCTTTGTTCCTTATAACTAAGCTATCTTCACTAAGCTTGTTTCTAAATGCCCATCTTGTTCTAATGACCGATTGATTAGTCGTTCTTGGAGTTAGATGCCACACTTTATTTCTCAAAAATTAGTTTAACTCCTCCTTTATAGCATTGATCCAATCTGGATCAAGCACTGCTTTACCAATTTTCTTGGGTTCAATTTGAGAAATTAAAGCAGAGTTGGATATTTCATCCATTAATTGATGTCTTGTCCTACGAGGAGAGTTTGGATTACCGATTATTAATTCTGGTGGATGATTATTGTTCCATCTTAAGTTGGGTCCTAAAGGATTAGTTGTCTGACCAGATGGCTCCGCGACGTCTGAACTCTCAACATCTTGTTGAACATGAGTTTGTACGTTTGGTTAGTCTTAATTGGATCAGCCACAAGATCAGACAATGTAATCCGTTTAGCCAGAGCTTCATCCTCACACATAGAGTCAAGACTTGTCGCTTCTAATCTGCTAGCAAGGTCGATTTGATCAATGAGATTACTTTCAACAAACTCAACACAAACAACATGAAAGGATTCCTCAACAGTTTGTGTTCTATTGTTATATACTCTGTAAGCCTTGCTTACCGAGGAATAT
The DNA here is from genome assembly GCF_907164915.1 of Impatiens glandulifera. Classification (NCBI taxonomy): domain Eukaryota; kingdom Viridiplantae; phylum Streptophyta; class Magnoliopsida; order Ericales; family Balsaminaceae; genus Impatiens; species Impatiens glandulifera. Next base: position 39,877,660 of record NC_061864.1, on the reverse strand, counting down.
CCCAACAAGATTCCAGCATCTGCTTTAGCATCAAAAGCAGTCAGATAATCCTTTCCATTGTTATGGATAAAATATTTACACCCAAATACTTTAAAGTAAGACACTGTAGGAATAGGGAAAGAATCTGCCACTTTTGATGCCACCAAGGAAGAACTCATGAAGCAATGGGGAAAAGAAGGTCTAATGAAGGTCACCTCTAAGTGCCACGGCATGTATTTCCTGAAATTCAATCAAGAGGTTAATCTTGAGAAAATTTAAGAGTTAATGAAATTGTGTTAAACCGTTTTCCCAAAAAAAGACACTATAGGAATTCTTCCGTAAAACAGTTCATAGGGTATTTTGTCAAAACGGTTGTTGATTATCGACCAATTTTGTGTGTAGCAAGTTGTGTTTATGGCTTCTACCTAGAACCTCTAAGCAAAACTTAATTTAGAAAACATAGATCTCGTTGCTTCTTTAAGTGTCCTTACTCTTCTCTCATCAATGTCATTCTATTGTGGAGTTCTAGCACTAGAAAACTCATGTCTAATACGAGACTCCTCGAGATAGGAGAATAGGCGTTTGTTGGTGAACTTAGTTCCCTGATCACTTATAATACAAGCAATACTCAAGGATTTTTGGTTCTGAATTCTTCTAAAGATGTTAATCAAATTTTCAGCAGTTTTATCTTTAGATTGCAAGAATGCTACCCATGTAAATCGTGAAAAATCATCAATAACTATTAAGGTAAATCTCATTCCTCCTAAGTTCTTTATAAGAATTGGACCAAACAGATCCATGTGTAACAGTTCTAAGTAGCGACTGTATTGAGATTTCCCTTTACTTTTGAACGATGATTTGCCCTGTTTGCCTAACTGAAAAGCAGGACAAACCTTGTCCTTTGAAAACTATAATTTAGGTAAACCAAACACTAAATTATGCGAGCAAATGTTGTTGATGGTTTTGAAATTTGAATGGTTTAACCTTTTATGACATAACCATTTCTGGTTATTCTTGGCAATCATGCACATAGGGTGAGATGTCTTATTTTGCTAGTTCATTTTATAAAAATTTCCTACCCTGCTTCCGGTCAACAGAGTATTACCCTGTTGATCCTTCACTAGGCATGCATGAGTTTGAAAATCAACAGATAAACCATTGTCACATAATTGACTAATACTAATCAGTTTATAATACAGATTATCAACAAGTAAAACACCGTTAATGGTTAGATTACCATGGATAATCTTACAATAACCCATAGTCTTACCCTTTTAGCTGTCACCAAAGGTAATCTTAGGACCTGAGAAATCTGTTATATCAGTTAGAAGCCGTATGTTTCCTATCATGTATCTGGAACAACCGCTGTCTAGATACCAAACAGAATCCTCCAAGCAATCAATAGAATGTTCCTTCACAAAACAATATTTACAATCGTTTGGTACCCATGTTCACTTGGGTCATCGGTCAATCAGTCCCTTAGAAATTCATTTTTGAGTTATTTTTATGGATTTCCCATTTTGTTTTGTGATTAATGCGCATAGTTTAGACTTAACAGACGTATTTCTGCTAGCCATTGATCCCTTAGCTTTAGAGGATGATTTTCTTTTAAGAATTCTTACTTCTTGTCAAGTTTTAGATTGCCAAACATGTTAGCTGCATCTAACTTAATTTTTAGCCAACTAACAATCGGCAGAACATAAGTTATTTCATCTTTTAAAGCTAACTCCTCATGGATTGGATCAGTTTCAGTGTTATTTAGACTCCCTTTGACAAAGCTTATTAGCGTAAACTTGTCAATTGCTGAGTTTAACTTTTTACAGGATCGGTCTGGGTCATTACTATCACATCATAAATCGGATTGGATCTAGTAGGTTTCAACAGACTAATCTGATATTTTCCAGCTTCTCTAGACCTTGTCCAAGCGCTAATAATATAGTTTAACCTTTTGTTTTCAAAAGAAAGAGTTTGAATTTGTTCTTTGAGAATCTCATTCTCAGATGAGAGCTCAACCATTTTAATTTTAGAGACATTTGGTTCAGATATTTGAGATGAACAGGAGATATTGGTCTCATATTTCGCTTTCAATTCATTAAAAGAATTTGATAACTTCTTGTACTCAATAGACATGTCATTGAGTGCAACAGTTAACTCTTCGTTGGTAAATTCTTATGAGGGAAGATCATTTACCTTGGATTGATCATCTGTCATCAAACATGTGACGACTTCTGTTTCATTTCCACTGGGTGAATCCTCTGAGTCATTATCGGCCTATTTGGATTTGTTTTCAGCACATATAAGAACCTTCTGATCTTTCTGAATCTTTTTAGTTTGAACGTTATGACCATAAATATGAATCAGTTTATCCCACATATCTTTAGTAGAGGAACATGACTTGATCTTGCAGAATATATTCATGTTGATTGACTAATGTAAGATATCTTTTACAACGTTGTCCAAGTTGTTAGTCATCTTATCTTCCGTTGTGCAGTCACAACTTGGCTTTGCAATCTTTATGGGACCATCGGTAATGTCACTCCACATATCACAATCAAGAGCATCCAAGTGAGCTTGTATTCTCATCATCCAATAATCATAGTTTTCTTTCGAAAGCATAGGGATCTCGTTGATGATAGACATGATTTATGTTCATGATGCTTTAGAATAGAAACATGACTCTGATATCAATTGAAAGGATTAGTGTAATCAATAGAGACGGGTTCTAACTATTGATGACAACTTCTGAAAAACGGTTTGATAGAAATCCTATTAGAGATTAATATCACTTTCTATTCTTCACAAACCTTTGCAAACTCTTGAAGCGATTCATTGTAGAAACGTTTGCTCAGGTTTGAAGCTAAGAACTAGTTCGAAAAGAGAAAAAAGAATGTAAATGACACAGCAGGTTGTTTATGGATATTCGGAGTAAACTCTCCTACGTAACTCATTCTTCCAACCATCGAAAGGATTCACTATACTTCTTTGAATCAAATACAGTTTACTAGCTAGCTAACTGTTGAACAAAATAGACTCTATTCAACTTACAATATATTTAAGAATATCACTCAGCTAGACAATGTTCTTGATTCTATCTCTCTCTTGAAGATGATGTACAAAATCAGACTCTGTTATAATGCACGTCTGACTACGTATTTATTAGATTGCACGTCTAATTACGTATCTATTAGACTACACGTCTAATTATGTATCCGTTAGACTACACGTCTAACTACGTATCTGTTAAACTACATGTCAAACTATGTATCTGTTAGACTGTACGTCTAACTACGTGTCTGTTAGACTACACGTCTAACTACGTATCTATTAGACTGCACATCTAACTACGTATTTGTTAAATTGCACGTCTAACTACGTATCTGTTAGAATGCACGTCTAACTACGTATCTGTTAAACTGTACGTCTAACTTGCAACACGTCTAATTATCCTGTTTCAAACTAAGTCTAAGTTATAATTTTTTGATGCACCTGCACAAAAACAATTAGACGACTTAGTTTCATTCTTATTTAAGGTTTAGAAAAGTTCATCATCAAAATATCGTTAGTCAAGATAATTTGACCCAACAACACTAATTTAGGATATTTCTTCCTTAATTAGAATATCACTACTTAAAATAGAATATATATTTTAATATCTTCCTTAATTAGAATATATTTTATAATCTCTTCCTTAATTAGAATATATCTATTAATCTCTTCCTTAGTTAGAATATCTTTTAATCTCTTCCTTAATTAGAAGATTTATTGGGCCTATTTAGGTGACTAGGCCTCCCCTTGGGCTAAGAAGATTAGCGTACTATGAGGCCAAGGCTTTGATTAGCCCCGATATCCCCTAGATTGGGTCGTGACACTAATGGTCCATGAAATTCTCCTCCACTTAAGTCGTGGTCGTCCTTGGCTCGACCTTGGATCGGTATTCTTCAATCCTCTACATGAATTACCACAAGAGACCCTCTCTTACCCATTAATTCTCGACACTAGGTAGACCTTTTTCCCCACAGTTTAATTTTAAATTGTCCCTCGTATCTACGCACAAGCCACTTTAGAAAATATTATAGAGACTTACGTTGATGCATGAGTAATATCCCATTTCCTTGGTCCCCCTCCTTAACCTGATTGCACTCCTCTTCAGATATACCCATTTCTTCATCTTCTTAGTGTCTTCATCCAAAAATGTCTGAGAAAGAGTTGTTTCCTCTCCCAAGGATTTGGCGAGAGTGAAGGTGGACTGATTTTAACCATCGTAACATATGGTCATACTTAGTGGAGTTGATGGTTGTGTGGTGTCTTTGACCTTGAGCCCCTCGAAGGCTTCGACATACGCTATCTGGACTTCCTCGGGTACTTCTTCTTTTCACTTAGACCCATCCCCATCATCCATCTTGAAAAAAGTGGAAAATGTCTCTTTACCATGTTTGCGACCTCGGCTGAAACACATTGTCGAGAACATGCACATACCCTCTGATTCTATTCTTGTTGGTATCACATTAGTCATTCCGTGATCCAAAATAATCAAGGAATTAGAATGAGGAATTATGCAAGCGCGTACCTGATCGAACCATAGTAGTCCCAACACTACATAGTAGTCATCCGTAGGGACTAATGTAAATGAGACTGTCCTATTTTAGTCTCCGATCCTGGTGTGCACTTTCTTAGCCACCTCGGTTACCAGCTTAGTTGTTGTACTCACAGACTTTATCGTCCCTCTTGTTGGGTAGACGCGAAGACCCAACGCCTTGGCCACTCCTTCATGCATGAAGTTATGAGTAGCTCTAGTCAGGGGCGGAGCTAGGATGAAAAATTACCTGGGGCTAACTCATTTGTCTGGTTTATTCACTTAATTTACCCCATTTTTTAAAATTTAGGTGGGACTGGAGACCACCTTGGCCCAAGAAGTTTTTAAATTTAGGTGGGGCTAGAGCTCACCCTAGCCCAAGTGTGGCTCCGCCCTTGGCTCCAGTATCCACTAGTGATTTGTTGGGCCTTCCCCCGATCAAGGCATCCACGAACATCAAGCCCCTCTTTGTTCCCTTGATCGGCTCCGCAATACTAGCCTTCACAACATTGATCAGTCTTAAAGATCCTATTTGAGTCTTTTCTTCCTCATTAGAGGACTTAGTTCCTTTAACCGCTACAACATTTTCACCCTTAAACGGACACATAAACTTTATGTGATTATGAGCACCACAAATATAACAAACACTTGTCTTACTCGATTCGGCGGCTTGCCTCCCTGAGTTGTTGTGTGGATTCCCCTTCTTGGGTAGGTGGTCACCACCACCTTTCTCCTTATCATATGGGCGGTCTCCCCCACCTTCCTCCTCCTCATCATCCCTGCGGATCTTCGGCCTATCCATAGACACTTTGAGCTCTAACAGTCTTTCTGCAACTGTAATTGCCTAGGAGATGTTCTACACCTTGGCCCTTTGTAGCTACAACTACGCCAAAGTCTTTAGGCCATTAACAAACGCGAACAGGGCCTCCTATTCTCTTTGATGGTCCTGTTGTGCACATGTTGACTTAATCTCTTCCTAGCTTCGAAATCGGCATTCTCTGGGAAGAATTGGCACTTGAACTCGGTTTTGAAGTCTTCCCATATTTCCAAAGGAAGTCCTCCACTTCCCTTACACTTCTCGAGCCTTTGAATGGAGTTGGCTTGGGAACATCCAACCGATAAGGTGCCGCACCTCTATGCTCCCCTCCATTCCACCCAATCTGACCTTCCATCGTGTCGAGCCTCCCGATCGTTTCCCTTTGGAGAGCGTCGATCATTGCATGGGTTTCTCCTTGGATTGTCTCAAGTATTTCATATTGGATATCATTAATCTATCTTTGAACCGATTCCAGCACGTCGTCACGAATGCTACGATTCAAATTTTTAATGATCCCCATGACCTCATTCTCTAACTTTTCACCTTTCTCATCTAACACCATTACTCTATCGGCCACCACACAAAACACTTCGAGAGCTTCTTAGTGCTCACTAATGCCTTCTACAAGCCGGGTCACCCGACTTCCATGGTAGCACCTTTCTCAACGAACTTATCCATCTTGGATCCCTTGTCCTTATGTTGGATTAACGGTATTAACTGAATCCATCTCTTGCAGCTTGAATGTGGAACTACAACCTTTCTCTGATACCACATGTCACGGGATGAAATTTGACCCGTGTGTCACTAGTCTAAATCGACGTAAATTCTAGTTAGTAATCCCTTTTACACAATGCAATAAGAACTTAGAGAGAGAAAGAACTTGAGAATAAGAATTGTATATTGAATACTTGGTAATTACAATGAAATATCTTTGAGGTATTTATAGGACTTATGATGTACTACATTAGGAATTGTCTTGCGTCGTTTATTAAGTTTTGCTAGTCTAGTTTTTTTTTGTATTTATAAGCGCCACTACAATTTTCCCTCGATTGCGGTTTATTTGTGATCAACTCTTAGAGTTTCTTCAATTACTCAGTTTCTGCAATTATGGGAATGAAGAAGAACAAAAGTAACAAATCTAAAGAAGTCGAAGATTTTTCGCTAGAAGGAATTAAGGAAGCTGCAGTCAAAGAAATTGAAAAAAATTGATGAAGATGTCATCAATGAATAGAAGGATACCAAAATAAGTAAGCAATCTGCTCCAACTGTTGTTGGGAAAACTTTTGCTGAAAATAATGTAGGAAAACAAGCGGATAATGAAGTAGCTTGGAAGATACGCTATAATCAAACAACTAATCTATTTGGGCTCAAGAATCATATTACAAAGTTTCTTATGCATTCCAAAAGGGGATAAATTGTCATTAATATGGGGAAAGAATAGTAGATTACAATTAAACTCAATATCCACTATCTTCAAGACTGAAATCTACTAAAAAAAAGTAGAATATGAAGAAAATGTTAAATGGTCAATTACTATAATCAAAGATTATTGAAGGCTCCCAAATCTAAGTCATATACTATGAGGAGCAGCTCGACATGGAAAACTAATGAAGTCTTGAAGAACATCAATGCAAAATAGTCAAAAGATCATTCTTATAAAGGGAAAATCAACTTGACCTTACACAAACAAAAGTGGAGGTAATGAATTCTCCATTTAAATTTAAATTTTCTACTGAAGAAGAGGAAAACTGTATAAAGGAATAGGAAAATGTAGTTGTGGGAAACTACATAGGGAAAAACAGAGTATCCTTCCCAAGTATTAAAGAGGCATTGTTGAAGCAATGGGAAGGAAAATGGCTAGAGAAGATTTCAGCAAATGTCTATGATTTATATTTCCTTCAATTAAGAAGGGATCTAATCTGGAGGAAATTATATAAAATGGGCACACATAAATAGGATCCAACTATATGAAGTTAGAAAAATAGTTTGATTGAACCTATTGAGTAAGCCAAAAGAAACTCTACAGATATGGTTCAAGATTGGGAATATACCTGCACATATGAACAATTCTGAAGCATTTAGTCATTTTGTAGGTTTATCGGGTAGACCATTATACATGGACCCAATTACTGAAAGAGGAGAGCAATTATTATTTTCTAGAATTAGCATTGAGGTGTATCCTAAAAGAACACTACCGAAAAGTATGACAATAGTAGACATAAAAGGAATGTTTAAAAATCACTAATCTTAAAGAATGAAATTATCAATATTCCACCAATATATTAACCAAACAAAAGTGTTATTCATAAAATTTATATATTATTTACAGAAATACAATTGATGTTGCTCTCCTGATCGAATTCGGAAATCTTTCTGCCAAAGAGAGACGCATTCTAGATCAACCGATTCAAGAACATCCTAATGTGACTGAGGAGGCTTTTAAAGCTCCTATTGAAGAAGATAAGTTAATAACCCTATTGCAAGAGCAAAGGGTGTTCAGATAAATTGGCCGAGGACACTCAGCCCGAAACTGCCAGAACTGAGGGGGAACCCTCCAAAGAGAAAGATGATGAAGAGAAAGTTCCTCATCTGAGAGGAACAGGATCAGCAAGCAACATTTTGTGAAGCCTCGTTTATTTCGCGACGCCGTCGTGGAAGTGTTCACGAAAAACATCAACATTCCTCTTCACTACTCTGGAAATCTGCTTGAGAGATTTAAGAGGGCTGAAAAAGAAATTGAAGAAGAGGAACGAGACAAAGTTGCTAAGAATACTGAAATGTATCAGCCGGAGCAATCCTTGCAGGTTCATACAAACTTTGAGCTTATTTAAAGTATGGCAGCAGGATTTGAAGAAGTTTCGTCTCATGAAGAGTCATCTGCCGGAGGAAACAAAGTGTTAAGATCAATGAGGTCTATGCTCTCCTCAATTGTGAAGACCATGTGTCAGACAATGAATTCAAGGGAAGAAGAAATAGAGAACTTTCGCAACATTTTCAAGGTCCTCACTGAGCTGGATAATACTTTGAAGAAGAACACATATGAGACCCACATCGCGAATGTAAACTTTTCATATGTTTGAAAAGTATCTCTTCACCGTCAAATTGAATTATTGGACATTGAAAGGCATTTCAACGATAAACGCCACAAGGAAACAATGGAAGAATTCAGTATGGTGAAGAGTCAGATGGTGGAAATTCAGGGTTGCATGAGAAGGAATGATAATGAACGTCAAGAATTTGCTGACTCCATTGCTAGGAAGTTTCAAGCAAAGGAGGATGCAAAGGCCAATGTTGAAGGTGCTCAACCTCGACAAGTTCAAGGAGAGTCAAGCAGAAGAAATGATGGTGTGTCAACCGGCACAAAATCCATGCGAGCCCCAAGCACTGATGACAATCCTAGGCAACCTAAGAGAGGTGGTGGTCGAAGCGGTGCTGAGGGTAGAGGTACAAGTGGTGGTGTACGGAGTAGACTATCAAATGTTGATCAAGGTGGACGTACCAGCGGTGGTGAACGTGGTGGAAGATCATGTGCAGGCGGATCGTGGTGGTCGCGGCTATCCTCATTTCATGAACATGCTTCCTGGTCAAGAGATGAGTCCGACCGATCCTCGAGTTAAAAGGGAAGAACAATGATTTCTCTTCTTTTACTCTATTTAACTTATTGAACATGGTTCCTTGATGGTTTTTCGAATATTGGTTTTGGATGAATGATGTAAGTAAACAAGGTTTTTGTTTGTCTATATGGTGAATGCATGTTTTGATATATGTATGCAGGTCTGCAATTTCTTCATGAAAAAGGGGGAAATTGTTGGGTCAAATTATTTTGACTAAGTGTTGAAATAATTTAACCACTGATATTTTGATGATGAAATAACTTATGAGTTTTGAACAGGTGTATTGAGACAATATGTTATAAGACTTGGATCTAATGAGTATCATTAGGACCTATTTTGGCTTTCATTGCATAAAATTAGACTTACAGTCTAACTCATCGGAATTAGACGTGTAGTCTAATAGACGTGTAAAGAATTAGACGGAAGCTTAATGAATACACGGAATTAGACGTAAGTCTAATAGAATTAGACGTACAGTCTAACTCATCGGAGTTAGACGTGTAGTCTAATAGACGTGTAAAGAATTAGACGGATGGTCTAATGAATACACGGAATTAGACGTAAGTCTAATAGAATTAGACGTACAGTCTAACTCATCGGAGTTAGACGTGTAGTCTAATAGATGTAAAGAATTAGACGGATGGTCTAATGAATACACGGAATTAGACGTAAGTCTAATAGAATTAGACGTACAGTCTAACTCATCAGAGTTAGACGCGTAAAGAATTAGACAGATGGTCTAATGAATAAACGGAATTAGACGTACAATCTAACTCATCGAAGTTAGACGTGTAGTCTAATAGATGTCAAGAATTAGACGGATGGTCTAATGAATACACGGAATTAGACGTACAGTCTAACTCATCGGAGTTAGACGCGTAGTCTAATATATTTGTAATTAGACGGGTAGTCTAATTATGCGGAATTAGACGTGCAGTCTAACTTAATTAAATTAGACTTGTAGTCTAATAGAATGTGAAAGTTAGACGTGCGTCTAACTCCTTCAGACAAGTCTGAGGTAGAACCGGAATTAGACGTGCAGTCTAATAGTTATTGAATAATTATACGTGTGGTCTAATTAATGAAAGTTAGACGTGCGTCTAACTTCTTCAGACAAGTCTGAGGTAGAACCGGAATTAGACGTGCAGTCTAACTCAGTGGAGTTAGACGTGTAGTCTAATGGTTATTGAATAATTAGACATGTGGTCTAATTAATGAAAGTTAGACGTGCGTCTAACTCCTTCAGACAAGTCAGAGGTAATACTGGAATTAGACGTGTAGTCTAACTTAGTGGAGTTAGACGTGCAGTCTAATGGTTATTGTAATTAGACGAGAGTCTAATTCTATTAGACCAAGCGGTCTAATAGACGTTTTTTCTGTTAGAAGGAGATGACTTATTTCATTAGACTGATTTTCACAATCCGTCTAACTGAAATACGTCTAATGTTCAGTTTAAGTAGTACGCTTGAATCTAGCATTTCACCTACCCACGTGCTATAGTTGTACCCTACTTCTGCTCCACTTTCTAGTGAAGATTAATACAGCAGCTATACGCATCCAATCAAGGAATGCCAAGTAAGAGAATTTTCTTCAAATTACTAGTTTTGCAGGTACATCCCTGATGGAATATTCGGCGCACTACCAGTGATGTACGGCCATGATCCTTGTGCTCAGAACCTGCTGTGTACAATGGAGGGTTTCCAATGGAAGAGTGCCACGTATCATTCTTAAGATTCGACCGTTAGCTCCTGCTCAGTATTTAACAAATCTCAAGGACAACGGACAATCTGCCTTAACAAGTCTCACGAACAAGCAATCTGATTTTATAGAGAGCGAAACTACTCAATCATCTTGCTTACTGAACTTGTTCTATGAAGCTTCTTTCTGATTGTACTGTGTGTGAATCGAGAGAGAGAGCTAGAATCAAAACACCTTTAGCTGAGTGATATTCTTCATCTTGTAATTGAACAAAACGTGTTTTATTCAATAGTGAGCTAAGTGTGTGTAAACTGTATTTGATTCTAATCATCTTATAGTGAATCCTTCCGGTGGTTGGAAGAAGGGGTGACGTATGAGAGTTTCTCTGAATATCCATAAACAAATTGTTGTGTTCTTCATTTCTGTCATCTTTTCATATTTCATCTTGTGCTTCAAACCCAAGTAAACAATTCCGCCTTGACTCCGTTTCAAGTGTTTACACAAGTTTGCGTAGAATAGAAAGCGAATTAAATTCCAAACAGAATTTCTTTCAAATTGTTTTTCATAAGCCTTCATCCTTAGCCAGACCCCCGTCTCTATCGATAAAGCCGATCATATCCAAATATTTAGCCAATTCTTTAAAAAATTGGTTTTATTACGTTTTATTTGACCAATAAATTTTCAAGTTTAAGACATGTATTGCTTTTTCTTTAATTTAAAATAATAAAATAATATTTAAAGCTAGTATGAGCGATTGATGTTGAGATTTATTGAGAAAAGTATTTGAAAAATATCAGTTTTGGGTGTTAGAATTAAATATTTCTAAAATATTTTAAAATCATTCTCTATTTTTTCGGATTTAAAAAAAATAGTTTAAGGCTTCTAATTGTTAAATACAATTCAAAATTAAAAACCTCAAACAAACATGCACTAAGGAAGTAGTCCAAGTCGGGAATTGGGTTGGATACACGTGTTTGAGTTGGATTTGGCCAGGGGTCAACAAATCTGAACACTTGGTCAATGTGGAGTTCAATTCTCGGTCATTCGTGAGAATCCTCAATCAAACATGGAGTTTTTTCGGTTGATGGCGTGTTTTCTCGGTCGAAAACTAAGCTATGTTTGAATTTTTTCGATCAAGGTGTAGGGGATATCTTCTTTTCTAGGTAGAAAATCATGCCAAGGTGAAGTTTCTTGATAGAACGTCAAGAACACGAATTGCATGTTTAAATATTTCGCTTGAACTTCCATCCTTCAATTTGAAGGAATGGGAAACTTCATCAATTCACATGGATTATTTTTAACATCATCCCGATCTAACAATCAATCGGGAAGTGTTCTAATTCGTTACAAACAGTTCTTGAGTGAAAAAATGATATTTTGATTCTTAAGGTTGAATCCGATGATAGAAGCTTACCAATAGTTTCCTTGGAATCAAATAATACCAAAACATGAATATTGACTATCAATTTTAACCAATTCAAGATCTGGATTTTTCCTTCTTTTTGGAAATTTCATTTTTGTGTAAACTTGCCTCATCCCGATTAGAAATTACACAAAACTATTCCAAACATATTTCAGATGATGTTGGAATTTTTAAACTGTTGTTCTTAATATAAAGGTCAAACACAAAAATTCGATTTTGAAAATATTCTAAATTGAATTTAAGTGTAATTTAGCTTGATATGTTTAAATATTTATTTTCTTTATTAACTTTTTTTTTATATTTTGAGGCATAATAAATAATAAATTTGGGATTTGAGTGTATACAATATTGATCTCAAATTATTTATTTTATTTATTGAGTCATCTAAAATAATTTGGGATAAAAGGAATACAACAGTTATGGCAAATTATTTTTCTTCTCTTTATTTGGGCCTCTATTTTAATTAATTGGGATTATATTAATACAATAATTAATCCAATTAATTATTAATCTTGGTTTGGCCTTGATTTTTATTATCTTGAATTTATTTATTCAAATAATAATTTAATATTTATAAATTAAGGAGTTAAAATTGTAGTACTTACAAAATGCAACAAACTATATTGTCAAACTAATTTGAATACAACAAACTAATTTTTGAAAACGTGGGTTCGAGATTGACATATGAACACTATATTGTCTTATCAAATTTATTGTTATTATGAGGGTGATACTAAGATAGAACCTGGAGATAGAGTACGTTGGTGTTGTCTTCACGTTTATGTGTATGTGTATAGTATTTGTCGAAATTTTTTGAGTATTTGTCCATGATTATCAATCCTTTCTTTTTTTAGATATCCTAACAAGGATTAAATTTGGACCAAAGGTCAATCGAATTTTGTCTTTGTCCACGATCTTTTACAATATATTTGTACAAGTCAAACCATATAATGATGGTAGAGGAGTAATCATAGTTATTGTCGAGAAATCAACTTTTCTTAATTTTAAGTGAATATCAACCGATTATTTACGTGAAATATGCATTTTTTAAACTATCGACCAATAGTATTTACTTAATAATGATTGATTTTTTTTATTATAGATGATCATAAACAAATGGTCATAGTTACTATTAATAAACACGATATGGTTTGATGTGTGTCAAAACTATCCACGTAAGTTAAGTAACATATGGCGATCATCTATAAATGATCGAAGTACTATCAACATATGGTTTACTTTAACGTGAAAGTTGAGTAACTTATTCATGTGAATTAATAACAAATAACTTAGAAGATGATCACATATAAATAATTGATGTATACTTATGAATAGATAAGAATTGATTAAACGTGAAAGTTAACAAACTTATTCATGTGATTTACTAACATGTAATGCAGGGTGATCATGTACAAATGATCATAATACCATCAACAAATAAGTTTCATTAACTTGAAAGTTAATGAACTTATTCACATGAGTTACTAATACATAACATAGAAGGCGATCACATATAAATGATCGAGGTATAATTATCAATAGATAATGTTTGATTAAACATGAAAGTTGACAAACTTATTCACATGAGTTACTAACAAGTAACGTGGGTAATTATGTGTAAATTATTGTAATTCTATTAACAAATAAATTTAGTTTAACGTGAAAGTTAATGAAATTATTCACGTCAGCTACTAAATTATAAAATAGAAGGAGATCACATATAAATTATTGATGTATACTTATCAATATATAAAGTTTGATTAAATATGAAATTAATAAACTTATTAATGTGAGTTACTAACAAGTAACATAAAAAGAGATCACCTATAAATGATCAAGTTATACTTATCAATAAATAATGTTAATTAACTATCCATGGGACTTACTAAATAGTAATGTGGGGCGATCATGTATACATGATCAAAGTACTGTTAATATATATGTTTAAATTTAACTTGAATATAGATAAACTATTCACAGGAGCTATTAATAAGTAACGTATGACAATCATCTATAACTAATCGTAGTCATATAAACAAATATGTATAAAATTGACGTGAATGTTAATAAAATATTCACATGAGTTACTATCAAGTAATGTGGGGTGATCAAGTATATATGATAATAATGCTCCCACCATATATGTTTAAATTTAACGTGAATGTTAATAAATTATTCAAGGGAGTTACTGACAAGTAATGTGTGGAGATCATGTATAATTGATCATAGTACTATCAACACATGTGCTTAAATTTAATGTGAATATCAATAGACTATTCAAGGAAATTAGTAACAAGTAACATGGGGTAATCATGTATAAATGAATATAGTACTATCAACAAATATACTTAATTTGGTTCAAATGTCATTCTATACTTTTAATAGATAAGGTTTTAGTGTTATAATATGAAAATGATCTTGTGTAACTATAAATAGTGTAACCTACAGGAAACCGTACGCATGTCGGTGCGTGTGGCACAGGCCCAAAGTGGCTCAAGGTTTGATGATTTGAACCATAGTTTGTGTGTCATGCATCATTTTAAAATAAAACATTATTTGTAATGATTTTGATAACACCTTGCAGGTTTTAAAATAAATTATAAAATATTTAATTTTATTCAAATTTTAATAGTTTGGAGATTTTTGATAATCAAACAACGATTTGATTTTTATGAAGTCCTGATTTAAATTAATTAAACATAATTAATATAAGAATGATTATTTATTTAAAGACAGAGTCTCTAATTGGTTTTTCAAAAATAAATAAAAAGGTGTAAGTGTATAAACATATTTTTCACTTGAGTTTCGTTTTTGGTTTGAAGTTTGGTGATACTCGGGAAAGGGCTTTCGCGCTTCATCCATCGTACTCGTTTTAAAAATGTTTTTAATTAATAAACTTGGCTTTTGAAAATCGTTTTGTAATGTTTGAGTTTTAACCGATAATGTTTCTAGTACTAATCATGCTTATAGATTTTAACATTATTTGAAATTTTGAAACAACAAAATTTAAATATTGGTACATGTTATTGTTGATAACTAAGGAGGAGTATACCTAAAGAATATCAGTCATTTTAAGGGTGTTATGGTTTAGAAATAAATACCAAAAAAGCCTTAGTTGAAATATTTTGTGTGGAACAATTCAAAAAATATTTTGAAATCATTTTTAATCTCAAGAGATTTTTAGAAAATGGTTTGGGTCCTAAAATTACCAAAAATAATATTGGGTTCTTAAAAGTGACCGGCCTTATGATCAATGTCCGAGGTCTTAGGTTCGATATTTTCGGTCGGTGTCCAAAACTCTATGTTTGGGTCGAGGAACCTCTAAGTCGATGCTTGGGATCTTCGGTGTGGGTGTTGAAATCCCTCGGTCAAGGTGCTAAGGATTCTCGATCCTTGGCTAAAATCCTTGGTCGAGTATATAAAACCCACGGTCTTGAGCTTGCTCTAAGCTTAGTCCCTCGGCCCTAAGTTTGGGAATTCTCGCTCCTAGGTTAGACCACTCGGTCCTGGGGTTTGGACCTCTAAGTCCTTAGTCGGACTTCTTGGTCCTGGATTAGGGAATTCTCGATCCCAGGTTTAACCATCTCGATCCTAGGTCGGTCCTCTTGGACATGGGTCTGGAAACTTTTGGTCCTAGGTCGGACCTCTCTATCTTGGATATATAAATCCTGGGTCGGAAATCTCGGTCCTAGCTTAATAACATCAGTCGAACCTATCAATCTTATTAAAATTCTCGGTCCTAGGTTCTCGGTCCTATATCTCGGTCTGGGCCGATGATTGTCGATCGGACCTCTCGGCCCTTAAAAACATCAATGTTGTAGGTTTTGCATTTATATTTAAGCTCGTATTCTTTTATCTAAGGGTTTGGGTAGCTTCACAAAGCTCCTAGAAACATGTTGAGCATAAACTTAATGTAAAAATCTGCATGGATGGTGATCAATTTGTTCAAAATAGTTTGAGATAAAAATCAAGTTTTTCGTTTTAAAGTTGTTTTGAAATGTAAAGAGCTATTAAATATTTTCTTTATACTACATATACTTGATTGGTATCAAAACAATACCTATAAATGATTGTCTGAACTAATTTAAGAACTAAAAATTTTCAATGAATTTAAACATTTTTATTTTGATCAAACATGATCTAAATAATTTCTCAATATGATCATAATCATGTTAGGATGCTTTCTGGGTTGTGATTCAAGAGTATTAGCCCATGAACAACAAATACGATTTTTTAATTCTACAAAATTAAAATTTGGGTATTTTTTATTATGGTTGATTGATTGCTTCTAACCTATACAGAAAATTCACATGTGATCCTAGAATTGATTTATAATCATCAAACACCATAACCATACATAATACAAGATTTTTCTATTTAAAATTTAAAATTTTCAAATTCAAACTGTAAATATGAATTATAGCGTGATTGGAAACATATTAAGGATTGGAGAACACTATGCGATGTTTTAAAAAAATCTAAAATCTTAAAACTTTAATGATGGATTTCTAAAATCTTCAATATAATGCTAGAGAGTGGATCTCTTGGCTTCAGATTTATCCATGGAAGCTATTTATAGTTGTCCAGACCATTAATGGTGTTTTGGCTGGAATAGGGATGATCCATCCGTATTAGCGTAGGAGAAATTCTCATCGTGGTTGAGTGATTATTTCACCATTCAAATTAGACGTTTTGGTTGATTGTGGAGGATATTCCATTTTTGAATAATCAAAGAGGATATGTTCTTATCCTCTCGGGAGTCGCGATGAAGAAGACTATGGTGGGTTGAAACAACGTCGATTCGAGTATTAACGTGGATGAAGAGCATTACGTTAGCGTTTCATCTATTCCGTCACATTTCAGCTGTCGGAGCTAATGTCTGCGTTAATGAGCCCGTTGCTTCGCGGGCGCATGGTCCCTCGGCTGAAACAGGCTATGCTGGCGTGCCTGGAATGTCAGATGGAGATTCGATGCTCATCTGATGGCTTAGGTCGTGGATGTAACTTTATCCTCAGATTTCAGTTACACCCGATTATAATTTTAATTTTATTTTAAAATCTTATGGGTTACCATTTTGGATTTATTTTTGATCTTTTTATATACACAAAATATTAAAATAAATATGGAAAATATTTTACCAATTTATTTTATTTATTTTTGAATATCTTAGGGTTAAATTAATAATTTTTGTAGATGAAATGGATAAAACAATTCATTCTTAAATATTTATTTTTGTCCCATTTATTTTTCTAAAACTATTTTAAGATAAAATGAGTTCAATATTTATCCCTAATAATTTTATTTTATGTTTTTGGCCCTAACCCTTAATTAATATGATTAATTATTACAATATTAATCCTAATTAATTGTATCAATTGGGTTTTTGGCTACGTGGTTAATTATTTTGATTTTATTTATTTGAAAATAAATCAAAACAATTATTTTAATATTATAAATTGGAGGGTAGATTTTTAGTATTTACAGAGAGCCCATCTCGAATCGAGTATGAATACAACAAAATGGTTTTGAAAATGTTAATTCGAGGATGGCATGTTAACACTTAATTATTCGAGGATGGCATGTTAAAACTCAGTTATGAATAAGCTAGGGTGTCTAATTGTTTTTGTGCAGGTGCATCAAACTTTGCTAACTTAGACGTGGTCTAAGTAGGCTACTTAGACGTGTTACGTAGTTAGACATTGGCATCAAACTCCTTTATACAAGTCTGAAGTGATACATAGTTAGACGTTGGCGTCTAACTCCTTCAGAGAAGTCTGAAGTGATACGTAGTTAGACATTGCAGTCTAACAGATATGTAGTTAGACGTTGAGGTTAAACATATACGTAGTTAGACGTTGAGATCTAATAGATACATAGTTAAATGTTGGCGTCTAACTCCTTCAGAAAAGTCTGAAGTGATACATAGTTAGACGTTACAATCTAATAGATACGTAGTTAGACATTGAGGTCTAACAGATACATAGTTAGACATTGAGGTCTAACAGATACGTAATTAGACGTTGGCGTCTAACTTCTTCAGACAAGTCTGAAGTGATACATAGTTAGAATTTGTAGTCTAACAGATATGTAGTTAGATGTTGCAGTCTAACAGATACGTAGTTAGACGTTGAGGTCTAACAGATACGTAGTTAGACGTTGGCGTCTAACTCCTTCGGACAAGTCTAAAGTGATACGTAGTTAGACGTTGTAGTCTAACAGATACGTGGTTAGATGTTGCAGTCAAACTCCATTAGACTTATCGGTCTAATGTAACACTCTATTAGACCTTGATATCTAACTCTCGTAGACTAGGCAGTCTAATGTAGCACATCTAATGCCTCGTTTCAGTAGTTGTCTGAAGTTAGCATACTTCTACCCAAGATCAACTAGTTGTCTGCTACTCTGCTCCACTCACACTTGTGCAGTCTGACAAGCCAACTATTTGCATCCAATGAACGAACTCCACGTACACAAATGTCATTCCAACGGTTTGTCCAATACAAGACAATATTAGAGAGGATATTTGCGCAATACCAGGTCGGAACGGCCATGATCCATTTGCTTAGAGTCTTTTATACTCTTGTCCTTTGGGAGGCTTCCAATGGACGCTTACCATGTGTCCATGAAGAAGATTCGACCGTTGGACTGCACGTCTAACCACGTGTCTGTTAGACTACACGTCTAACTATGTGTCTGTTAGACTGCTCGTCTAATTACGTAATTGTTAGACTGCACGTCTAACTACGTACCTGTTAGACTTCACATCTTCCTAGCAACACGTCTAATTAGCCTATTTCAAATTAAGTCTAACTTTGTATTTTTTGATGCACTTGCACAAAAGCAATTAGACGGCTTAGCTTCATTCTTATTTAAGTTTTACACAAGCTTATCATCAAAATATCGTTAGTCAAGATAATTTGACCCAACAATTTCCCCATTTTTGATGATGTTAAAACTTAAATAAAATATTAAAAGTGTATACGCAAATTTGATAATTATCGACACAGTAGATAGCAAAAGACTGTTCATATTTAAAGATAAACATAGCATGATTGATAACATCATAAGATTTCCCAAAAACATCAAAAGATTTCAACATTCCCCTAAAATCTTTTCCTTTCCCCCCATTTTAACATCATTAGGGAGAATAGAAGGAATCCTAATATGCCCTTTCAGCCAAGTAGGCTGCCCGGTTTCGTCTCTTCAACTTGAGCCTACCTACCCGTAGAACATAGTCGAGAATCTTTTGGTTGTTCAAGACTTTAGATGGATTGAAGTGAAAATCGTGTCCGACTTCAAAGAGGAGACAATAGTGGAACATGCTAAGTGAAGCATCATACCCATAGATTTTCTTTGGAGAAGAAATCATCTTTACTAGATTATTGAAAAGAACTTTTAACCAATTGATGTCTACACCCCTTGTGATGGCCACTGATAGGATCGACTTTATCAATAGAGACGGGAGTCTGGCTATTAATGAAGGCTTATGAAAAACGGTTTGAAAGAAATCTTGTTAAGGATTTAATTCGCTTTCTATTCTACGCAAACCCTTGTAAACACTTGAAACAGAATCAAGGCGGAATTGTTTACTTAGGTTTGAAGCTCAAGATGAAGAATGAGAAGATGATAGAAATGAAAATACACAACAATTTGTTTATGGATGTTCGGAGCAAACTTTCCTACGTCACCCTGTCGTCCAACCATCGGAAGGATTCACTATAATATGATTCGAATCAAATACAATTTGCACACACTTAGCTCACTATTGAACAAAACACAATCTGTTCAATTTACAAGATGAAGAATATCACTCAGGTAACGGTGTTTTTGATTCTATCTCTCTCTTGATTCACACACAATACAATCAGGAAAGCAACTTACGGCTTGAATATTCAAAGGATTGATTTCTCAGTAGTTCTTCTCAGATAGTATTTCTTAGTTGATCGAATGGCAGTTCGTCCATTGTCCTTAAGATTTGATAAATACTGGGCAGAGACTAACGGTCAAATCTTTAGAATGATACGTGGCACTCTTCCATTGGAAAGCCTCCATAGTACACAGCAGATTCTGAGCATAAGGATCGTGCCCGTACACCAACTGGTAGTGCGCCGAATATTCCATCAGAGATGTACCTGCCAAACAAGTAATATGAGGGAAATTCTCTTACGTGGCATTCGTTGGATGGTTGCATATAACTATCGTACTAATCTTCACTAGAAAGTGGAGCATGAATAGAGTACAACTATAGCACATGGGTAGGCGGGTGCCAGTTTCAAGCGTACTGCTTAAGCATAACATTAGACGTATTTTAATTAGACGACCTCGTCTAATGAAATCAAACATCCCCGTCTAAGAGCAGAATCCATTAGACCTCCTGGTCTAATGGGATTAGACTTATATCTAATTACAATAATTTAGACTAATCTGAAGGAGTTAGACTATACGTCTAACTTTCTCCAATTAGACTTCACGTCTAATCTTTCACAAACCATTAGACTGCATGTCTAACTCCACTGAGTTAGACTGCACGTCTAATTCCGGTTCTACTTCAGACTTGTTTGAAGGAGTTATATGTTACAAACTGTAATTACAATTGATCCGACGAATATTATGAAGCCACGTGGACGCTAGAGGACAATTAGATGAACTAGTTTAGGTTTAGATATTAATTTCTCTTTTATCTGTAATAGCCCTTGAACTTACTTTACCTTTTCATTTTGGCCCTTGTCTGTTATGCCAGCTATCAATAAGTTGTAACTGAATCGATCTGGGTATTTATACTCAGTAGATTCCTCACATTAGGGATGTATGTTGAATGTAAGAGCTTTTGGATCACTTTTCTATCTCTCATCTCATTCATCAGTTATCCGGCGATCGTTCGCCAGCCTTCTTTCTCTCATTTCAATATGAAAAACGTATCAATTGGTATCAGAGCTTACGTTCCTCACGATGGTCGATATAGGACATCAATCGGAAAACAACTCCCTGCGTGCATCCATAGTTTCTATTAATGAAACTTTAGACAAGATGCGGAAATAGATGAAAAGTAATGACGAAGAACAATCACACTTACTATATAGTAAGGGAAGATCTGAACGTCAAGAAGATTCAGCTAAAGCATCCAGAATAGACACAGTAAGGGAAGACAACCTGGAAAATTTGCAAAAGAAGCTACAAGGTGAGACAAAATGTTGTATTCCTCGATTTGAAGGTGCTGATGTTCAAAAATGGATCATTAAAACAGAAGAGCATTTTAGATCTAATCAAACTCCTACAGAAAATAGGATTCAAATGGCAAAAGAAAAACTCATGGGAGAAATACGTAAGTGGTTTATCTCTTATATATTTTCTAGAAATGCAGGTATTGCCCAAACTTGGACAGAGTTCAAAAGAGATATTCATAATCGTTATAATCCAACAATACAATCAGAGAATACGTTAACAGAATCGCGAGCTAATGAAAAGGTTAGTGAAATTTATGCTGAATTTGAAAGTGAAAGGTTGGAATCAGATTTGAATCGACAACTATTTAGAGTTGAGAATTTAAACAAACAAGTTGAGCTCGTTTCAGATTTTCTGAGAGTAGATTAATCTGATCTGTTTAATAGGGATCTAAATGTCCAACAAAAAGGAGAGAAAATTGTCATGTATAAGCTCAATCTTAACCTAGAGCTAAAACAGAAAACAATTGGCATTCTAAGGTGTTATGAGGATGAATACATCAATGAGGCAAAACTACCGGAGGTTAACTTTACTTACCAAGGTGATTTAATTGAAGCTGAATGTCAAACTATTATATCCGTTCAGAAGTTTTTTCAAGTGAGACATCGTCACAAAATGAAGCCGAAAAACAACAAACGAACTAGACGAAACAGCTGGATTAAATTGCAGCGATGGAGCCTTACAGTAGAGAAAGATGTTGGTTCAAAAGCGATGAAAACTTTGAAGGCTAAAGGACATAGCCTAGAGACAAAGATTTGGGATCCATTTGAGAAGAAATAGGAATAAAGAGAGTGAGGATAACCGGATAACCCGTAAGAGATATGAAGAAGATGATTAGCTTGGAATTATTAGATCTCAATTTGAGGTTAAAAGGCAAAAGAAATGGTGAATGGTAGGGTCTATGTCGTGCTCACGTGGTACTTCAGAAGAAATTGATACACTTACACGTCATGGAAATTGAATTAGGACAGAGAAATTGATAGCAGCAGGGCAGGGGATTTGACAACACAAGCTAGCTGTCAATTTAGGGCATCATATATTTTTAATTTTATTTTGTTTAGCTTTGCAGGCTAGTGACTCCATTTTGAGGGCTTATTTGAAATTAAAACAATTTTAGCCGAAGAACAGATTGTTACATGAATTCGCCGGGATGTCGAATTTCAGATGGAGAAGGTATTGTTACAAACTGTAATTACAAATGATCCGACGAATATTATGAAGCCACGTGGATGCTAGAGGACAATTGGATGAACTATTTTAGGTTTAGTTATTAATTTCTCTTTTATCTGTAATAGCCCTTGAACTCACTTTACCTTTTCATTTTGGCCCTTGTCTGTTATGCCAGCTATCAATAAGTTGTAACTGAATCTATCTGGGTATTTATACACAGTAGATTCATCACATTAGGGATGTATGTTGAATGTAAGAGCTTTTGGCTCACTTTTGGCTCACATTCATCAGTTATCCGACGATCGTTCGCCAGCCTTCTTTCTCTCATCTCAATCTGAAAAACGTATCATTAGACTACACGTCTAACTTTCACAATATATTAGACTACACGTCTAATTCCGAGTATATTAGACTGTACGTCTAACTCTACTGAGTTAGACTGCACGTCTAATTACGAGTTCCAATAGACTGCACGTCTAACTCCGCTGAGTTAGACTGCACGTCTAATTACGAGTTCCATTAGACTGCACGTCTAATTACGAGTTCCATTAGACTGCACGTCTAATTACGAGTTCCATTAGACTGCATGTCTAACTCCACGAGTTAGACTGCACGTCTAATTACGGATTCCATTAGATTGCACGTCTAACTCCATGAGTTAGACTGCACGTCTAATTACGAAATTCATTAGACTGCACATCCAACTCCACGAGTTAGACTGCACGTCTAATTATGGAATCCATTAGACTGCATGTCTAACTCCACGAGTTAGACTGTACGTCTAATTACGGATTCCATTAAACTGCACGTCTAACTCAACGAGTTAGACTGCACGTCTAATTACGGATTCTATTAGAATGCACGTCTAACTCCACGAGTTAGACTGCACGTCTAATTACGGATTCCATTAGACTACACGTCTAATTACGGATTCCATTAGACTGCACGCCTAACTCTACGAGTTAGACTGCACGTCTAATTACGGAATCTATTAGACTGCACGTTTAACTCCACGAGTTAGACTGCATGAGTAATTCCTCTAGTTAGACTACACGTCTAACTCTGTGCATCTAATGCCAAATCGGTCTAATGAACCTGATTAAAACCATGTCTCATGAAATATAATTTCGATACACCTGCATCAAAACTCATAAGTCATTTCATCATCAAAATCCCAATAGTCAAACTATTTCAACACTTAGTCAAAATAATTTGACCCAACAATTTCCCCCTTTTTGATGATGAAATAGAAATCCTGCATATATATAGCAAAATACGCATTCATCACATAAATAAACTTCTGTTCACTTACAGAAAACTTCACAAACTTCCAAAACCAATATTCAGAACATAATCAAAGAAACATTGTTTGAGAAACTTAAACAGAGTAGGAGAAAATAAATTATTGTTCTTCCCTTTTTACTCGAGGATCGGCTGGGCTCATATCTTGACCACTTAACAAATTTTGAAAAGGAGGAAGAATGCGACCACCACGACCGCTTCCACTTGATCTCCCACCGAGATCACCGCCACTAGAATGACCTCTTTGATCAAAACCAGATTGCTTACCACAACCACCACCACTGCTTCGGCCTCCACGATCACCACCGCTTCGACCTCCGCCTCTTTGAGTTGGCCTTGGATTTTCATCGTTGCTCGTTGCTCGGCGCTCGTCTAGATGTAGTGTCGGTTGATACACCGTCACTTCTTCTACTTGACTCACCTTGGGTAATACGAGGTTGATCTCTTTCAGCATCAGCTTCCGCATTCTCTTTTGCTTGAAATTTTCTTACAATAGAGTCAGCAAATTACAGTCGTTCACCATCTGTTCTTCTTAAACATCCTTAAATTTCAACCATCTGGTTTTTCATCAAACTGAGTTCCTCCATAGCTTCTCTATGACGATCATCATTGATGTGTCTTTCAAGGTCCATCATTTCAGATTGACGACTGTAGAGATTATTTTCAAATTTGTAGAAGTTTGAATTTGAGATGTGAGTCTCATACGTGTTCTTCTTCAGAGTATTGTCCAATTCATTAATAACTTTGACAAAATCAGCAAATTCCTTTCTCTCTTCTTTCTGGGTGTTCAAAGCCTTTATCATATTTGATCCCATAGAAACCACGTTCTTCTTCTGAAGAGATGAAAGCACAGAAGTCATAGACTTTAGAAGCTTGATACCGTCAGCAGAGGATTCTTCATTAGATGAATTCTCTTGAGATTCTTCTGTCATACTCTGAATAGGTTCAAAGTGGGTATGAATCTGCATGGATTGCTCCGGTTGATCCTTCTCAGATACATTACCAACTTCATTCTGCTCTTCTTCTACCAATTCCTTTTCAGCTCTCTGAAATCTTTCATATAGATGTCCCTTGTAGTGAAGAGGATTGTTGACATTTTCATGAACACTTTCCGCAATGCTCTTAGGGAATGGAAGAGGCCTGACATGACTAGAATATTGATTATCTTCCTCCTCAGATGAGGAACTCTCTTCTTCAGCATCTTTGTCTTTGGACGGTTCCCCCTCAGATCTGATAATTTCTGGATGAGTTACTTCAGCCTCCTTCTCTTGGACTTCCTCTGTTCTTACAACAAGGGATATCACAACATCTTCATCATTAGGAGCTTGAGCAGACTCCTCAACAACATCTTCTTCAATAACTTCTTCTTCATACGTTGGAAGAGCTTGTTCAGGCTCTTGAACAATCACTTCCTCTTCTTTAAGTGAGGATTCTCGTGAATAGGTTGATCCAAAAGATGTCTTTCTTCAGTAGAAAGATTCCAAAATTCAATAAAGAGTGCAGCATCTAGCTTATCTGTATCATCGTTATCATTAAAGATATCCATCGGTTCATCATCATCAAAGGGATTTGCTCCAGAGCAGTTAGCGCCATGAACGTATCGGGTAACAACCGAGACGTAATTATCCATGATTTCGTCTAATCATTTCAAAACTTTCGCTTTCACTTCAGAGTCTTTCTCAACAGGATTAAAGTTTGCCTTTCTGGCCTCAAGAATGGGGAATAATGCTCTTCCTCTCAAACACGTTTCAACAAGATCCTTTCTCTTCAGAGCTTCAGGCACATCTGAAGTTTTACCCCACTTGAGAGCCTTCTTCTCATTAGCTACACGCTTCTTCCATTCACAAATTATTTCAGAATTTGTTAATGCTTCATTATACTTGACAGACAGTCTTTCCAGGATCCAGGATTCAAAAATTTCCATCTAACACAAGGTCAACAATGCCTATTGCCTCCGATACATCTTCATTAAAAGTAGTTGCAATATTCTTACCTTTTCCAGCAACCTCGACGGGTCTTGGAGCAGGTCTAGGTTCACTAAATACAATTCCACCCGACAGCCTTGCGGAACGCATCAATTCGTACGTCGATTGAGGTTTTTTGCACAATTCAGCAGGGAGCTCTACACGAGTGACCTTCACGGTTACTAAGGAATCCTTAGAAATGGGATTTAGCGAAGGATATTCTCTGATAGAAACAAAGGACTTCTTTTCAACAGATTTTCTAGCAACAAGGGTAAGGGCAACACCTTGTTCTGGTTGGTAAATCTCTGTAGCACCTGCGGCTACTTGATTAGGTTGAATAACGGGAGACTCAGTCCTATTAACATTTTCAATATTTGGACCAACTGACTCAGCAGCAAGCCCTTCAGCAGATTCCTTTTCCGGAGTAAAAATAGATTCAACTTGTTCAATCGTAGGAACATCAAACTTAGGCACATCGGACAATGGTCTAGAATAAGTTACCTTCATTGATTTAGACGCGTGGGGCACCTTAGACTTCTTTTCTTTCGAGACACAGGATCTCGATGGCTTTCTCAGGATGGTCGTCGGAGAAGACAGAGAGGATATTGGAGTAGAAGCAAGTACACATGGACCTTGCCTGATTGTTGAATCGACTGATTCAGAATTCTTCTTTCTAGAGTTTTTCAAACTGGAGGAACTAGCCTCTGATTCATTAACGGTCTTTGATCTCTTCGCCCCATTGACATAATGGAAGCAGACGGCTGTCTAGATCGAGTAGCAGGCCTACCACCTATCTGATGACCAGAGGCACCTGAGGCAGATTCCATATTATTTTTCATTCTCATCAGGGTGCTCGAGACTGTAAAGGCAGAGATTACCCTGGGAGAATTGATCTGCTCAGATTCATCCATCGGAACACCCAAATGCTCAAACAATCGACTTAGTTGAGCCGCGAACGTTATGATTTCCTTGTTCACCTATTTGATAGAAAAACTAAGGTTCTGAAAAAGAGTTGAAGCCCAGTTTACCTGGATTCCCTTTGAGATGGCGCACATATAGTCAAAACGATCTTGACTATAGAGATTTAAGGAACCAACCTTCCCTTGGAGTGCTTTTGCTATCACATCGTTTAGCAAAATAAAGTGAGGTTTGAGAACTTTCTTACTTCCATTTACATGAATCATCGAGCCATCGGCAGAAAAAGCCTTCTTCATCTCTTGCATTATATCTGATGATTGAAGCATGTCGAACGTATGCCCCTCTGTTGGAAGTTCAAAGAACTCCGCATATACAGTTTCGTCGAAAGATATTTCCACGCTGTTAACGGTTGCTATGATAGAGTCTCCTACCATTGTTGCAGATTTGAAGAACTCGCGAACTTCTTTTTCGTAGAATATAAATGGACCTTCAAGATACTTTCTTAACCTAGAATACTCTAAGGTTCTGAACATATCCACCACTTCCGGCTGATTGAAAGTGTAGACCGATGGAAAATCCACCTGCAATGTACAATGACCCAGAGTGATTCTTTTGTTCACCATTTTTAGAAGAATATGAACTAACACAAGATTTAGAGAGATTTAGAGAGAAATATGCAAAGAAAACTAGGGTTCTTAAGAATCTCGAGAGATGAAAAGCTTTCAAACTCATGCAAGGATATCCTTATATAGACAGAGAAAAGATATACAGAATAACCGTCACTTTTCTTAGGGGTATGGCCCATCAATTAATGTTAGACGTCCTTTCCAAAGAGTCATCATTAATAAAGAGGGTATATATGTCATTCTCTCTAAACTTGAAAGACACGTGTCTTCATGTTGTTAAGAGATGACTGTTTAATATTTAAGCGGGAAAAACAGTTAGCTCTTCACGTGGGACAACTGTCCTTGATCAGTCTAATCGGCACGTAGTTAGACGTTTTTCTTACTACACAAATCCATATACCTAAACGTCTATTAGACGGATGGGTCCATTAGACGCATACGTCTAATTCCGTGTTATAAAGAATACGTCTAATGTCTATTAGACGTGTACGTCTATTTACGCATGAACACCACGTGTTAGACGTGTGTTTGGTTAGACGTGAGCATCCTCTTGCTCATGACGTAACAACGTCTAACGTCTATTAGACGTGTACATCTAACCGCATAGGTTTTAAACCTCAACATATAGACTTAGATGTATAGATTGTGGGCAAAAATACGTCTAAGTACAGAATGTTTCTTTTATACACACTTGTCTAATAGATCGATTAAAGATATTCGTCTAGAGAGTATCTTTACTTCCAAAGTAATTTGCCCTCTCATTTTGTATAGGGACAGAAAATCAAAAGAAATAGTTATTGTGGTCCAAAGACCAAAAAAATATTTTTAACAAACAAAAATATTTAATCTACTAGAATGGAAAAGGCAATTGTTGATCTTCTAGGTTGTGTACTCAAAAGAGTATTCTTCTTGCTTCCTTCCTGCAATCCTCCTGCATCACCTACAAATGAAACTATTTACACATTTTGGTACCCATATTCAATTGGGTCCTCGATCAATTAGTCCCTTAGGAATCTATATTTGAGTTATTATGATGGATTTCCCATTTTGTGTTGTGATTAATGTATAAGATTTTGACTTAGCAGATGACTTCCTGCTAGTCACTGATCCCTTAGCTTTTGAAGAACACTTTCTTTTAAAACTCCTTAAATTAGAGTCAGGTTTTTAGATTGCCAGACTTGCTAGCTACTTCTAGCTTATTCTTAAGCCAGCTACAAGTCGGCGGAACATAAATTATTTTATTTTTGAAAGCTACTTCTTCATGAATAGGATTAGATTCAATGTTAGTTATACTCCGCTTGACAAAACTTATTGGCTTAAGCTTGTCAGTTGCTGAGTTTGACTTTTTGTAGGACGGGTTAGAATCATTGCTATCAAATCCCAATCCGAATCTAGATCCAACAGGTTTTAACTTGCTGATCTGATATTTGACAGCTTCTCCGGACCTTGTCCATGCACAGACAACATAATTTAACCTCTTTTTTTTCAGATGAAAGGGTTTGAATCTATTCTTTGAGCACTCATTCTTAGATGAGATCTCTTCAACCTTCTTTTCGAAAACGTTTGACTCTTCAGTTTGAAATAGAATCAGTTTGTTTACATCTGGTGAAGATTTAGTTTCATTTAGAGATTTTGCTAGCTTTCTGTACTCGATGACCATTTCATCTAGTACAGCTACCAGTTGTTCCCTTGAAAACCATTCGGAAGAGAAGTCAAATACCTCAGTCTCCTGATTCCTTTCTTCATCTTCTCTTACAATGAAGCATGCCACCTCTTCTTCATCACTTCCACTGGATGAGAAGTAGGAATCACGGTTGTTTCGTTTGTTCTTCCCGTCACCTGCCATAAGAGCCTTCAGCTCTTTTCCATCATCCTTGGCATCTTCACGTTTTGACTTTCGGCATTCCGATGCATAATGAATTTAATACCACAGTTAAAACACGTAACATTAGCTTTAGATTTTTTATTGTCATTAGAATTTGAAGAGTTTGAGTTAGAGTTTCTCTTCTTCACAAAGAGAGACATGGCGTCGCTGCTAAGCCACAATATTCACATCCGGAGCGGTTGGTAGATCTTCAGCAGTCACCAACATCTTGACAATAATAACGAATCAGGGTTGATCTTCTTCCATCCTACAGTTCAGCTCGAACTCATAGGCCTTGAGATCAGCGGAGAGATATAAGAGAGAGATCTTATTAAGATCTTTGGATTTTCTCATTGTCATCGTATTTATGTCTCATTCCCTTGGAAGAGCACGTATGACCTTGATAGCAAGCTACCTGTTGCTATAGGTCTTGTCTAGAATGGATAAGGAGGAGACCAACTGTCGAAGTCGTTCATTGTTTCACCAGGATGCATCTTGAAGCTATCAAACTGTTGAGTGGCAACCATAATCTTATTTTCCTTGGTTTGCTCGTTGCCCTCACACAGTTGGGTGAGTCTATCCCAGACCTCTTTGACAGTATCACATTCGATAATGTAGTTGAACATGCTATCATCGAGAGCTCTGTACAGAACATCGAGAGCCATGTTGTTGAGGTTGTTCTGCCTCTTTTCTTCAGCGGTCCATTCAGCTTTCTCCTTATCGATCTTGATAGGACCTCTTGTGACGACACTCCACATGTCGTCATGAAGAGGAGAAAGATGAGCACGAACTCTTTTCTACCATACAATGTAGTTTTCTCGAGAAAAAGTTGGAATGGTTGTAGCACTGGCATCTTTGGTTATAGTCGACATTTTTCAGGAAAAGCTTGAGAATAGAAACCTTGCTTTGATACCAATTGATAGGATGGGATTTATCAATAGAGACGGGGGTCTGGCTATTGATGAAGGCTTATGAAAAACGGTTTGAAAGAAATCTTGCTAGGTATTTAATTCGCTTTCTATTCTACACAAACCCTTGTAAACAATTGAAACAGAATCAAAGCGGAATTGTTTACTTAGGTTTAAAGCTCAAGATGAAGAATGAGAAGATGATAGGAATGAAAATACACAGCAGTTTGTTTATGGATGTTCGAAGCAAACTCTCCTACGTCACCCCTTCTTCCAATCACCGGAAGGATTCACTATAATATGATTCGAATTAAATACAGTTTGCACACACTTAGCTCACTATTGAACAAAACACAATCTGTTCAATTTACAAGATGAAGAATATCTCTTAGCTAACGGTGTTTTTGATTCTATATCTCTCTTGATTCACATACAGTACAATCAGGAAACCAGCTTACGGCTTGAATAATCAAAGGATTGATTTCTCAGTAGTTCTTCTCAGATAGTATTTCTTAGTTGATCGAATGGTACTTCGTCCGTTGTCCTTGAGATTTAATAAATACTGGGCAGAGACTAACGGTCAAATATTTAGAATTATACGTGGAACTCTTCCATTGGAAAGCCTCCATAGTACACATCAGGTTTTGAGCATAAGGATCGTGGTCGTACACCAACTGGTAGTGCGCCGAATATTCCATCAGAGATATACCTGCAAAACAAATAATATGAGAGAAATTCTCTTATGTGGCATTAGTTGGATGGTTGCATATAGCTATCGTACTAATCTTCACTAAAGAGTGGAGCAGGAGTAGAGTACATCTATAGCACGTGGGTAGGCGGGTGCTAGCTTCAAGCATACTGCTTAAGCATAACATTAGACGTATTTCAGTTGGACGACCTCGTCTAATGAAATCAAACATCCCCGTATAAGAGCATAATTACGAAATCTATTAGACTACACGTCTAACTCCATGAGTTAGACTGCACGTCTAATTCCTCTAGTTAGACTACACGTCTAACTCTGTGCATCTAATGCCAAATCGGTCTAATGAGCCTTATTAGAACCAAGTCTCATGAAATATGATTTCGATACACCTGCATCAAAACTCATAAGTCATTTCATCATCAAAATTCCAATAGTCAAACTATATCAATACTTAGTCAAAATAATTTGACCCAACAACCACAATTATTTCAAACACTTTGCTGTAGTAGATGTAGGAAGAATCCTTAGAAAGAATGGATTTTGAAATGATGTCGTTGAGTAGGGAAAACTCAACTTTCAGATAGGAACTCTTTCTGCGAGAGGCGATTGGAATTAAATGCCCTTCAAACAATTGAGTTGAGAAAACGAGTTTCATCTCGGACAAGATTTCATCGTGGAAGGAGGCAACTCATAGATCCCTTCAGTTGGAAGCCTAAAAAACATGGCGAATGTTTCCTCTGAGAAACAAATAGTTTTTCTAAGAATAATCGCAAAAATGTACTTGTTATGTTAAAATATTACAGTTTCAAAGAATTTACAAACTGCATGTTTGTGAAAAATGAAGTGGATACGCAAAAACTTTTTTAGCCTAGAAGTTTCTAGAGATTGAAACATTGATACCATTTATGGAATCATAAGGGAGGAGAAAATTTAAAATCTATTTGAAGAGATTTTGCAGTTAGATAAAACATTTCAATAAGATGATGGAAGAAGTTTAGGGATTTAAGAGCTACAAGAGGGATTTCTTAGAGAGAGAATTGGGGATTCAGGAAGAAAATACTCAAGCTTTAAAGTATGACCGTTTCTTAAATACAGAGGAGTTGACGTGTGATCATTAAATTGATGATTATATGAACCGTCAAAAATTTAAGAAATCTATTCCCAAGAGACGCAACTTTCATTTAAGATTAATCATGAAAGAGTGCTATTAATGTTAGACATGTAGTGAAAAGTCATTAGAAATTTTAGTCACTCTTTAAATATTGAAAGACACATGTCTTCAATCCATTTGAGAGGTGACTGATTTAATTTTGCCGGGAAAAGTACATGGACAAATACGGTAGTAGTGGACAGCTGTCCCAATAGCTAGAAAATGAATTGTCCAATGACATAAGTAGTTATACGTCTAAATTACTTTCCGCATTCTTTACCTCTAAATTGAATATGTGTCTATTAGACGTCAACGTCTAATCACACTTGTCTTTTAGACAATCAAAAGTTTATTAGACTTTTAACGTCTAATTACGCATATACAATATGTGCTAGACTTGTGTATAGTTAGACGTGACCTTCCAATTGCTCTTGTCTTATAAGCTTCTAAACGTCTATTAGACATCGATGTATAAACGTGCATGTTATAAACCACGACAAGTATCCAAAATAAGGTATAGACTGCTTGAGAAAACTCTCGTCTAAGTAGATGTGCTTCTTAGGCTACTAATCCATTGGACGTATTGAAACCTTTGTCTACTTGTTTGTCCAGTTATATTTAAACAACATGTTCCCCCCTCAGTATATGCATATAAGAAAATTAGTCAAGATCAAAAAGTCCTAAGATGTTTCTAAAGAGAGAAAACTTAGTCTCGGGTAGAGGCTTCGTGATGATGTTTGTTGTTTGTTGATTTGTTGGGACATATTCAAGGCGAATATGCTTCTGACTGACATGCTCTCGAATGAAATAATGTCTGATTTCAATGTGTTTTGTCCGAGAGTACAAAACTAGGTTGTAGGTGATTGCTATAGCACTTGTGTTTTCACAGAAAATTGGAGATTCTTCTGCCTTAGCTGTAGACGTAGCAACGGACGTCTACTTCTTGTTGAACCATGAGATTAGACGATCTCCAAGGAACTGATAGGTTCCACTAGTTCTTTTCCTATGTAATTTTCACCCTGCATAGTTTGCATCTAAAAAACTAGTTTAATTGAAACTAGAATCCTTCGGATATCACAGTCCCACGTTCTGAGTTCCCTTCAAATATTTTAGAATACTTTTAGCATTAGTAAAGTGAGAGAGTTTCAGATTAGCCTGGAATCTTCCAAAGACACCAACAAAAATTGAATATCTGGCCATTTGGCAATGAGATAAAGCAAGGATCCGATAAAACCTCTATATGCACTGATGTCTACACCCTGTCCACTATCATCTTTGTCAAGCTTTCTAGAGGAGCTCATTGGAGTAGCTGCAGAAAAACAGCTCTCCATCCTGAACTTCTTCAGCAGTTCTTTGGTGTATTTAAATTGATTGATGAATGTCCCTTTCTATAGCTGACGGACTTGAAGACCGAGGAAAAGGTTAATTCTCCCATCATGCTAATTTCAAACCTATCCTGCATTAGCTTGGAAAATTTCTCACACAATTTGGGGTTAGTTGATCCAAATATAATATCATCAACATATACTTGAACAAGTAGTCTGTGAGAATATTTAGTAAATCTAAACAATGTTTTATCAACAGTTCCAATAACGAAATCATGATCAAACAAAAATTTGGTCAAAGTATCATACCAAGTTCTTAGAGCTTGTTTTAAACCATATAAAGCTTTGTCAAGTTTAAAAACATGATTTAGTAAAGTATAATTTAGAAACCAGGGGGTTGTTCAACATAAACATCTTCATTTAGTTTACTATTTAAAAATGCACTTTTCAAGTCCATTTTAAATATTTTAAAATTCTTAAATGATGCATAAGCTAGGAAGATTCTAATTTCCTCAAGTCTAGCTATAGGGGCGAATGACTCATCAAAGTCGATGCCTTCCTCCTATATGTATCTTTGAGCAACTACTCGAGCTTTGTTCCTTATAACTAAGCTATCTTCACTAAGCTTGTTTCTAAATGCCCATCTAGTTCTAATGACCGATTGATTAGTCGTTCTTGGAGTTAGATGCCACACTTTATTTCTCAAAAATTAGTTTAACTCCTCCTTTATAGCATTGATCCAATCTGGATCAAGCACTGCTTTACCAATTTTCTTGGGTTCAATTTGAGAAATAAAAGCAGAGTTGGATATTTCATCAATTAATTGATGTCTTATCCTACGAGGAGAGTTAGGATTACCG
Organism: Impatiens glandulifera; assembly: GCF_907164915.1. Taxonomy (NCBI): domain Eukaryota; kingdom Viridiplantae; phylum Streptophyta; class Magnoliopsida; order Ericales; family Balsaminaceae; genus Impatiens; species Impatiens glandulifera. The sequence goes on along the minus strand of NC_061864.1, from coordinate 39,843,541 downwards.
ATTATTAATTCTGGTGGATGATTATTGTTCCATCTTAAGTTGGGTCCTAAAGGATTAGTTGTCTGACCCGATGGCTCTGCGACGTCCGAACTCTCAACATCTTGTTGAACATGAGTTTGTACGTTTGGTTAGTCTTAATTGGATCAGCCACAAGATCAGACAATGTAATCCGTTTAGCCAGAGCTTCATCCTCACACATAGAGTCAAGACTTGTCGCTTCTAATCTGCTAGCAAGGTCGATGTGATTAATGAGATTACTTTCAACAAACTCAACACAAACAACATGTAAGGATTCCTCAACAGTTTGTGTTCTATTGTTATATACTCTGTAAGCCTTGCTTACCGAGGAATATCCCAACAAGATTCCAGCATCTGCTTTAGCATCAAAAGCAGTCAGATAATCCTTTCCATTGTTATGGATAAAATATTTACACCCAAATACTTTAAAGTAAGACACTGTAGGAATAGGGAAAGAATCTTCCACTTTTGATGCCACCAAGGAAGAACTCATGAAGCAATGGGGAAAAGAAGGTCTAATGAAGGTCACCTCTAAGTGCCACGGCATGTATTTCCTGAAATTCAATCAAGAGGTTAATCTTGAGAAAATTTAAGAGTTGGGACATACACACGTGGGGGAAGAATGCATGAAGATCGAAAAATGGAAAGAGGGTACGAGTTATGACAGTATTCCAAAAGAAATAGTGCAAATCTGGTTCAAGTTGCGAAATATCCCTCCCCACATGTACAACGCGGAAGCCTTAAGCCATTTCGCTAGCCTTCTAGAAAACCCGCTATACATGGACAAAATCACTGAGGAAAACAAAAATTTCACATATGCTAGGATGAGTGTTGAAGTTCAACCCAGAAGTGTTCTCCCCAACAAAATTACAGTGGTGGATCGAAAGGGAAATGCTACCAAGATGGGCATACATTATGAATGGCGACCGTACAGATTCGTGAATTGCAATACCTTTAAACATTCTATAATGAGATGCCCTAAATTAATGACCAACTTGAAAGAAAACAAGGAACAACAAATGCAAAATGGAGAAGCCAAGCAACAAAAGGTTTCTAGTACAAATGAAACAGTTATGGAAAACATACAGCAAAAGAAAGTAATGCCAAGGGGAAAGATGCTCAGAATTCGGATGAAGGAACAAAAAGAAATCAAACTCAAGAAGAGGGAAGTAAGAAATGAAAGGAAATTGATAAAATAGGGGATTCTGAAGAAGATAAACCTAAATTTAAGTAAAAGGAAGATGCAGAAAATGAAAGAAAATATACAATAGAGGAGAAGGAAACTAAGGTTGTTGATCCTTAAACACGGAAAACTAAAGCAGAGAAAAGAAGTGACAAAAACCTTAAAATCCTGAAAAAAAAATACATTTTACTATGTTAGTACGAGTTCATATAGAGAAACATTAAACAATAAGAGCAGATAGACATCATCATCTGCTTCAATTCAATCTCCCTTCATGAAGAACGTGAGAAGATTGATACGTGGAAGAAGGCAATATGGTCAAAAGGCGGATATGGAGACAACATAGGTTGTGATATCTAGATTATAGTCTTTATTCATTTTAATCTGTGTTTTGTAATGTGATTTGACTGCCACCATTCAGAAACTTTTGGATCTTTTGTTTGTCATCTTACAATCAAAACTAGAGTTTGTCTAGTTTTGTTATTGACCCCTTCCACTTTTGGGTTTTTTAATGAAATTGTGTTAAACCGTTTTCCCAAAAAAAAGCCACTATAGGAATTCTCCCGTAAAACAGTTCATAGGGTATTTTGTCAAAACGGTTGTTGATTATCGACCAATTTTGTGTGTAGAAAGTTGTGTTTATGGCTTCTACCTAGAACCTCTAAGCAAAACTTAATTCAGAAAACATAGATCTCGTTGCTTCTTTATGTGTCCTTACTCTTCTGCCATCAATATCATTCTGTTGTAGAGTTCTAGCATTAGAAAACTCATGTCTAATACGAGACTCCTCGAGATAGGAGAATAGGCGTTTGTTGGTGAACTCAGTTCCCTGACCACTTCTAATACAAGCAATACTCAAGGATTTTTGGTTCTGAATTCTTCTAAATATGTTAATCAAATTTTCAGCAGTTTTATCTTTAGATTGCAAGAATGCTACCCATGTAAATCGTGAAAAATCATCAATAACTATTAAGGTAAATCTCATTCCTCCTAAGTTCTTTATAGGAATTGGACCAAACAGATCCATGTGTAACAGTTCTAAGTAGCGACTGTATTGAGATTTCCCTTTACTTTTGAACGATGATTTGCCCTGTTTGCCTAACTGACAAGCAGGACAAACCTTGTCCTTTGAAAACTATAATTTAGGTAAACCAAACACTAAATTATGCGAGCAAATGTTGTTGATGGTTTTGAAATTTAAATGGTTTAACCTTTTATGACATAACCATTTCTGGTTATTCTTGGCAATCATGCACATAGGGTGAGATGTCTTATTTTGCTAGTTCATTTTATAAGAATTTTCTACCCTGCTTCCGGTCAATAGAGTATTACCCTGTTGATCCTTCACTAGACATGCATGAGTTTGAAAATCAACAGATAAACCATTGTCACATAATTGACTAATACTAATCAGTTTATAATACAGATTATCAACAAGTAAAACACCGTTAATGGTTAGATTACCATGGATAATCTTACAATAACCCATAGTCTTACCCTTTTAGTTGTCACCAAAGGTAATCTTAGGACCTGAGAAATCTGTTATATCAGTTAGAAGCCGTATGTTTCCTATCATGTATCTGGAACAACCGCTGTCCAGATACCAAACAGAATCCTCCAAGAAATCAATAGAATGTTCCTACACAAAACAATATTTACAATCGTTTGGTACCCATGTTCACTTGGGTCATCGGTCAATCAGTCCCTTAGAAATCCATTTTTGAGTTATTTTTATGGATTTCCCATTTTGTTTTGTGATTAATGCGCATAGTTTAGACTTAACAAACGTCTTTCTGCTAGCCATTGATCCCTTAGCTTTAGAGGATGATTTTCTTTTAAGAATTCTTACTTCTTGTCAGGTTTTAGATTGCCAAACTTGTTAGCTGCATCTAACTTAATTTTTAGCCAACTAACAATCGGCAGAACATAAGTTATTTCATCTTTTAAAGCTAACTCCTCATGGATTGGATCAGTTTCAGTGTTATTTAGACTCCCTTTGACAAAGCTTATTAGCGTAAACTTGTCAATTGCTGAGTTTAACTTTTTACAGGATCGGTCTGGGTCATTACTATCACATCATAAATCGGATTGGATCTAGTAGGTTTCAACAGACTAATCTGATATTTTCCAGCTTCTCCAGACCTTGTCCAAGCGCTAATAATATAGTTTAACCTTTTGTTTTCAAAAGAAAGAGTTTGAATTTGTTCTTTGAGAATCTCATTCTCAGATGAGAGCTCAACCATTTTAATTTTAGAGACGTTTGGTTTAGATATTTGAGATGAACAGGAGATATTGGTCTCATATTTCGCTTTCAATTCATTAAAAGAATTTGATAACTTCTTGTACTCAATAGATATGTCATTGAGTGCAACCGTTAACTCTTCGTTGGTAAATTCTTATGAGGGAAGATCATTTACCTTGGATTGATCATCTGTCATCAAACATGTGACGACTTCTGTTTCATTTTCACTGGGTGAATCCTCTGAGTCGTTATCGGCCCATTTGGATTTGTTTTCAGCACATATAAGAACCTTCTGATCTTTCTGAATCTTTTTAGTTTGAACGTTACGACCATAAATATGAATCAGTTTTTCCCACATATCTTTAGTAGAGGAACATGACTTGATCTCGCAGAATATATTCATGTTGATTGACTAATGTAAGATATCTTTTACAACGTTGTCCAAGTTGTTAGTCATCTTATCTTCCGTTGTGCATTCACAACTTGGCTTTGCAATCTTTATGGGACCATCGGTAATGTCACTCCACATATCACAATCACGAGCATCCAAGTGAGCTTGTATTCTCATCATCCAATAATCATAGTTTTCTTTCGAAAGCATAGGGATCTCGTTGATGATAGACATGATTTATGTTCATGATGCTTTAGAATAGAAACATGACTCTGATATCAATTGAAAGGATTAGTGTAATCAATAGAGACGGGTTCTAACTATTGATGACAACTTCTGAAAAACGGTTTGATAGAAATCCTATTAGAGATTAATATCACTTTCTAATCTTCACAAACCTTTGCAAACTCTTGAAGAGATTCATTGTAGAAATGTTTGCTCAGGTTTGAAGCTAAGAACTAGTTCGAAAAGAGAAAAAATAATGTAAATGACACAGCAGGTTGTTTATGGATATTCGGAGCAAACTCTCCTACGTAACCCATTCTTCCAACCATCGAAAGGATTCACTATACTTCTTTGAATCAAATACAGTTTACTAGCTAGCTAACTGTTGAACAAAACAGACTCTATTCAACTTACAATATATTTAAGAATATCACTCAGCTAGAAAATGTTCTTGATTTTATCTCTCTCTTGAAGATGATGTACAAAATCAGACTCTGTTATAATGCACGTCTGACTACGTATTTGTTAGATTGCACGTCTAATTACGTATCTATTAGACTACACGTCTAATTACGTATCTGTTAGACTACACGTCTAACTACGTATCTGTTAAACTACATGTCAAACTATGTATCTGTTAGACTGTACGTCTAACTACGTGTCTGTTAGACTACACGTCTAACTACGTATCTATTAGACTGCACGTCTAACTACGTATTTGTTAAATTGTACGTCTAACTACATATCTGTTAGAATGCACGTCTAACTACGTATCTGTTAAACTGTACGTCTAACTTGCAACACGTCTAATTATCCTGTTTCAAACTAAGTCTAAGTTATAATTTTTTGATGCACCTGCACAAAAACAATTAGACGACTTAGTTTCATTCTTATTTAAGGTTTACACAAGTTCATCATCAAAATATCGTTAGTCAAGATAATTTGACCCAACAACACTAATTTAGGATATTTCTTCCTTAATTAGAATATCACTACTTAAAATAGAATATATATTTTAATATCTTCCTTACTTAGATTATATTTTATAATCTCTTCCTTAATTAGAATATATCTATTAATCTCTTCCTTAGTTAGAATATCTTCTAATCTCTTCCTTAATTAGAAGATTTATTGGGCCTATTTAGGTGACTAGGCCTCCCCTTGGGCTAAGAAGATTAGTGTACTATGAGGCCAAGACTTTGATTAGCCCCGATATCCCCTAGATTGGGTCGTGACACTAATGGTCCGTGAAATTCTCCTCCACTTAAGTCGTGGTCGTCCTTGGCTCGACCTTGGATCGGTATTCTTCAATCCTCTACATGAATTACCACAAGAGATCCTCTCTTACCCATTAATTCTCGACACTAGGTAGACCTTTTTCCCCACAGCTTAATTTTAAATTGTCCCTCGTATCTACGCACAAGCCACTTTAGAAAATATTATAGAGACTTACGTTGATGCATGAGTAATATCCCATTTCCTTGGTCCCCCTCCTTAACCCGATTGCACTCCTCTTCAGATATACCCATTTCTTCATCTTCTTAGTGTCTTCATCCAAAAATATCTGAGAAAGAGTTGTTTCCTCTCCCAAGGATTTGGCGAGAGTGAAGGTGGACTGATTTTAACCATCGTAACATATGGTCATACTTAGTGGAGTTGATGGTTGTGTGGTGTCTTTGACCTTGAGCCCCTCGAAGGCTTCGACACACGCTATCTGGACTTCCTCGGGTACTTCTTCTTTTAACTTAGACCCATCCCCATCATCCATCTTGAAAAAAGTGGAAAATGTCTATTTACCATGTTTGCGACCTCGGCTGAAACACATTGTCGAGAACATGCACATACCCTCTGATTCTATTCTTGTTGGTATCACATTAGTCATTCCGTGATCCAAAATAATCAAGGAATTAGAATGAGGAATTATGCAAGCGCGTACCTGATCGAACCATAGTAGTACCAACACTACATAGTAGTCATCCGTAGGGACTAATGTAAATGAGACTGTCCCATTCTTGTCTCCGATCCTGGTGTGCACTTTCTTAGCCACCTCGATTACCAGCTTAGTTGTTGTACTCACAGACTTTATCGTCCCTCTTGTTGGGTAGACGCGAAGACCCAACGCCTTGGCCACTCCTTCATGCATGAAGTTATGAGTAGCACTAGTCAGGGGCGGAGCTAGGATGAAAAATTACCTGGGGCTAACTCATTTGTCTGGTTTATTCACTTAATTTACCCCATTTTTTAAAATTTAGGTGGGACTGGAGACCACCTTGGCCCAAGAAGTTTTTAAATTTAGGTGGGGCTAGAGCTCACCCTAGCCCAAGCGTGGCTTCGCCCTTGGCTCCAGTATCCACTAGTGATTTGTTGGGCCTTCCCCCGATCAAGGCATCCACGAACATCAAGCCCCTCTTTGTTCCCTTGATCGGCTCCGCAATACTAGCCTTCACAACATTGATCAGTCTTAAAGATCCTATTTGAGTCTCTTCTTCCTCATTAGAGGACTTAGTTCCTTTAACCGCTACAACATTTTCCCCCTTAAACGGGCACATAAACTTTATGTGATTATGAGCACCACAAATATAACAGACACTTGTCTTACTCGATTCGGCGACTTGCCTCCCTGAGTTGTTGTGTGGATTCCCCTTCTTGGGTAGGTGGTCACCACCACCTTTCTCCTTATCATATGGGCGGTCTCCCCCACCTTCTTCCTCCTCATCATCCCTGCGGATCTTCGGCCTATCCATAGACACTTTGAGCTCTAACAGTCTTTCTGCAACTGTAATTGCCTAGGAGATGTTCTACACCTTGGCCCTTTGTAGATACAACTGCGCCAAAGTCTTTAGGCCATTAACAAACGCGAACAGGGCCTCCTATTCTCTTTGATGGTCCTGTTGTGCACATGTTGACTTAATCTCTTCCTAGCTTCGAAATCGGCGTTCTCTGGGAAGAATTGGCACTTGAACTCGGTTTTGAAGTCTTCCCATATTTCCAAAGGAAGTCCTCCACTTCCCTTACACTTCTCGAGCCTTTGAATGGAGTTGGCTTGGGAACATCCAACCGATAAGGTGCCGCACCTCTATGCTCCCCTCCATTCCACCCAATCTGACCTTCCATCGTGTCGAGCCTCCCGATCGTTTCCCTTTGGAGAGCGTCGATCATTGCATGGGTTTCTCCTTGGATTGTCTCAAGTATTTCCTATTGGATATCATTAATCTATCTTTGAACTGATTCCAGCACGTCGTCACGAATGCTACGATTCAAATTTTTAATGATCCCCATGACCTCATTCTCTAACTTTTCACCTTTCTCATCTAACACCATTACTCTATCGGCCACCGCACTAAACACTTCGAGAGCTTCTTAGTGCTCACTAATGCCTTCTACAAGCCGGGTCACCCGACTTCCATGGTAGCACCTTTCTCAACGAACTTATCCATCTTGGATCCCTTGTCCTTATGTTGGATTGACGGTATTAACTGAATCCATCTCTTGCAGCTTGAATGTGGAACTACAACCTTTCTCTGATACCACATGTCACGGGATGAAATTTGACCCGTGTGTCACTAGTCTAAATCGACGTAAATTTTAGTTAGTAATCCCATTTACACAATGCAATAAGAACTTAGAGAGAGAAAGAACTTTAGAATAAGAATTGTATATTGAATACTTGGTAATTACAATGAAATATCTTTGAGGTATTTATAGGACTTATGATGTACTACATTAGGAATTGTCTTGCGTCGTTTATTAAGTTTTGCTAGTCTAGTTTTTTTTTGTATTTATAAGCGCCACTAGAATTTTCCCTCGATTGCGGTTTATTTGTGATCAACTCTTAGAGTTTCTTCAATTACTCAGTTTCTGCAATTATGGGAATGAGGAAGAACAAAAGTAACAAATCTAAAGAAGTCGAAGATTTTTCGCTAGAAGGAATTAAGGAAGCTGCAGTCAAAGAAATTGAAAAAATTGATGAAGATGTCATCAATGAATAGAACGATACCAAAATAAGTAAGCAATCTGCTCCAACTGTTGTTGGGAAAACTTTTGCTGAAAATAATGTAGGAAAACAGGCGGATAATGAAGTAGCTTGGAAGATACGCTATAATCAAACAACTAATCTATTTAGGCTCAAGAATCATATTACAAAGCTTCTTATGCATTCCAAAAGGGGATAAATTGTCATTAATATGGGGAAAGAATAGTAGATTATAATTAAACTCAATATCCACTATCTTCAAGACTGAAATCTACTAAAAAAAAGTAGAATATGAAGAAAATGTTAAATGGTCAGTTACTATAATCAAAGATTATTGAAGGCTCCCAAATCTAAGTCATATACTATGAGGAGCAGCTCGACATGGAAAACTAATGAAGTCTTGAAGAACATCAATGCAAAAAAGTCAAAAGATCATTCTTATAAAGGGAAAATCAACTTGACCTTACACAAGCAAAAGTGGAGGTAATGAATTCTCCATTTAAATTTAAATTTTCTACTGAAGAAGAGGAAAACTGTATAAAGGAATAGGAAAATGTAGTTGTGGGAAACTACATAGGGAAAAACAGAGTATTCTTCCCAAGTATTAAAGAGGCATTGTTGAAGCAATGGGAAGGAAAATGGCTAGAGAAGATTTCAGCAAATGTCTATGATTTATATTTCCTTCAATTAAGAAGGGATCTAATCTGGAGGAAATTATATAAAATGGGCACACATAAATATGATCCAACTATATGAAGTTAGAAAAATAGTTTGATTGAACCTATTGAGTAAGCCAAAAGAAACTATACAGATATGGTTCAAGCTTGGGAATATACCTGCATATATGAACAATTCTGAAGCATTTAGTCATTTTGTAGGTTTATCGGGTAGACCATTATACATGGACCCAATTACTGAAAGAGGAGAGAAATTATTATTTGCTAGAATTAGCATTGAGGTGTATCCTAAAAGAACAATACCGAAAAGTATGACAATAGTAGACATAAAAGGAATGTTTAAAAATCACTTATGACTTGAGACCAGACAAATTCTCTTTCTGAAATACCTTCCAACATACAATCCCAAAATGTGATTTGGCTAAGGAAGAAGATCAAAAAATTCATAAAGGTAATAAAATAATGATGCAGGAAAATGAAACAGAGGTGCCTATAATCAAAGAACCAAATAAGGATAAAGAATAGGAAATAAAAGATAAAGAAAATTATGTACAAGAAGAATGCAGTATGAAGAAGGAGGTGGAACATCAATCTAATCATTTTGAAGAGATGGTTGAGGAATTGCGATCAAATCAAGTTGAAGTGGTTGCTGATTAAAACGGAGAGGACGATACTTAGACTAATCAAGAGGAAGAAGATAATTCTAAGGTTTATAGAGAGGAATACAAAGTTTTTGAGGACTCCAAAGATGAAGCTGAAGGAAATAAATACAATGATCTAGAAATTCAAGTTGAGAATAACAAGGTGAAGTGTCCAGAAATCCTGAAAAATAAATATTTCTATCAAATTAGAACGGGTTCATATAAAGAAATAAATAAAAATGAGAATAGACAGTATTCATCAACCTAGTTCATCCCCCTTCATTGCATGAGAAATTGAAGGGAAGAGTAAGAGTAAAGACAAGGGGAAGAGAAAGACAGGCTGTTAATACAACAGGTTGGTATATAAATAAAAATCATTATTGGAATATTTAGGATTTCATATAGTTTGTAATAGTTGTTTTAATCTCTATTTGTATGTTATTGCTACTAATCAAGTTCTTTAGGGATGTTTGATTGTTATCAGAAATAAAGAGAATAAAAGTCTTGATTTTAATAAGGTTGGAGAAAACAAAGGAAAAACTTTTCAAAATCCTTACAAAAATACAGTTTGCAAACATTGTGGATTGAAGGGGCATATTCAAGAAGGTTGTTTTAGGCTTGTTGGTTGTCCATAATGGTTTAAGCAATCATAAGAGCAAAGAAAGAAAATATTTGAGAATTCTATCAATACTCCGTATGATGTCAACAACAACCCCGACAATGTAACTGCTGATGATTTTAAGTTGTTCTGATGTTTCATGAAAAATTTGAAAAAAATAACTTGAAATTTTAAGTAGTTAAACATTCTAACATTACATTAAATTTTAGTATGAATCTTAATCGTGTTGATAATTTTAGTATAACTTGAAAAGTTGAATCTGGAGCTAGTGCTCATATTTGCAATAATAGAAAACTTATGAATCTTATTCATACAATTTTTAAACCATTAGAATTATTTCTACCAGATGGCAGTAAAAAATAAATTAAAGAAATAGGTACAGTTGTTTTAAATAAACATCTCCACACCAAAAATGTTATATTTTCTTCAGATTTTAAATACAACCTTATATCTGTTGCACAATTACTAGAATCAGATAACGTTAAATGTTGTTTTTTTAATATAATGTCTTTATCAAGACCTTGAGAAACATTTAATATTAGGAAAGGGGATTAGGTGAACAACTTGTACTATTTTGAAAATGATGTAGATGATTTCAATGGTGATCCTTTTGTCAAAACAAAAACCAATTATTCCTTTTGTAAGAAATATAGTATGAGAACTTCTATTAATGAATATGAAAAACTTTCATCTTGTAAACTTTGTAATGAGCAGTCTATGACTACTATCAATGAAAAGTTTTCTTTTTCAGTTCAAGTTGATTATAATACATTGCATCAAAAACTTGGTCATCCTTCTCATAAGGTTTTACAAAAAATATTTTCAAATATTAAACATGAACTTAAACATTGTGAAGTTTTCTCTTTTTCTGAAATGACTAGATCACCCTTTTATACTAGTCAATCCAAAACTAACTCAATTTTTGAATTAATTCACTTTGATTTATCGGGACCATACAAAGAGTCTTCAATTATTAATAATCCATATATGTTAACTATTGTAGACGATTATAGTAGAACTACAAGAACTTTTTGTGCTTTTTGATAAAATAATGGTTTTTAGTACAATAAAATTATTTTTTAATAAGGTTAAAACTCAATATGAAAAATCTATGATTATTCGTAGTGATAATGAATCTGAATTTATTAATTCAAAATGCCTTAAACTTTTTTCTAATCTTGGAATTCAACATCAAACATCATGTGCTTACACTCCACAACAAAATGGAATTGTGGAGCGTAAACATAGGCACCTTACTCAAATGGGAAGATCTGTATTGCTTCAATCAAAATTGTCTATTAAATTTTGGCCATTTTCTCTATTAATGGCTATTAATCTCATTAATAAGTTACATAATAATGTTCTCAATTGGAAAACACCATTCTCCTTACTTACAACAAAGAGGTTGACTATAGCTATATGCGAACATATGATTGTCTTTGTTACATAGAAAATATTTAACCTTATAAAGATAAATTTGAACCTAGAGGTAAAAAATATATTTTTTGGGGATATCATCTTGATAAAAAGAGTTATATAATTTATGAAATAAATTTATTAACATTTGTAACTTCTAGAGATGTTTTTTTTTTTAGAATATCTTTCTATTTGATCAATCTTGAGTTTTAAAATCACAAGATAACTTGGATTCTCTAGGGCATTTCTTTATTTATAATGAAAATTCACCTTGTTTTGAGTATGATGAGTTTGGTATTTCTGATGAGTTTGATACTTCTGATGAAATTTAACTTGATGCCTCTATGGAAAATCAAGTTAATGATCCTAATATTAATCTACCTAATCAAGAACAGGTTCACCCAAGTAGTTTTGTTCCTATAAAAGGAATAAGATCTCGAAATAAGCCTCACTGGTTTGATTACTATATGATTAATCATACTATGGCTACACAAAACACAAATCATATGCTTCCACCTACATTTCCTTTTAATTTCTAATTGCAAAAATATTATTTATAAATGTTTTCAATCTAACATTTCAATTGTTTGTGAACCAAAAATATAAAAAGAAGCATCTCTTAATTCTGATTGGATCAAAGCTATGAATGATGAAATTCGAGCCTTCAAAGCGAATAAGACTTGGGAAACTACCACTCTTGCACATGGTAAAAAGACTATTTGCAGCAAGTGGATTAATAAAACGAAATTAAATCTGGATGGTACAATCAACAAATTTAAAGCTTGGTTAGTTTCCAAAGGATATAATAAAAAAAATGACATTGATTTTCATCAAAGTTTTGCTCCGTTAGCAAAACTTGTCACTGTACGACTTTAAATTGCATTAAGTGCTACTAAAAATTGGATTCTTCATCAAATTGACGTGCATAATGTTTTTCTCCATGGTCATTTAGAAGAAAACATTTAAATACAACAACGAAATGGTTATATTGAAGGTAATCCAAATAGGGTTTTCAAATTAAAAAGAAGTCTTTATGGCCTAAAGAAGGCTTCTAGACAAAGGAATACATAATTTTCAAACAATCTTACTAGTTATGGTTTTATTCAATCATCTCATGATCACTATTTGTTCATCAGAAAAATGAACACTACTATTACTGTGGTGTTGATTTATGTTGATGATACTTTAGTGGCTGGAAGCGGCTTTTAGAGGGAGTTTAACTAATAATGGAACCGATCCAAGCTGTAAGGACATAACCTTAAAGCATGAGATTATTTATATTCCGCAAACTGTAACCTGGATAAAACCTAGGAAGGAAGCAACCAGTTAGTCTGGCAAATCAAAACATGACAGAAAGTCAAGGAGTTTTACACAAAACCATCCTTTAAGGTTAACAGTTCAGCAGTTGGCAGGAAAATGTCTATTAAACCTAAATCATACGCATTAATCACAACACAACATGGGAAATCCATCAAGATAACTCAAATATGGATACCTAAGGGACTGATTGATCGAGGACTCAAGTGAATGTGGGTACCAAAAAGAGATAAATATGTATTTTTATAGGTACAAAAGGTCAACTGCATGGAGGAATTTGGAAGCATATTATTCTAAGAATATGCTAAGAAAGTGGAAGATGTATTCGTAAGGCTACTCCCCTGACTAAGTATTATTTCCTTAAAAATTTTTTAGTCTTCTAGACCTCAAAATTATTTAGTTATCAAAACATACACAAACTAAAGGGAAAATTGTTGATGTTTAAAATAATCTGATAGGATCAGCGTAATCAATAGAGACGGAGGTTTGGCTATTGATGACGACTTCGGATAAACGTTTTTATAGAAATCCTGTTAGAGATTTAAATCACTTTCTATTCTTCAAAAACCGTTGTAAACACTTGAAAGAGAATTAAGTGCGGAAATGTTTACTTAGGTTTGAATCTTAGGATCGAGAATGAGAAGATGACAGAAAGGAACAACACATCAGTTTGTTTATGGATGTTCAGAGCAAACTCTCCTACGTCACCCCTTCTTCCAACCACCGAAAGGATTTACTATAATATGTTTTGAATCAAATATAGTTTGCACGAATAGCTCACTGTTGAACAGAACATACCCTGTTCAACTTATAATATGATGAAGAATATCACTCAGCTAAAACGATGCTTTAATTCTAACTCTCTCTTGATTAACACACAGTAAAGCAAGAAAGAAGCTAACAGCTTGAATATTCAAAGGCTTGATTTCTTAGTAATTCTATAGATTGTTAGGCTTGTTCACTCAAAGTTCTGGCAGTTCGTTCGTTGTCCTTGTGATTCTTTAAATAAGGAACATGTACAAACGGTCGAATATTCATAATGACACGTGACGAGCTTCCATTGGAACACCCCCATAGTACACAATAGACTCTGAATACAAGGATTGTGTCCGTACACAACAGGTAGTGCGCCGAATATTCTTCAGGGATGTACCTGCAAAAAAAGTAATGTGAAGGATATTCGCTTACGTGGCATTGATTGATTGGTTGAAGTTGGCTGTCGTACTGATCTTCACTAGAAAGTGGAGCAGGAGTAGCGTACAGCTACAGTACGTGGGTAGGCGGGTGCATGGAATTATACGTATTTTAATTTGACGACCTCGTCTAATGAAATTATATGCCCACGTAAAAAAAGGATCCATTAGACTTCCTCGTCTAATGGGATTAGACTTCACGTCTAATTACAATCACTTCAGACTAATCTTTAGGAGTTTGACTTAACGTCTAACTTTCACCAGTTAGACTGCACGTCTAACTTTCACCAGTTAGACTACACGTCTAACTCCGCTAGTTAGACTACACGTCTAACTCTGTGTGTTAGACTGCACGTCTAACTCAACCAGTTACACTGCACGTGTAACTCTGTGCATTTAAAGCCAAATCGGTCTAATGAACCTCATTAGAACTAAGTCTAATAAAGTTTGATTTCGATGCACCAGCATCAAAAGCAATTAGACGCATAGTTAATCCATTCATCATCAAAATTCCAATAGTCAAACTATTCCAACATAATCAAACAGACTTATAAAGACGTAGGTCTAAATTGATCTAATTAGATCAGTCGTCTAAAGGAGATACGTACTTTGATGAATTTTTTATTAAGCAACTTGAAAATTAAGTCTAGTTAGATGTCTATTATTAGATAGACGTCTAAAGCTCCTGTAGACGCACGTAGTTAGACGCCGTCTGAAAAGACGTCTACCCAACATAGACGCGAGGAATGCGGATGGCATGTTAGACGTATAATTACGGGTTCCTTTAGATTTCTCATCTTCGGACCAATTTAAGACAGTTGTCACATTAATATACGATGTCATTTAATTTTTCCGCTCAAACAGTAAAACAGTTATTTTCTAAATTCGAATAACTTGAAGACATGTGTCTTTTAATGTTAAGAAAATGACTAATATACCCTACAAATAATTACTTCACGATTTTGTAATTACTAAGAATTTGGTAAAAGTATAGTTAATGATGACTTTTTTGGGAAAAGGTTTCTAAAATATAATGACGGCATTATTTCTAATCACGTCGGTTGAACACGTGACTGTTCATCTTCGGTTTAAGGACATCATGCATGCCCAAAGGGTTTTTACGCTATTTATAATTCTAAAACCCTAGCTTGATCTCTGCCTTCTCTCTTAAAGAAATATGAATCTTAATTGTCTGATCTTTCTCTCATACTCAAAAATAATTGAGAAGAAGATTATCTCTCTCTCACAACATCTTGTAGGTCGATTTTGAGTCGGTCTATAATCTTGATCAACAAGATGTCGGGGAGATGCTAAAAATTCTGGAGGCTTCTGGCCTTAGAAAATTTATCAGCGATCCTTTTATTCTATATGAAGAAGAAGTCCGTGAGTTCTTCAAAACAAGTTAGGTGGTTGAAGATTCAATCGAGGCAACGGTGAACGGGTCTAATGTTTCCATCTCTGAATCTATTTTCACAGAGTCCTTCGATCTTCTCTCTAAGGGTCATACCTTTGATGTTGTGATTCCGGCCAAGATTATCGTTGACATGCAGATCTCTTTCTCGAACACCGATAGTCCTATAAACATAAATGGAATGAAGAAAGACTTAAAGCCCCATTTCAGCCTTCTGAACGATGTTGTAGCGAAGATGCTTCAGGCTAGGGCAGGCTCCTTCGATCGTTACTCCCAAGACATGTTTGATTACTTGGTTGCTATAACCAGAGGGATGCTAGTGAACTGGGCGTTTACTCTATTCTCAACTCTCTACTAGATGGTATCTCCATCAAGCAAGCAGAGTGAGAGCTTTTCAGTCCAACTCGACTGGCTCTTGTAGCATCTAGGCATTCCCATGGACGGGCTGCATTTTTCAACCCCTGCTGATTATTTTCTAATATCTCTGTAAAGAGCACATTAGCAAGTATGAAAATCTCTTATGTGTTAAATCCTGAATCCTCCGGTCAATAGACGAGTGGTCAATCGATTACTCAGTCCAAATGTCAAGCGACTTCAAGCCTTAAGACGACTGCAAAGAGGGCCAAATCTTCTATCATGGAGTCCGAAGAGAGTTCAACTGGGCATAAGAGGGTACATACTAGGGACTCAAGAGAAGTTGACTCCATGTGTGAAAGGACAAGACAATGAAATTCCCCATCATCGTCGTCCATATAACTTCTCTCTTTCCATCACCATCAGCCAGCCCAATGAAGAAGCGGACTAAGTCGTTCGCTAATGTTACTAATCAGACGCTTCTAAAATGACATCTAAGGTAACCTCCTCTACTCCTACGGCCGTAGTGCAAATATTGATGTTCTAGTGGTGGAACATGCTGAAGGACCAACCGTTGAGTTAGTTGGTCAAAATATTGAATGTATCAACATGGAAACACGTCTACTTTCCTTGATGAACTAGTAGTTGCAGATGCTGTTGTTAATGTTAATGTTACAGTTGAAACAAAGTAGGTAGAAGTTCCTATAACTACTGTTGTTGCATCCGAACAAGAATCCAATAAAACAGATGATGTAATTATGGTTGCTAAGACTTTTGTAGAACTACATGTTCAGAAAGTAACCACAGTTGTAACTGAACTTCCAAAATGTACGTTTCAGAAGCAGTCAGAGGGGGTTCATGCATTTCCTTCATAGAACCAATGCATACTCCCAAACCAGCCAAATTTCCTGGAAAAGGAAAACGTGTTGCTAAAGAAACTCTTGAAAATGTTTCGGAGGCCAACATTATCTACAATCTAATTATGGAGCAGGTTGTAATAAAAGCCACTATGAAGATCGAAGCCTTCTACACCTAGATAAATCACAAACTATTTTCACAATGTGATGAAATCATCACAAGCAAGAAGATTGTAACAGAATGGAAAGAACGAGTGATAATGGAGTACCGTTTTCTCAAGTGGGCGAAATAACCAATGTCTATGAGGCGCTTAAAAGAAGAGATTTCGTTGTGACAAATGTAATGGGACGTGCCCTCTTTCCTTTACTTGATGCAAGAAAAACAAATTTCAACTCCTTTGATAAAGATGCCAACTCAGAGGAAAAGATACATAAACGACTTGACATACTCATGTTAGCATGTTGTTCCACTGTCCTCCAATATGCTCATGGTACGTGATCCTCCAGATCTGAAATCTTCCATTCTGAATCATCTGAAGCAGAGTTAAACTGCGAATATAAGAAGGACCTGGTCATTCTCTCTAATGACATTCCTTCTCCACAAGACGAACGTCGCCCCCTTTCTGTTCATGAGCAGACTCTGTCTTAATCTGAAACACGACAAGATCCACCAATCTTCGAAAAAGATGAATTAGTTGCCCACGATACTAAACAAATGCATGTCAGTCAGAAAGAAACGTCTGAAACTCTTCCATCTTCAGAACAAAGAAAGTCGCCATTGATTGAGGGGGAACCCTAAAGCCTTCAGAACAGAAATAGGCTTCACAAGTTGAGAGGGAATCTTTGAATCCGTCACATCAAGAGCAGACTCCATCTGCTGAGGTGGAACATTCTCGAAGAGTTTTAGAATCTGAAAAGCTAAGTCATTTTCATTATCTGAAGAAAGAATGTCCCCTCCTCCTATCTCTCGTCAACTATCTCTTATGAGGATAGCCGGTTCTCTTCATGAATTTTTCTGTGAAGATCATCCTCAAACCGAGGATATCTCAGGCCTTGAAAATCAGTTGGATGATGAGATCCAAAATGATAGAAGTCACTCTAGGACTATGAAGGATGCTCCTCCAGAACCCACTTAGGATAAAGAACTAGAATGTTCAATTCAGGTAAATCTGAGTGTCGATCCTATTCGCTCTATTCCAGCACACTCTCATGTTGTATCCTCTGCTCCTCCGTCTTCTGAGGAAGCTTCTTCGGGAAATGCAATTTTTTGTAATGCCATTATGGATTCACTTGGAGCTATGCAGGAGAACAAAATATCATCCAAACTACTAAATCTTCAGAAGGAAACTGACAAAATTCAGAAGTGAAACACATATGAAGTGAATCTCCTTCACACTCAGTACAAAAAGATGAAAATGAACTTCCATAGACAACAATTAGATCATCATGCTAAATCAAAGAATTTCAACTTAGAGCTTCACCAAGAGACAAAGTCCATGATTGAACTTTTTCGGTCCCAAGTAATGGAGGTTGCCAATTCACTAATAAATGCAGAAGCCGAATGACTTGAGCAAGCGGAGATTGTTGCAAGGAGTTTTCAGGATGAAGAAGATGCTGAAGACGCCACTACAAAAGAAAGAGCCCTTGTTGCTGCCAACCCTGATAATGTTAAAAAAAGGTGAAGGAAGTAATAGAGGGGGATCAACCTCTACTCGCGTTACTCGTTCCAAACGAAAAACCTCTCAAGGTGACAGGGGTAGCTTCCAATCTGAAAGAGACGGCCATGGTCATGGATGAGATAGAGGAGGTAGGAATGGTGGTCGAAAATTGTCTCGTCTTCAAAACCTTATAACCGGAGAAAACATTCTTCAAGGTCCAGATTCAAGAGTTAAAAGGGAAGGATCCTAAATCCATTATCTTGAATTGTTGTATTTCCATAACTCAGATGAACATGTTTTAATACTTTTGTTAATTTACTATTTTCGAATTCATTTTGATTTATTCTCACAACCTAGCTGTTTATTGTCTAGTGTTAACATCATCAAAAAGGTGGAAATTGTTGGGTAAATTTTAAACAAGAAAATTAAGGAAGTTAAATTAAGAAATAAAAAGTTTAATTAACTTTAAAAGAATATAAAAGTCTTATATATTTTGGAGCATAATTTTGATGATTTATTACGTTCAAGCTAAGTGGTATATTTTTTGTGTGCATGAACAAATCTAAAGACAGTGCTAAATTAGACGTAGTCTAGAGCAGGTTGTCTTAGAAATCTTACGTAGTTAGACGAGTGCGTCTAAATCCTTTAGACGCTATCTAAAGGGAAACGTAATTAGACGAGGTCGTTTAACCCCTTTAGACATTGTCTAAAGGGAAACATAGTTAGATGAGGTCGGCTAACTCCTTTAGATGCTGTCTAAAGAAAAGCGTAGTTTGAAGAGGACGTCTAACTCCTTTAGACGTTGTCTAAAGGAAAGCATAGTTAGACGAGGACATCTAACTCCTTTAGACATTGTTTAAAGGGATGCGTAGTTAGATGAGGACGTCTAACTCCTTTAGACGCGGTCTAAAGGGATGTATAGTTAGACGAGGACGTCTAACTCCTTTATATGTTATCTAAAGAAGAACGTCTAATGCCTTGCTTTAGCAGCCGTCTGAAGAAAGAATTTGTCTAACCACGATCTCTCTATTGTCTGCTCCACTTTCTTCTGTGCAGTCTGATAAGCCAGTTAATTCTATCTAATGAAATAATGCCATGTACGCAGATATCTCTTAAATATACATTTCTAGTACAAGACATGATCAGAGGATATTCGGTGCACTACCTATTCGGTACGACCTCAATCAAATTTCTCAAATTTTGCTGTACTCTCGTACTATAAGCGACCGTCCAATGGATAATGCCACGTTTCCTCAAAGAATATTAAATCATTGGTGTTCTTCAACTATATATGGAGGCTGAAGGACAATAGTCGAATAGTTAGTTTTTACAAGTCAAAAACACACTCTACTTAACGCAACGCAAAATCTTTTATTGTCTAGCTATGAATACATTGCAATTCCATACTGTCTTTTCTATGAGAAAATTTAGTGTTGTGAATTGAACAAAAGTTGTTTTGTTTAACAGAGAGTTAGTTATATCAATGAAATGTATTTGTTTCAAAGTATTTAGTGTAAATCCTTCTAGTTGTGGTAAAAGGGTGACGTAGGAGTTTTATCTTCGATCATCCGTAAAACTCCTTGTGTTCTTTACTTTCTACCATTTGCATTCAGTTGTTGAAAGCTTCAAATCCAACGAACAGTTCCGTACTTGAATCCATTTCAAGAGTTTGGAGGATTTACGAAGAATAGAAATAGATACTAATCCCTCACAGGATTACTATCAAAGAGTTTATCGTAAACTATTAACAATAGTTAGACCCTAGTCTCAATTGGTATTACCGATCCCATCAGAATTTCTCGAGCTAATTAGCTGTTAAAAACAATAAAGATGTTTTTGCATGTTCATACAACGACATGTCAGAATTAACCCAAATATTACACGACATCATATTTCCTTTATCTAGATGCTAAGCCAATAAATTAAAAGCTTAGACGGATGAAGGATTATGTTGTAACTAAAATATTGGAAGAAGTCCAAAAGCAACTCAAAATTGGATTTCACTAGGTAGTAGAATAGTCTAGGTCGATAGCCAAAGTAGACAGTAAATTACGTGTATGTGTATGTGTAGATTATCGAGAGTTGAATAAGTACAATCCTAAAGATAACTTCTTGTTACCTCACATCAACATTCTTGTCTATAATATTTTCAATCATGAGCTCTTATCATTCATGAATAGATTATCATGATATAACCAAATCTTTATGGCCCCATAAGATTAGGAAAATAGTATGTTCAAAACGGAAGTATGTACTTTTTATTATCGTATAAGGCCTTCATGACATGTTTCACAGAGAAATGGAATTCTATATCGACAACATGATCGTTAAATACAAGGATCGACAAGGGCATGTAATAATCCTCAAAAACATCCTACAAAGGATTAAGTTATATCAGTTATGACTTAATCTGAAGAAATGCATATTCGGAGTCACCGCTGATAAAATGTTGGGCTTACACGATTGTTGATATATGATCACACAACTTGTTACTTGTTTTTAACTTCCGTGAAAAGATTACCAACTTTCCGATAAATCTATCTGTTGATAGTACCATGATAATTTATATATGAAATCACTACATGTTACTTATTAGTATCATCTGTGACAAGTTTATAATTTTTCAAGATAAATCTATTTATTGATAGCACCACGATCATTTGTTTATGATCACACTACATGTTACTTGTTAGTGACTTTCGTGACAAATCTATCGATTTCCATGACAACATATATGTTGATAGTACCATGAACATTTATGTATGATCGCACTACATGTTATTTGTTAGTAAATTTTATGACAAGTTTATCAACTTCCACGACAAACCTATTTGCTCATTTTTTTTATGATTTGTCTAAAAATGTTACTTGTTAGTAATTCCCGTGAATAGTTTATTGGCATTCAGGTCAAAATCATACATATCTATTGACAATACCTCGATCATTTATACATGATTGCTTTAAATAATTACTTGTTAGTAACTCGTGTGAATTGTTTATTGACATTCACATCAAAATTTAACCTATATGTTGATAGTATCTCTATCATTTTTACTTGATCACTCTAAAACATTACTCGTCACCCAATCAGACAATAGGTACTAACAATGATATCTATATGATCATTCAAACACACTACTTATTAATAACTCAAATTAGCAAGTTTATTAACGTTTACGTTCACGAAAACCTATATATATATATATAATATTACGATAATTTTCACCTTATTTCCATACATTACTCGTTAGTAACTCACGTGAACTAGTTCGTCAACTTTAACGTTCAATCAAACATATCTATTTGATAGTAATTTGATCATTTATACATAATTGCTCAAAAATATTATTATCGCAGATGAATGCTCGTAACCTTAGACAAATGTTACACGCATCAACACAAAGATCACTTTTACATATGCCCCCTCCATGTACTATCTTTCCATTACCCTCATACAAAAATATAAATTAAATAGGAAAACTTAGTGTTGAAAATCAAGCTCGAACCCGCGTTTTGAAAAAATAATTTATAATCAAAGTCGGTTCAAGAGGGACATTATGTAAGCACTAAAATTTCATGTACCATTAATAAATTTTAAAATAATTATTTTGAATAAATAATTTCAAAATATTTAAATTTAAGTCCAAAGCATGATTAAATAATTAATGGGAATAATTATTGTAGAAAATAAATCTTAATTAATTAAAATAATGGCTATAAAATAATTTGAAATAAAGTTGTATCCATTTTAGCTCAAATTAATTTCAAGGGGTCAAAAGAAAAGAAAATAAATATTTTAGGATAAATGTTGTATCCATTTTATCCCAAAAATTATTTATAAAAATCCTCAAAAATAAAAAATATTTAAAATAAATAGTCCAAATAATGTAATGTCTATCTAAAATACTTTGTATATTTTGTAGGTTGAAAACAAAACAAAAGGTATGAAAAAAAAATCAATTTTAAACAAGCTCGAAGGCTAAAAAATAATCATGATCTTTTGCAGCTACAATTAAAAAGTAACTAGTGCAACAGATTCCACAACCAATGGATGAGCATTGTAATATCATCCAACGCCCATCAGTTAGTCGTGTCACCTACATCAACGTAAAATACGCACGTTCGTGAAGTAGAGGAACACCTAATGCGAATCTCAGCACAGTTATCCTAGACGCAACAAAATGCAGATTCCCAAGCATTTACATTTTAGCCTGAAAAGACATCATTTCAGCACTAGTTTGTCTTCTTTCTCATGACACACAACCATGATAATCAGTCGAAACTTTTAATTTTTCAAAATTAGAACTCGGTCGATAATCCACCAAATTCTCTTCTTTCTCACTTAATCGATCAACTGACTAAAAGAGTCCATAAATACCCCCCTTAGGCAAACCGAAGGCAAGAATCAAAATCGCGAGCCCTTAATAAATCCTATACAACATTGGCCATTAAAATTTCAAAATTTTCTTAAAATTTTTGAAATATTGTATAATATTGTAAATCTCATATCTTTGTATTTACAAAGCTTCTAAAAGAGTTTAGGAGTGTTCTCCAACTCATAGTAATTTTTCAATCATGTTGTAATTCAATTTATGAATTCCTATTGAATTTTTTACTTTTTAGTTCGACTAATTTTATATAATGCTTCATTGTTTAATTTCTTGATTAGAAAACGATTCTGAGATCATTTACAAGCTTCTATCAAAACTAATTCAAATCAATCGATATAAATCAAAAGTGCCCAAATTTTATCTTGAAAATTTTCAAAATTGGAATTTTGTTCTTGAGTTATATAGCGACCCAAAAACCTTTCTAACAAATTTCTAATAATTTTAAACGTATATCCAAACCAATTCCAAAAATTATGATCATGTTTGATTAAAAATTATTTTTTCTATAAAAATGAAAATTTTAGTTCGTGAATTTGTTAACATGAACATCTAATTTTCATGTTTTGGTTCCATTCGATACTATGAGGTGTAAGGAAGATATTGAAAAGGTCCTTACACTTCATTAAAACTTAAAAATCAAAAATATGTTTTTTTCTTTACAATTGTTTGACTTGATTATAACATCATCCCGATCGAATGTTGCATCAGGGTGATGTTATAAATGATTATTTGGACTTAATAAATGAATACTCTGATTTTCCTTTCTTTTGTTTCTTTGTGAAGTGAAATAAAGCGACGACTTGTGTTGGGTCAAATTATTTTGACTAAGTGTTGAAATAATTTAACCATTGAGATTTTGATGATGAAATGACTTATGAGTTTTGATGTAGGTGTATTGAAACAATATTTCATAAGACTTGGCTCTAATGAGGATCATTAGACCGATTTTGGCAAATAAATGCATAGAATTAGACGTACAGTCTAATGAATGCATAGAATTAGACGTACAGTCTAACTCATCGGAGTTAGACGTGTAGTCAAATGAATGCATAGAATTAGACGTACAGTCTAACTCATCGAAGTTAGACGTGTAGTCTAATGAATGCATAGAATTACACGTACAGTCTAACTCATTGGTGTTAAACGTGTAGTCGAATGAATGCATAGTATTAGACGTACAGTCTAACTCATCGGATTTAGACGTGTAGTCTAATGAATGCACATAATTAGATGTACAGTCTAACTCATCGGAGTTAGACGTGTAGTCTAATATACACGGAATTAGACGTAAGTCTAATATATTCCCAATTAGAAGTACAGTCTAACTCACCGGAGTTAGACGTGTAGTCTAATAGACTTGCAATTAGACGGATTGTCTAATAGATATTCAGAATTAGACGTACAATCTAACTCAGCGGAGTTAGACGTGTAGTCTAATATATTTTCAATTAGACGGATAGTCTAATATGTGCGGAATTAGACGTGCAGTCTAACTCAGTAGAGTTAGACGTGGAGTCTAATTGAAAGTGAAATTTAGTCATGAATATAACTCCTTCAGACAAGCTTGAGGTAGAACCGGAATTAGACGTGCAGTCTAACTCAATGGAGTTAGACGTGCAGTTTAATAGTTGTTGGATAATTAGACGTGTAGTCTAATTAAGTGAAAGTTAGACATGAGTCTAACTCCTTTAGACAAGTCTGAGGTAGAACCGGAATTAGACGTGTAGTGTAACTCAGTGGAGTTAGACGTGCAGTCTAATCGTTGTTGGATAATTAGACGTGTAGTCTAATTAAGTGAAAGTTAGACGTGAGTCTAACTCCTTCATACAAGTCTGAGGTAGAACCGGAATTAGACGTGCAGTCTAACTCAATGGAGTTAGACATGCAGTCTAATGGTTGTTGGATAATTAGATGTGTAGTCTAATAAAGTGAAAGTTAGACGTGAGTCTAACTCCTTCAGACAAGTCTGAGGTAGAACCGGAATTAGACGTGTAGTCTAACTTAGTGAAGTTAGACGTGCAGTCTAATGGTTGTTGGATAATTAGACGTGTAGTCTAATTAAGTGAAAGTTAGACGTGAGTCTAACTCCTTCAGATAAGTCTGAGGTAGAACCGGAATTAGACATGCAGTCTAACTTAGTGGAGTTAGACGTGCAGTCTAATGATTATTGTAATTAGACATGTAATCTAATTCTATTAGACCAGTCGGTCTAATAGACTCGGTTATTAAAAGGAGATGCTTGATTTCATTAGACTGATTTTCACAATCCGTCAAACTAAAATACGTCTAATGCTCAGTTTAAGCAGTATGCTTGAAGCTAGCATTTCACCTAACCACGTGCTATAGCTGTACCCTACTCCTGCTCCACTTTCTAGTGAAGATTAGTACAACAGCTATGTGCAACCAACCAAGGAATGCCACGTAAGGGAATTTTCCTCATATTACCTTTTTTGTAGGTACATCCCTGATGGAATATTCGGCGCACTACCAATGGTGTACGGCCACGATCCTTGTGCTCAAAACCTGGTGTGTAGAATGGAGGCTTTCTAATGGAAGAGTGCCACGTATCATTCTAAAAGATTCGACCGTTAGTTCCTGCTCAGTATTTAACAAATCTAAAGGAAAACGGACAATCTGTCTTAGAGAATGAACAAGCAATCAGATTTTGCAGAGAGAGAAACCATTCGACTTTCTTGCTTACTGAATTCAAGCCTTTGAATACTCATTTTGTGAAGTTGATTTCTGATTGTACTGTGTGTGAATCAAGAGAGAGCTAAAATCAAAATACTTTTAGCTGAGTGATATTCTTCATCTTGTAATTCAATAGAAAGTGTTTTGTTCAAAAGTGAGTTAAGTGTGTGTAAACTGTATTTGATTCGAATCATATTATAGTAAATCCTTCCGGTGTTTGGAAGAAGGGGTGACGTAAATGAGTTTCTCCGAACATCCATAAATAATCTGATGTGTTCTTCATTTCTGTCATCTTTTTAGATTTCATCTTGTGCTTCAAACCCAAGTAAACAATTCCGCCTTGAATCTGTTTCAAGTGTTTACAAAAGTTTGCGTAGAATAGAAAGCGAATTAAATCCATAACATGATTTCTTTCAAACCGTTTTTCATAAGCCTTCATCCTTAGTCAGACCCCCGTCTCTATCGATAAAGCCGATCCTATAAATTGGTATCAGAGCCTTGTTTCTATTCTCAAGCATCAAAACCTAAAGCATGTCTATCATCAATGAAATCCCTATTCTGTCAATGGACAACTGCGAGTATTGGATGATGAGGATGCAAGCTCACTTTGCTACTCTTGACTGTGATATGTGGAGCGTCATTACTGATGGCCCCATAAAGATTTCGAAGCCAATAAGTGAGTGGACTATTGAAGACAAGATGACTAACAACCTGGATAATGTTGCAAGAAATATTCTGTACCAGTCGATCAACATGAACATGTTCTATGAAATCAAGTTTTGTTCCTCAGCTAAAGAGATATGGTACAAACTTAATCAGATCTACTGTACAAACACTCAAGCTAAGAAGAACCAGAAAGCATTCATATGCAGTGAGAAAAAATCCAGATGGGCTGACAGTGATATAGAGGAGTCTCCTGCTGAAAAAGAGAACGAAGCTATAACTTGTCTGATGGCAGATGACCAATCTAAGGTAAATGATATCTCTGCACCAGAATTTACAAACGAGGAGTTAACTGATGCCCTCAATGAAATGGCTATTGAGTACAAGAAGTTAACTGACTATTTTTATGAAATGAAAGTCAAATATGAATCAACTGTTCTTTCCTCCAACAAAGAATCTGAATCAAACGTTTTTGATGAAAACTTAACAGAGATCTCATCTGAGAATGAGATGCTCAAGGAATAAATTCAGAATCTCTTATCTGAAAACAAGAGATTAAACTATGTAGTCAGTGTATGGACAAGGTCTTGAGATACTGTCAAATATCAGATCAGCATGTTAAAACCTGCTGGATCTATATCCGGTTTGGGATTTGATAGCAATGACCCTAACCTGTCATGTAAAAATCCAACTCATCTAACAAACTTAATCCAATAAGCTTTGTCAAAAGGAGTATGACTAACATTGAATCTGATCCTATTTATGAAGAAATTGTTTTCAAAAATGAAATAGTTTATGTTCCACCGACTGTTAGCTAGCTTAAGAATAAGCTAGAAGCAGCTAATAAGTCTGGCAACATAAAACTTGACTCTAAGTCAAGGAGTTTTAAAAGAAAGTCTTCTTAAAAAGCTAAAGGAACAGTGTCTAGCAGAAAGTCGTCTACTAAGTCAAAAACATACGCATTAATCACGACACAAAATAGGAAATCCATCATAATAACTCAAATATGGATTCATAAGGGAATGATTGACCGAGGACCCAATTGAAGGTGGGTACCAATAGATTGTAAATATCTATTTATGTAGGTACAAATAAACAAAGGACTGGAGGAATCTGTATGGTATCTTGATAGCGGATGTTCCAGACATATGACAGGAAACAGACGACTTCTCACTGATATATCAGATTGCTTTGGACCTAAGATCACATTTGGTGACAACAAGAAGGGTAAGACCATGGGTAAGGGTAAGATTATCCATGGTAACCTAACTATTAATGACGTGCTGCTTGTTGACAATCTATGCTATAATTTAATAAGCATTAGTCAATTATGTGATAATGGTTTGTCAGTAGATTTTCAAACTCATGCATGTCTAGTTAAAGACCAAGATGGAAACATTTTATTGAATGGAAGTAGAGTTGGAAACTCATATAAAATAAATTGGCAAAAAGAGTCTTCTGATCCTATGTGCATGATTGCCAAGAATGACCAGAAATGGTTATGGCATAAATGTTTGAACCATTTGAATTTTAAAACCATCAACAACATTTTTTCAAACAATTTAGTTATTGGTTTGCCCAAACATCATTTTTCAAAGGACAAGATATGCACTGCTTGCCAGTTAGGCAAACAGGGCAGATCATCGTTCAAAAGCAAAGGGAAATCACAATCCAGCCGTATCCTAGAACTTTTACATATGGATTTTTTTGGTCCAATTCCTGTAAAGAGTATAGGAAGAATGAGATTTGCCTTAATTGTTATTGGTGATTTCTCTCGTTTTACATGGGTTGCATTTTTACCATCAAAGGATAAAACTGCTGAAAATTTATTAGGATATTTAAAAGAATTTAGAATCAGAAATATTTGAATATCATGTTCATTAGAAGTGATCAGGGAACTGAGTTCACTAACAGATACCTATCATCTTATCTCGAGGAGACTGGAATTAGGAACGAGTTGTCTAGTGCCAGAACTCCACAGCAAAACAGCATGGCTGAGAGAAGAGTGAGAACTCTGAAGGAAGCAGCGAGATCTATGCTTGCTGAATCAGATGTACCTTAGAGGTTCTTGGCGGAAGCCATTAGTACTACCTGTTATACACAAAACCGGTCAATAATTAACAAACATTTTGATAAAACTCCCTATGAATTGTATTATGGGAGAATTCCTATAGTGACTTATTTTAAGATATTTGGGTGTAAATGTTTTATCCATTACAATGGAAAGGTTTATTTGACCTCTTTTGATACTAAAGCAGATGAGGGATTCATGTTGGGATACTCATCAGTAAGCAAGGCTTACAGAGTATACAACAAAAGAACACAGACTGTTGAAGAATCCCTCCATGTAGTTTTTCATGAGCCTGTTGAGAACAAATCTAATGAACCCATTGATCTTGCTGATAGACTTAAAGCGACTAGTCTTGAGTCTACAAGTGAAGAAGAAGAAACTTTGGACAAGCGGATGGCTCTGTCTAATCTAGTGGTTGATCCGGTTGAAGTTCAACCAGATGTTCAAACTCCTGTTCAACAAGAAGTTGAGAGTTTGGATGTCGCGGTGTCACCAGTTCAGATGACCAACCCCCTTGGATCCAACTTCAGATGGAATAAAAATCATCCACCAGAATTGATAATCGGAAATCCTTTTTCTCCTCGAAGGACAAGACATCAACTGATGGATGAAATGACCTACTCTGCATTTATTTCTCAAACTGAACCCAAGAAAATTGGTGAAGCTATAGTTGATCCAGATTGGATCAATGCTATGTAGGAGGAGTTAAACCAATTTGCTAGAAATAAAGTGTGGTATCTTACTCCTAGACCAACTGACAAGTCAATCATAGGAACAAGATGGGTCTTTAGGAACAAGCTTAGTGAAGATAGTTTAGTCATTAGAAACAAAGCTCGTTTAGTTGCTCAAGGATACAGACGAGAGGAAGGTATTGATTTTGATGAGTCATTTTCACCGGTTGCAAGACTAGAGGCAATTAGAATCTTCCTAGCTTATGCATCATTTAAGAATTTTAAATTCTTTCAAATGGATGTGAAAAGAGCATTTTTAAATGGGAAATTAAGTGAAGAAGTTTATGTAGAGCAACCCCCTGGTTTTGTAGACCATGTTTTGCCAAATCATCTTTATAGGCTTGACAAAGCATTGTATGGTCTGAAACAAGCTCCTAGAGCTTGGTACAACACTTTAACCAATTTCTTGTTTGATCATGACTTTGTTGTTGGAACAGTGGATAAAACCCTGTTTAGATTTACTAAAGATTCTCACATTCTACTTGTTCAGATATATGTTGATGACATTATCTTTGGTTCTACTAATCCCAAATTGTGTGAGAAATTTTCTAAGCTGATGTAGTACAGGTTTGAAATGAGCATGATGGGAGAGCTTACATTCTTTCTTGGGCTTCAAGTCCGTCAGCTAGAAAACGGAACTCTTATCAACCAGGCCAAATACACCAAAGAACTGCTAAAGAAGTTTTACTTGGAGAACTGTTCTGCAGCAGCTACTCCAATGAGCTCTTCGACTAAATTGAATAAAGATGAAGGTGGCCAAAGTGTCGATGTAATAGCATATAGAGTACTCATTGGATCTCTGCCATATGTAACTGCTAGCAGGCCAGACATTCAATTTGCTGTAGGTGTTTGTGGCAAATTTCAGGTTGATCCTAAACTCTCTCATTTCACTGTTGCTAAACGTATTCTTAAATACTTAAAGGGAACTCAAAATTTGGGACTGTGGTATCCGAAAGATTCTAGTTTCAATTTAACCAGTTTCTCAGATGCAGATTATGCAGGGTGCAAAATCGATAGAAAAAGCACAAGTGGAACTTGCCAATTCCTTGGAGATCGTCTAATCACTTGGTTTAGCAAGAAGCAGACGTCGGTCGCCACATCTACAGCTGAAGTAGTGTATCTTGCAGCTGGAAGTTGTTGTTCTCAAGTTATGTGGATTCAACAACAGCTCAGAGACTATGGGATTCAGGCTGATGAATCTCTAATTTTCTGCGACAACATAAGTGCTATCACAATCACCTACAATCCAGTTCTGCATTCTCGGACAAAACATATTCAAATCAGGCATCATTTCATCCGAGAACACGTAAATCAAAAGTAGATTCGTCTTGAACATGTTTCTACAGATCAACAAATTGCAGACATCTTCACGAAACCCCTACCGGAAGCTAAGTTTTCTCACTTTAGAAACATCTTAGGTCTTGTTGATCTTGATTGATGTGATTACGTGCATAAATTAAGGGGGAATGTATTGTTCAAAACGCAACTGAACAGACATGAAAGACAAAGGTCTTAATTTGTCTTAAGGATTCAGAGTTTGAGAAACACAGCTACTTAGACGCACGTATACTTTAGCAGTTTCATCTTCATCTGAAATTATCGTCTTGGATATTCTAACCTGCATGATTAGACGGATGCGTCTAATAGACGAACACGTCTAATAGACATTAGACGTTTTTACGTCATGAGCAAGAGGATGCTCACGTCTAACCAAACACACGTGTCTCACGTGATGTTTTTGCATAATTAGAAGTATACATCTAATAGACTGATTCTCAAAAGGAAGTTGAAAATGTGAAAAGGAGAATAAACATCTAACTACTGTTGTAATTAGACTCTTCATCTTCTGGCTAGTTGGACAGTTGTCCTTTGCTGGTTTTTGATCAATTTTATTTTTCCCGCCGAAAAACAAATCAATCATTCCTCAAAAGAATTGAAGACACGTGTCTCTCAATATACAAAGAATGACTAATATTTCTGACAATTTTTGCTTGTACACAAAGTATTAAATGTTTAGTTTCATGCAAACATTAAATGATACATTTATTGGGAACAAACTTTTGATGTTCTTGACAGTAGAAGTAATCATTAGTTATTTTCTACATGATTAAACCTTGATACTTATAGGATTATTCATTCTAAAGAATAGAGTTCTTCAAAATCCCTCTCTCTCTCGAATTCGAATCGTCTAAACCCTTGTTCATCAAGTCGAAATGTCATCCTTCCGTCCAAAGTCGATTCAGGTGGACTTTAGATCCGTATCCACTCTACAATCTCCGGAAATGCATAGGATGTTTGAGTCTTTAAAAGTTTCCGGGCTGAGAAAATTCTTCACCACTCATGAAATCTATCATGAACAGTTGGTTCATGAATTTTTCGCAACCGTTGGGTTCTATCAAGATAAAATTATTGTTGGGGTCGTGATGGGCCAGATGATCTCCATCACAGAAGAGTCTTTTGGTACGTTTTTCCAACTTCCAAAAGTAGGTATTGATGATTTCTCAACCACTCCTCCTGATCTAATGATTTCAATGATAAGAGTCTTCTCTGATTCTCCTCAAGTAGGAATTCATGGAAAGAAAAACCTCCTGAAGGTTGAATTTGCTTTGTTAAGCGATATCATCTGGAAATCTCTTCTCTCTAAAGATCTTCTTACAAGTATTGTACGAAGGTCTTTCAGATAATGGTGGCTATCACTAGGAGTGTTCCTGTCAACTGGACAAGTTTCCTCTTCGGAAATCTTGTAAGAATGGTTGTTGCTCGGAAGACTATCTTTGGTTTTGACGGTCCTCTTAGCTCTTTTCTGTGCTTCCTTCTGAATGAACCTGGTAAGAGTTTTCCCATTCCCTCTAAAATCCTGAACTACCAGAAGGTGGTAGACTACATTCAAAGGGTGGAGATGCTTAAGTCCAAGAAAAGGAAAAGAGAACACTCCAACTCCCTCTAACCGCAGTCTTAGAGATCTCTTAGGTTGAAGTCTATCATTTCCAGAGTAAAGTCTAGGAAGAAGAAGAAGAATATAATTTAAAATGTCTCTATGAATTTTTGTTGAATATTTTGATGATGTTTTTGTGATACTTATTTTTGGTTACTCTAAACAATGTTTTGTGTGTTTCTTCTGAAAACACTCATCTGTAACTCATCTGATTGTGATATCTTGAATGTCTTACATGTACGCAAACATGTTTTAGTTTATTTATATGATGAATGCATGTGTTGATATATATATATGCATGTTTGCAATTTCTTCATCAAAAAGGGTGAAATTGTTGGGTCAAATTATTTTGACTGAGTGTTGAAATAATTTAACCATTGAGATTTTGATGATGAAATGACTTATGAGTTTTGATGCAGGTGTATTGAAACAATATTTCATGAGACTTGGCTCTAATGAGGAACATTAAACCGATTTTGGAAAATAAATGTATAGACTTAGACGTACAGTCTAACTCATCGGAGTTAGACGTGTAGTCTAATGAATGCATAGAATTAGACGTACAGTCTAACTCATCGGAGTTAGACGTGTAGTCTGATGAATGCATAGAATTAGACGTACAGTCTAACTCATCGGAGTTAGACGTGTACTCTAATGAATGCACAGAATTAGACGTACAGTCTAACTCATCGGAGTTTGACGTGTAGTTTAATATACACGGAATTAGACGTAAGTCTAATATATTCGCAATTAGAAGTACAGTCTAACTCACCGTAGTTAGACGTGTAGTCTAATAGACTTTCAATTAGACGGATGGTCTAATAGATATTCGGAATTAGACGTACAGTCTAACTCAGCCGAGTTAGACGTGTAGTCTAATATATTTACAATTAGACGGATAGTCTAATATGTGCAGAATTAGACGTGCAGTCTAACTCAGTGGAGTTAAACGTGCAGTCGAATTGAAAGTGAAAGTTAAACGTGAGTCTAACTCTTTCAGACAAGTCTGAGGTAGAACCGGAATTAGACGTGCAGTCTAACTTAGTGGAGTTAGACGTGCAATCTAATGGTTGTTGAATAATTAGACGTGTAGTCTAATTAAGTGAAAGTTAGACGTGAGTCTAACTCCTTCATACAAGTCTGAGGTAGAACCGGAATTAGACGTGCAGTCTAACTCAGTGGAGTTAGACGTGTAGTCTAATGGTTGTTGGATAATTAGACGTGTAGTCTAATTAAGTGAAAGTTAGACGTGAGTCTAACTCCTTCAGACAAGTCTGAGGTAGAACCGGAATTAGATGTGTAGTCTAACTCAGTGGAGTTAGACATGCAGTCTAATGGTTGTTGGATAATTAGACGTGTAGACTAATTAAGTGAAAGATGGACGTGAGTCTAACTCCTTCAGACAAGTCTAAGGTAGAACCGGAATTAGACGTGTAGTCTAACTTAGTGGAATTAGACGTGCAGTCTAATGGTTGTTGGATAATTAGACGTGTAGTCTAATTAAGTGAAAGTTAGACGCGAGTCTAACTCCTTCAGACAAGTCTAAGGTAGAACCGGAATTAGACGTACAGTCTAACTTAGTTGAGTTAGACGTGTAGTCTAATGGTTATTGTAATTAGACGTGTAGTCTAATTATATTAGATCAGTCGGTCTAATAGACTCGGTTATTAAAAGGAGATGTTTGATTTCATTAGACTGATTTTCACAATCCGTCTAACTGAAATACATTTAATGCTCAATTTAAGTAGTATGCTTGAAGTTAACATTTCACCTACCCACGTGCTATAGTTGTACCCTACTCCCGCTCTACTTTCTAGTGAAGATTAGTACAACAGCTGTGTGCAACCAACTAAGGAATGCCACGTAAGAGAATTTTCCTCACATTACTTATGCTCACGTAAGAGTTTTTCAGGTACATCCTTGATGGAATATTCGGCGCACTACCAGTGTTGTACGGCCACGATCCTTGTGCTCAGAACCTGCTGTGTATAATGGAGGCTTTCCAATGGAAGAGTGCCACGTATCATTCTAAAAGATTCGACCGTTAGCTCCTGCTCAGTATTTAACAAATCTAAAGGACAACGGACAATCTGTCTTAGAGAACGAACAAGCAATCGGATTTTGTAGAGAGAGAAACCATTCGACTTTCTTGCTTGCTAAATTCAAGCCTTTGAATACTCATTCTGTGAAGCTGCTTTCTGATTGTATTGTGTGTGAATCAAGAGAGAGCTAGAATTGAACAGAAAGTGTTTTGTTCAAAAGTGAGCTAAGTGTGTGTAAACTGTATTTGATTCGAATCATATTATAGTGAATCTTTCAAGTGGTTGGAAGAAAGGGTGACGTGGGAGAGTTTCTTCGAACATCCATAAACAATCTGTTGTGTTCTTGGTTTCTGTCATCTTTTCATATTTCATCTTGTGCTTAAACCAAAGTAAACAATTCCGCCTTAAATCTGTTTCAAGTGTTTACAAAAGTTTGCGTAGAATAGAAAGCGAATTAAATCCCTAACAGGATTTCTTTCAAACCGTTTTTCATAAGCCTTCATCCTTAGTCAGACCCCCGTCTCTATAGATAAAGCCGATCCTATCAACTTGTTTAGTCAATTAAAATGAATTTAGGAAATAAGTTTACTAAATCAACATTCTTATAATAATGAGCTGACATTATTTTGATGATGTGCGAATTAATTAAAATAAAACTTAGTTATGCACAAGCGACTGAATAAAATTAAACTATATAAATGTCGTTTTGCAAGAACAAATCTAAAGAAGACTACTTATTCGGATGTCATCTAACTCCTTTATACATGGTCTCAGAAGTGCGCGTTGTTAGACGTTGTCTAACTTCTTTAGACATTTTTAAAGGGATGCGTAGTAAGACACAGTATAACTCCTTTAGACATGGTTTAACGGGAAGCGTAGTTAGACACAGTCTAACTCCTTTAGATGTGGTCTAAAGAGAAGTACAGTTAGATGCAGTCTAACTCCTTTAGATTTGGTCTAAAGGGAAGAACAGTTAGACGCGGTCTAACTCCTTTAGACATGGTCTAAATGGAAGCGTAGTTAGACGCGGTCTAACTCCTTTAGACGTGGTCTAATGGGAAGCACAATTAGACGCGGTCTAACTTCTTTAGACGTGGTCTAAAGGGAAGCGTAGTTAGACGTGGTCTAACTCCTTTAGACATGGTCTAGAGGAAAGCATATTTAGATTCAGTCTAACTCCTTTACACATGGTCTAAAGGGAAGCACAGTTAGATGCGGTCTAACTCCTTTATACGCGGTCTAACTCCTTTAGACGTGGTCTAAAGGGAAGCTCATTTAGATGTCGTCTAACCTTTATAGACGCGGTCTAAAGAGGAAGCGCAGTAAGAAGCTTTCTAACTCCTTTAGACGTGGTCTAAAGGGAAGCGTAGTTAGAGGTGGTCCAACTCCTTTAGATGTGGTCTAAAGGGAAGCGAAATAAGACACGGTATAACTCCTTTAGACGTGGTATAAAGAGGAAGCGCAGTTAGATGTTGTCTAACTCCTTCTTAGACGCGGTCTAAAGATGGAGCGCAAGTACACGTTGTCTAACTTGATCAGACGTCCGAAGGAGCGTCTAACTACGTAACTCAACTCATCTATAGTTATTGTTTTCAATAGTCTGACAACTTAGCTCCAACAACGAATGAACAACTTCCATGTTCTCCAATATTCAAATTGCCCACGATGTGTTGTACCTTCCAATACAACACAATATCAGAGAATATCCGACGCACTAATTGTCTAGTAGGACCATGATCTCAATGCTCTGTCTGATGTACCTTTGTACTATTGGCGGCCGTCCATCAAAAGGAGGACACATGTCCTCAAAGAAGTTTCGACCGTTGGTGCAATTCAACTCTAAATAAAAGCCCAAGTACAACAGAAGAACCACTAACCAAAACTAATTACTTTTTAACCTGCTCATGCTTGACGAATCAGTTACCAACTTATCATCTCTAAGTCATTCTTACTACTTTGTTGAACTTGCTCACTACTATCAAGTCATATTCTTTATGTAATGTGTTGTGTATACATTTTCTAGAGATCATTCTGAAATTCATTCACTGTTCTTTCTGTGTGATATCTCAGTGTTGTAAGTTGAGTAGAGGGTGTTCTATTTAATAAAGAGTTAGGTATAAGTTCAGAACATGTGGTCAATTAAGTTATGGGTTTCTGACTGAGTTTGTGTAGTGTGTTCTATACCATCAAAGTCTTCTAGTGAATATCCTTTTGTTGAGGAAGAAGGGGTCACGTAGGAGTTTTGTTTCCGAATATCCATAAATCTCCCTATGTTCTTTACTTTATGTCATTGACATTTATTAATTCGAAGCTTCAAATCCAATAAACGGTTCCGCACTTGAACTTGTTGAAGAGTTTGTGAAGATTTGTGAAGAATAAAAAAGACCTTAATTTCTAACAGAGTTAAAATTGAATTGAAGTGTATAAGCTATTTACAATAGCCAGACCCCTGTCTCTATTGTTAACAAGTGGTATTAGAGCCTCATTTTCTATTCTCAAGCATCATAAGATCCAAAATCATGTTTATGGATATCACCAACAAGGTTCCTATGTTCATTAAGGAAAACTACAACGGATGGAAGGTGAGAGTGTAAACTCATTTATCTTCCATAGATGATGACATGTGGTTTGTCATCACCAATGGTCAGATAAAGATCGTGAAGCCAAGATGTGAATGGACTAGTGAAGATAAGAGGAAGAACAACCTCAACAACATGTCTAAAGACATCATCTAAAAGACATTGTATGACAACATGTTCAACAAGATCATCACCTTCCCCACTGCGAAAGAAATTTGGGAGAAGCCGACTCAACTATGTAAGGACAATGAACAAACGAGAGTAAACAAACTTATGGTTGCCACATAGTAGTTTGATAACCTCAAGATGCGTCCTAAAGAGACGATGACTAAATTCGATTAGAGATTCAATAAGATTATCACTACTCTCTCCACTTTGGGCAAGACTTACATAAACAAAGAGGTTGCGATCAAAGTTATGCGTGCTCTGCCCAAAGAGTGGGATATTAAGACGATGGCTATGAGGGAGTCTAATGAACTCAACAAGATGGAGATCTATGATTTGATAGTTGATCTGAAGGCCTATGAGTTTTAGATAACCACTATGAACGAAGAGGAGCATTCCACATCTATCATCTCAACCAAGGTGCTGGTGATCGCTGAAGAGCCACCTACTACCACTGATGTAAAGACTGCTATGAAGCATGTTAGTAGTGATGTCGTGGCTCTCTTCGTGAAGAAATTCGGAAAATTCAAGTAGAAGATCAATCCTAACTCAAGCTCTTCAAATAATAACAATGATGATAATAGTAACTTTAAGGCTAATTTGAAGTATTTTAAGGGTGATAAACTAGGACACTTCAAAGCGGAATGTAAGAAGCCAAAGCGTGATGACAAGAGAAAATATGAGAAGAAAAACAACAAAGAGCTGCAGGTTCTCATGGCTGCTGATAGCGAGGCCAAGTGGACCCAAATCAACTCAGATGATTCATCACCCAGCGACAACGATGATGAGAACATTACATGCTTCATGGCAGAGGAAGAATCTTGGGTATTCGAATTCTCCTCTAAGGAGTTTACAAGAGATGAATTAACTGCTTCACTTAGTGACATGATCATTGAGTACAAGAAGTTGTTAGACTCTTTTAATGAAATAAGATTGAAATATGAAACTGATAACTCTTCTTCATCTCAAACTTCTGAAACAAAAGATTTTGAAAACAAAGTGATTGATCTCTCATTTGAGAATGAGAAGTTCAAAGAAAAGGTTCAAACACTAGTATCTGAAAACCAATATTTGACTTATAAGTATGGAGATGTAGTTAGATAACAAATAAGTATGTTGAGGCCTGCCGGATACAAATCCGGTTTAGGATTTGACAATGCCAGCCCAGACAAGTCTTGAAAAAAGTTAAACCTACTGAAAGACAAGATTAAGCCAATAAGCTTTGTCAGGGATAGTTTAACTAATAAAGGAACTAATTCAATCTTTGAAGATTTAACCTTAAAGTATTAGATAGTTTATGTTAAGTCAATTGAAAATTGGCTGAAGCCTAGAAAGGGAGCAACCAGCAAGTCTGGCAGACCAAAACTTGACAGGAAGTCTAGGAGTTTTAGACAAAAACAATTAGCTGGCTTGTTAGACTAGACAAGAGTGAGTGGAGCAGAGTAGTAGAGAGCTAGTTGAACATGGGTAGACGTATGTTAACTTCAGACGGCTGCTGAATCGAGGCATTAGACGTGCTCCATTAGACTTCTAAGTCTAGAGAATTTAGACGTCAACGTCTAATTGCGTATTCCATTAGAAAACCAAGTCTAGTAGAGTTAGACTACAACGTCTAACTACGCAACCCTTCAGACTTGTCTGAAGGAGTTAGACGTCAACATCTAACATCACATCCCATTAGACTACCACGTCTAATGGAGTTAGACTTCAACGTCTAACTATGTATCTATTAGACTGCAACATCTAACTACGTATCACTTCAGACTTTTCTAAAAGAGTTAGACGTTAACGTCTAACTTCGGATCCCATTAGACTACCACGTTTAATGGAGTTAAACATCAACATCCTACTATGTATCTGTTAGACTGCAACGTCTAACTACGTATTACTTCGGACTTGTCTAAAGGAGTTAAACATCAACATCTAACTTCGCATCCCATTAGACTACCATGTCTAATAGAGTTAGACTTCAACGTCTAACTACGTATTTGTTAGACTGCAACGTCTAACTACGCATCCATTTAGACTTTTATGAAGGAGTTAGACGTCAACGTCTAACTACGTTTCCCATTAGACTACCATTTCTAATGGAGTTAGACTACAACGTCTAACTTCACATCATGTATATTTAGCCTAATTAGACCACATCTAATTTAGCATAGTCTTACGCACCTGCACAAAATAAATAGATAACTTAACTTTATTTTAGATGAATATCGAGCTTTATTCACAACTAGACATTATCAAAATTTCGTAATGTTCATAACTAAACATCATGAAAATTCCTTTCTAAACATTATCAAATTATGTTGTTTAATATTTCATATCTTTTGACTTTTAAGTTAATTACTTCTCACTTAATTAACTATTATTTTTTTTCCCAACAATTTCACCCTTTTTGATGATGTTAAAACCATGAAATCTTAATAAAGAAATATAAACACCCATCAAATAAGATAGAAATCAAAGTAGTTCACCAAAATATTCAAACATAAGTTTTAAAATATGAAAAGAAAGAAAGAGATTTATAATCCTTCTAGAAATGGGTTGCCTGTTAGGATGTCGTGGAATCGAGTGATAGAAGATTGGCCTCCACTTCCACCACCTCTATCGCCTCTACGACCTAGACCACCTCTCTTTCCTGGTCTGCAAACTTCTTCGTTCTCTTTAGCAACTTTAAGTTTTGATTTCGATCGGGATCCTCTAGCATCTCCACCTCTAGAGCTACCTTCCCCTTTTTAATATTATCAGCTTCAATAAGGGCTCTTTCCATAACATCAGCATCCTCAGCCACTTCAACAGCATGAACAGTTCTTGCAAATGAGTCAGCTTGCTACATTCGCTCGGTTTCAACTCTATTCATTGGGTTGGACATTTCCACCATTTGGGCTCGCATGAGATCCATTCCTGATATAACACCTTGATGAAGCTCTAGGGTGAGAGTCTTTAATTCAGCATACTGCTCTGATTGTCTATTGAAGAAATTCTTCTCAAACTTCTTGTATTGAGAATTAACAATGTTGATTTCATAAGTATTTCTCTTCAAATTATTCTCCAATTCTTTTTGAGTATAAAGAATGGAAGACAAATCTTCCTTTCTTGAAATTGAGCCCTTCTCAAGATTAGCCAATCTGGACTGCATATCCAGCATATTTTGTTGTATGGAGTTCATCGCATCCAACATGGAATTACAGAAGTTTGCTCCTCTAGGAGAAGCCTCTTCTGAAGACTAAGCAGTAGAGGAAACAACATGAGAACAAGCTAGAGCAGTACGAATTGGGATCACAAATACATTATGATGATGTTTAGATATGAATGAAGCTAAGTCGTCTAATTGTTTCTATGCAGGTGCATCAGATTAGAAAAACTTAGTTGTGGTCCAAGCAGATTAATTAGACATGTTACGTAGTTAGACGCGCTAGTCTAACAAATATGTAATTAGACGTGTCAGTCTAATAGATATGTAGTAAGACGTGCAAGTCTAACAGATATGTAGTTAGATGTGCAAGTCTAACAGATACGTAGTTAGACGTGTCAGTCTAACTCAGATTAGTCTGAAGTAATGTAAGGTTAAAGGTTGAAGTATAACTTCATTAGACGTGGTAGTCTAATGGGATGCGTAGTTAGACATTGCAGTCTAAATCCATTAGACGTGGTAGTCTAATGGATATCTGTGATAGACGGTGGAATCTAACTCTATTAGACTTGGTAGTCTAATGGAGCAAGTCTAATGCCTCGCTTCAGCAGCAGTCTGAAGTTAGCATACGTCTACCCACGATCAACTAGCTGTACGCTACTCTTGCTCCACTTTTTCTTGCAGACCAGTACGCTAACTATTTGCATCAAATGAATGAACGCCACATACGCAAAGATTCCTCCCACTACATGTTCAATACAAGATAGTTGCAGAAGGATATCTCGCGCACTACCATTCAGTACAGACACGTTCTAGAAGCAAAGAGTCTGATGTACTTTATACTTTAGGCGGCCATCCTATAGGCGCGTGCCACGTGTCCAGGAAAAAGATTCGACCGGTTGTGTCCTTCCACTATATTAGATGCTCAAGGACAAAGGACAAATCTTCCAGAAGAATTATAAGTTACTCCGCTCACATTACGAATTAAGAAATCGCTCTTGCACTTACTGATCGTACATCATTTTTCAAGTTCAAGAGAGAGAATCAAAACACTATCTAGTTGAGAGATATATTGATCATATTGTAAGTTGAACAGAGTGTGGTCTGTTCAACAGAGTGTTAGCTAGTCCGTAAGATGTATTTGATTCAAGAAGTTTAGTGAAATCCTTCCGGTTGTTGGAAGAAGGGGTGACATAGGAGAGTTAGCTTCGAACATCCATAAACAACTTGTTGTCTTATTTACTTTCAGTCCTTGCAATCTTCTTGGTTCAAAGCTTAAAACCCAAACAAACAATTCCGCACTTGAATTGTTTCAAGTGTTTGTGAAGGTTTGCAAAGAATATACAGAGATATTAATCCCTCATAGGATTTATATCATTCCGTTAATCCGAAGTTGTTATCAATAGTTAGACCCCTATCGCTATTGATTACACCGATCCTATCAATTGGTATCAGTGTTCCGCTTTCTATTCTAAAGCAATAAGAACTTGAATCATGTTGAAAGATGCTAACTCCTCTAAGATTTCTATGTTTTTGAAAGAAAACTACAATGGTGTAGAAGAAGAAAGTTCGTTCCCATCTTGCCTCCTTGCACGATGACATGTGGAGTGTTGTCACTAAACGACCTATCAAGATCGACAAAGAAAAATCTAAGTGGATAAATGAAGATAAGAGGAAGAACAACCTCAACAACGTATCCATGGATGTCGTGTACAGATCACTTAACGATAGTATGTTCAACTATATTATATCTTGCGAGTCTACCAAAGAAATTTGGGACAGACTCACTCAACTCTATGAAGGCAACGAGCAAACCAAAGAGAACAAGATAACGGTAGCCACTCAGCAGTTTGACAACTTCAAGATGCGTCCAGGAGAGACGATGACTAAGTTCGATGCAAGATTCAGTCAGATTGTTACCACCATATCCATTCTAGGAAAGACCTACAGCAACAGAGAGATTGCTATAAAGGTCATGCAAGCTTTACCCAGAGAGTGGGACATCAAGACTTTGGAGATGAGGGAGTCCAAAGACCTCAATAAGATGGAGCTCTTCGACTTGCTTACTGATCTAAAGGCCTATGAGTTCGATTTGAACTCAAGGAATGAAGAAGAGAACTCCACATCCGTCATCATTACCAAGGCTTTGGTGTCTTCCGAGGAGTCACCAGTTGTCAACGAAGAAAAGTCGTCTGCCCAGCAGCTCAGCAACGATGCAATGGATCTTCTCGTGAAGAAATTCGGGAAATACATGAAGAAGAGCATTTCTAATTCAAGCTCTTCAAATAAAACTAATGATGATAAATCTAAATCGAAAGCTAATGTTAAGTGTTTTAACTGTGGTATTCTAGGTCATTACAAGTCGTAGTGCAGAAAGCTGAAACGTGATGAGAAGAAGAAAGACAATAAAGACGAGCTGAAGGAACTCATGGCGGCAGACGGCAATGCCAAGTGGATTCAAAGCAACTCAGATTATTCATCATCTAGGGATAGTGATGATGAAGAGGTTGTTTGCTTCATGGCGAGAGAAGAGGAAGATTATGAGGAATCTAAGGTAGTGGATTTCTTTCCAAAAGATTTTTCATGATATGAACTAGTGGCTGCACTAAATTATATGGTCTCGGAGTATAAAAAATTATCGAAATCTCAAAACATAACAAGATCAGAATCTGAAAATGATGAACCATCTTTTTCTCAAACCTCTGAACCAAAAGTTTTTGAAAACATGGATAAGCTTTCATCGAAATGCTGAAGGAAAAGATTTAAAAACCAATGCTTAATTTATATTGTAAGTTTTTGGACAGGGTCTGGAGAAGCTGTCAAATATCAGATTAGTTTGTTGAGACCTGCTGGATATAAATCCGGTCAAGGATTTGATAGCAATGACTCAGACAAGTTTTTATAAGAAGTTAAACTCAGCAACTGACAAGTTTAAGCCAATAAGCTTTGTTCAAGGGAGTTTAACTGATAATGGAATTGATCCAAGTTGTGAGGAGTTAACCTTAAAGGATGAGATAACTTATGTTCCACCAACAGTTAACTAGTTGAAACTTAAGTTAAATGCAGCTAGCAAGTCTAGTAAACCAAAACCTGACAATAAGTATGAGATATTTTAAAAGAAAACCATCCTCTAAAGTTAAGGGATCAATGGCTAGGAAGTCTTCCTAACTCAAAATCATATGCACTTATTAATACACAAAGAGGGAAGTCCATCAGAATAACTCAAATATGGATATCTAAGGGACTAATTGATCGAGGACCCAAGTGAATGTGGGTACCAAAATTTGTAAATATTTTCTTGTGTAGGTGATACAAGAAAGATGTAGGAAGGAAGATTGGAGGATATTCATCTGAATATGTGTTCTAAAGGATCAACATTGGCTCATGCCACTTAAAAGGACTAAGTGTTTTCTCTTTTAAAATATTTTTGGTCTTAAGGACCTCAAAACATTTATTTATTTTTTTAAATTGAAAGGGAAATTTATTGTGTAAATAAAGATGCACGCAGACGAAAGCTATAATCGGTCTATTAGACGAGGACGTCTAAAAGTAAAGAAAGTACTTGGACGTATACATATTTACATAGTCTGATGTGAAATGTCTTGGTGAAAAACCTACGCTTTTAAACGTTGAAGTCTATTAGACATTTAGACCTTTATAAGACAAGAGTAGTTGGACGCTCACGTATAACCAAACACACGTCTAGTACGTGTTGTTCACGCGTAATTAGACGTCTATGTCTAATAGAAGAATAGACATCTATAAGACAAATGATTAGACGCTTGCGGTTAATAGACTCATGAGTCTAATAGACGTTCGGTCCACACAGACTATTGGGTTAAGATTTTTAAATGTTTAAACTGGTTTTGATAATTTAGATTAAATAGTCAAAA
This sequence comes from Impatiens glandulifera, assembly GCF_907164915.1. Lineage (NCBI taxonomy): Eukaryota > Viridiplantae > Streptophyta > Magnoliopsida > Ericales > Balsaminaceae > Impatiens > Impatiens glandulifera. The sequence continues at coordinate 39,800,069 of NC_061864.1, read as the reverse complement.
AGGGAGAAATTGTTGGGTTAAGATTTTTAAATGTTTAAACTGGTTTTGATAATTTAGCTTAAATAGTCAAAAAGGTAGAAATTGTTGGGTTAAGATTTTTAATGTTTAAACTGGTTTTGATAATTTAGTTTAAATAATCAAAAAGGGAGAAATTGTTGGGTTAAGATTTTTAAATGTTTAAACTGGTTTTGATAATTTAGCTTAAATAATCAAAAAGGGAGAAATTATTGGGTTAAGATTTTTAATTGATTTATACATAACAATTTTGATTTGATGATTGATGAAATGGTTTTTGATAATAAATGGATAAAACTATGTTCAATAATTGTTAGTCATATCAAATATATAAATATGTATTTAGATATCAACATAGTCTGTGGTGTAGTGGTAAGTACACCTGTCATGTTGGTGACTTGAGTTCAAATCTCACCAGATGTAAAATAAATAATAGGATTTTTGTTAATTTACAATCATAGCTCAAAGTCAACGCGCGGGGTGTCTAATGCGTGGTTCGATGGGGCGTCTAATGCAGAATGCGTCTAATTAGATGGATGACTAAGATGATCAGATGAGCAGATGGACGGCTAAGATGATCAGATGAGGCGTCTAAGAAAATGAACAGCCAAGATGAGGCGTCTAATAGACTGTTAGATGGGGGCGTCTAAGCTGATGGACGTTTAAGATATAAGAAAATAGACGACCAAGATGATCAAATGGGGGCGTCTAAGTAGATGGACGACCAAGATGATCAGATGGGGGCGTCTAAGAAGATGGACAACCAAGATAATTAGATGGGGGAATCTAAACAGATGGACAGCCAAGATGATAAGATGGGGGCGTCTAAGCAGATGGATAACCAAGATGGTCAAATGGGGGCATCTAAGAAAATGGACGACCAAGATGATCAGATGGGGGTGTCTAAGCAGATGGACGGCTAAGATGAGGTGTCTAAGTAGATGAACGTCTAAGTTGATCAGTTGATCAAATAGATGGCTATAATTATTAGATGGGCATCTAAGATAAGCAGATTTCATCTGAAGGAAGATAGGCGTCTAAAGGTTGAGCATCTAAAGGCAGAGCTCATCAAATGAATAACTGCCATGTTTGCCATAATTCAAATTGCTTGTACTGCATTGTACTACCACGATGTCAAGAATATTTCCTGCTGTACTACCCAGTACCTCATGGATAGTACATCCAACGAAAAGATGTCATGTGTCTAAAAGAAGGATTTGACCGTTGAAGCTTTTCAAGAATAAATTGCTACCTAAGACAACAGACAATTTGTTGGCTTAATATATAAGAGAGAGAGAGCTGCTTCATTCATTTTTTTTTCAAGAAAGTTCATGAAATCAAACATCTCACTTATCATCTAGCTGTGAATACATTATAATTACATACTGTCTTTTTTGTGATAAAACTTCAGTGCTTTAAGTTGAACAAAGGTTGTTTTGTTCAACATAGAGTTAGCTATATTAATGAACTGTATTTGATTCTAAGAAAAGTATAGTGAAATCCTTCCGGTGGTTGGAAGAAGGGGTGACGTAGGAGAGTTTGTTCCGAACATCCATAAACAACTTCATGTGTTCTTTACTTTTTTCCATTCATCTTTCATTGGTTCAAAGCTTTAAATTCAACGAACATTTTTGCACTTGAATCTATTTTAAGAGTTCGAAGCATTTGCAAAGAATAGAAATAGATATTAATCTCTAACAGGATTTCTATCAAACCATTTATCCGAAGTCGTCATCAATAGCCAGACCCCATCTCTATTGGTGTCGTCGATCTTATCAATTTGTATCATAGCCTCATTTTCTATTCTTAAGCTTCTAAGGAATTTGAATCATGTCTATGGCTGTCATCAACAATGTTCTCATGTTCTTAGAAGAAAACTACGTCGTGTGGAAGGCGAGAGTCCACGCTCATCTAGCTGCCATAGATGATGACATGTGGTTTGTCATCACCAACAGTTCGATAAAGATTGAGAAGGCTAGATATGAGTGGATCAGTGGAGAAAAAATAAAGAAGAACCTCGAAAACATAACAAAAGACATCATGTACAAGACATTGGATGACAACATGGTACACAAGATCATCACATGTCCCACTACCAAAGATATTTGGGAGAAGTTGACTAAACTGTTTGAGGGCAACGAGCAAACCAAAGAAAATAGACTCATGGTTGCCACACAACAGTTCAATAACTTCAAGATGCGTCCTGGAGAGACGATGACTGAGTTCAATGAAAGATTCAATAAGGTTATCACTTCTCTATCCACTCTAAGCAAGACTTACAACAACAGAGAGGTTGCGATCAAGGTCATCCGTGCTCTGCCCAGAGAGTGAGATATCAAGACGATGGCGATGAAGGAATCTAAAGACCTCAACAAGATGAAGCTCTATAATTTGTTATCCGATTTGAAGGCCTACGAGTTTGAAATAAACTTTAGGAATGAAGAGGAACATTCCACATCCACCTTCATAATAAAGGCATTGGTGACCTCTAAGGAGCCACATACTGCCACTACTGTGAAGGCTTTTGCTAAGTAGATTAGAAGCGATTCCATGGCTCTTTTAATGAAGAAAATCAGCAAATTCATGAAGAAGAGACACTTCAAAGAAGGAAACAGCAAGCCGAAGCGTGATGAGAAAAAGAAAGATGAGAAAAAGAATAAGAAAGAGCTGAAGACTCTCATGGTGACTGAAAACAAAGCCAAGTGGGCCGACAACAACTCAGATGATTCATCATCCAATGTTAGTGATGATGAAGAGGTCACTTGCTTCATTGCAAAAGAAGAAGTTGACTCTGCGGTATTTGATTTCTCCTCAAGAGATGAATTAATTACTGCACTCAATGACATGGTCATTGAGTATAAGAAACTGTCAAACTCTTTTGATGAACTAGATTTGAAAAACAAATCTGATAAATCTTCTTTATCTCGAAACAATGATTCTAAAGTTTTTAAAAACAAAATTGATGAGCTCTCATCTGAGAATGAAATGCTCAAGGAAAATGTTCAAACTTTGTTTTCTGAAAAACAATATTTGACATATGTGGTCGGTTCCTGGACAAAGTCTGGAGATACAGTCAGACAGTAGATAAGTATGTTGAGGCCTGCCGGATGCAAATCCGATTTAGGATTTGATGGCAATGACTCAGACAAGTCTTGTGAAAAGTTAAACCCAGAAACTGACAAGTTTAAGTCTATAAACTTTGTCAAAGGGAGATTAATTGAGAATGGAACTGATCCAAGCTGTGATGATCTAACCTTAAAGGATGAGATTACTTATGTTCCGCCAATTGTTAGCTGGCTGAAACTTAAGATTGAAGCAGCTAGTAAGTTTGGCATATTAAAACTTGACAGGAAGTCAAAGAGTTTTAGACAAAAACCATTATCTAAGATTAACAGTTCAACTGCTAGTAGGAAGACGTCTGCTAAGCCTAAATTATACGCACCAATCACAACGCAATCTGGGAAATCCATAAAAATAATCAAAGTATGGATTCAAGACTGTTGAAGAATCCCTCCATGTAGTTTTTGATGAGCCTGTTGAGAGCAAATCAAATGAACACAGACTGTTGAAGAATCCCTCCATGTAGTTTTTGATGAGCCTGTTGAGAGCAAATCAAATGAACCCGTTGATCTTGCTGACAGACTAAAAGCGACTAGTCTTGAGTCTATAAGTGAAGAAGAAGAAACTTTGGATAAGAGGATGGCTCTGTCTGATCCAGTGGATGATCCGGTTGAAGTTTAACTAGACGTATAGACTCATGTTCAACAAGAAGTTGAGAGTTTGGATGTTGCGGTGTCACCAGTTCAGATGACCAATCCCCTTGGATCCAACTTTAGATGGAACAAAAATCATCCACCAGAACTAATAATCGGAAATCCTTTTTCTTCTCGAAGGACAACACGTCAACTGTTGAATGATATGGCCAACTCTGCATTTATTTCTCAGATTGAACCCAAGAAAAATTGGTGAAGCTATAGTTGGTCCAGATTGGATCAATGCTATGCATGAAGAGTTAAACCAATTTAAGAGAAATAATGTGTGGTATCTTACTCCTAGACCAACTGATAAGTCAGTCATAGGAACAAGATGGGTCTTTAGAAACAAGCTTAGTGAAGATGGTTTAGTCATTAGAAACAAAGCTCGTTTAGTTACTCAAGGATACAGACAAGAGGAAGGTATTGATTTTGATGAGTCTTTTGCACCGGTTGCAAGACTAGAGGCAATCAGAATCTTCCTAGCATATGCATCATTTAAGAAATTTAAAGTCTTTCAAATGAATGTGAAAAGTGATTTTTAAATGGGAAATTAAGTGAAGAATTATATGTTGAGCAACCCCATGGTTTTATAGATCATATTTTTCCAAATCATGTTTAAAGGCTTGACAAAGCATTGTATGGTCTGAAACAAGCTCCTAGAGCTTGGTACGACACATTAACCAACTTTTTATTTGATCATGACTTTGTTGTTGGAACTGTAGATAAAATCTTGTTTAGATTTACTAAAGATTCTCACATTCTACTTGTTCAAATATATGTTGATGACATTGTACTGAAAGAAACCATTTAGAGAAATTAATATACAATATTTCTCATTTTATGTAGTAAATATAATAAAATTAAAAGTATTAAAATAGTGATTGAAAAAAAAATTAAAAATCCATAATGATAGATTGATGAAGGAGTTAGAGAAAATGAAAGTACGAGGAAGAACATTATAACAACTTCTATATTTATATAGTTCTATAGATAATTCAAAACACTTGAATTTATATTAAAATAATATAATAAATAAAAATAAAAATTGTATAAATCTTTTTGTAATCCTACCTAGATTCTTGAAATACTTTTATGTACAATATAAAATATGATTTAATTAATTAATAAAAAAATAATGTTTTTATTTAGATAGAGACATATTTAATATTTTAGATTTATTTCCTTTAATATCTCCTAAAAGATATTTAATTAAGTAAACATAAATTTTAAAATATCATTTTACTATGTAAGAATAACATATTTAGTACTATTAAAGATAATAAATTAATATAAAGAAAAAATGACTTATTTATTTATTTTTAAAATGAAATATTATTAATATTTAATTATATATATTATTATTTGGTAAAACTTAAAATTATATTAAACATGTTATAATCATCTTTGATTCTAGAAATAAATTTTATTTGTTTAATACAAAATAGATGTAGGTAATTTATTAAATTGAATATTTTTTTAGATAGAGATATATTTAATACTATTGATTAATTTCCATATATAGTTCATAAACTAAATTTTTATATAGTAAACATCCATTTTAAAATATCATTATGCTATATAAAAAATAAAATATTTATTACTATTAAACACACTAAATTAACTTCAAGAAAAAGTGACTTATATTTTTATTTTGGAAATGAAATTTAATAAATATTTGATTACATATTAATAATATATATATATATATATATATATCAATATCTATGTAAATATAACCATATTTTATCGGAAAAAATTGAAATTGATATTTAAAGAATTTAAAAATTAATTGTTTCTTTTTTAGAATTATTTTATAATGTAAAAGTATATTTAATGTAATTGAAATATTATATGTCAAACCTGAATAATATAAGCACTTTATAATACAAATATTATATTTAATTGTATTTTTTTAAAATTATTAGTAGAAAAAAACTAAAGTCCAAAATTGTTTTAAATTGTTAACAGAAATGAATAGAATAATCTCCCACTTGAACCACCATGAAATATAATTATAAAATCTAATTAATTGAAATTTTAAGATATATATTTATAATATTTTATAAAAAATAATTACAAGGTAGTTAGAATTAGGTATATGTGGGTTAATATTAAAGCTGGTTAAAATGAGAAAATATGATTAAAACGTTAAAATCACAAACATAATAAAATCTAATAAACACAATATCGGTATTAGACTATATAAATGATGAAGTTTACTATTATGCTACCAAAATATCTCAAATCTTGAAACACTTTAATTTCTTTGTCGTACTATGCAAAAATGTGAATTCTTGAATTTATTTGTCGTATTTTGTATGAGTGTGAAATCCTTCAATTTCTTTGTCGTCTTCGGTATATTTGTGAAATTTTTTAATTTTTTTATGTCTTAATTTGTATAGGTATAAAATTAATATATTTCATTTAAATTAGTAATAGATCTGTATACTTATTGCGTGAATGTAGGGTTAAGTTTGAGACTTTATTATTATTTAAAAAATAATTAATTTAATTTATTTTGTAACGATTAGTTTTGATAGTATATATTTTGTAAGAGTAAGTATATGGAGGTTGTTTGTTAATAGATGATACTCTTTTAAAACTTGAAATGGTTAATTATAAAATTATAAGATTATAAATAATAAATATTTGTGTTAAAATTACATTAAATCAAATATTATATCTAAACTATTTCAATAATAAACAAATCTGAAAGTGATGCTATCGAACCAACTTAGAATATAATTTTCAAATAAATTTATCTGTTTATATACTTTAATATTTAAATAATAAATGAATGTTTTATTCTTGTATAGTAATATAAAAAATAATTAGTTTAGTAACTACCTTGAAATATTTATTAAAGATGCTTACAAATTTTGTACAACATTTTATTTATTTCAGGAATATCTGTTGTTGGTGGAGAAATATTTGTTATGATTTTAATTCAAATGATGAATTTAAAAATATTTATTACTAAAAAAAGTAGATTATATTAAATAAGTCAAAATATTAAAATAATAGAATAACATTATTTATTGATTATTTTTATATTGCAAAGAGAGAAATGCACAAACTCATTACAAATATATAGTGAACATATTTAGGTATAAATAATGTAATATGATCTTCTTATACACAAGAAATCAATTATTTTCAATTCAAAAACTGCTTCTATATATGGTGCACTTTTATTTATTATCTCAAACACTTGATATCGCCTTAATATTTCATATGTTTAATTTGATATAATTGTTTTTTTTAGGAATTATAATATACTAATTATCAGTGAGATATTACACTATTTTTAATCATTTTTCAATTCTTTCAACTATTTTAATTTTGAAATAAAAAACTATTACTTAATATTTTATAAACTCTAATTCAAACTAACATTTAAAAAAAGTTAAAATTTTATTTTGATAGGATCGACTTAATCGATAAAGACGGGGTCTGGCTATTGATGAAGGATTATGAAAAACGGTTTGAAAGAAATCATGTTATGATTTAATTCGCTTTTTATTCTACGCAAACACTTGAAACAGATTCAAGGCAGAATTGTTTACTTGGGTTGGAAGCACAAGATGAAATATGAAAAGATGACTGAAATGAAAGAACACATTAGTTTGTTTATGGATATTCGGAGAAACTCTCCTACATCACAACCCTATGATTCGAATCAAATACAGTTTACACACACTTAGCTCACTATTGAACAAAACACTTTCTATTCAATTACAAGATGAAAAATATCACTCAGCTAAAGGTGTTTTTATTCTAACTCTCTCTTGATTCACACACAGTACAATCAGAAAGCAACTTCACAATATGAATGTTCAAAGGCTTGAATTCTCTGTAATTTCAGTAGGCAAGAGATTGGCAGTCAGTCGGTTGATTGTCAAAGAAAACCCAGTAAGTCGTCTGTTGTTCTTGATATTTGTTAAATATTGAGCAAGAGCTAATGGTCGAATCTTTTAGAATGATACGTGGCACTCTTCCATTAGAAAGCCTCCATTGTACACAACAGGTTCTGAGCACAAGGATCGTGGCCGTACACCACTAGTAGTTCGCCGAATATTCCATCAGAGATGTACTTGCAAAACAAGTAGTGTGAGGAAAATTTTCTTACGTGGCATTCGTTGGTTGGTTGCATATAGCTGTTGTACTGATCTTGACTAGAAAGTGGAGTAGGAGTAGGATACAGCTATAGCACGTGGGTAGGTGGATGCTAGCTTCAAACATACTGCTTAAGCTGAACATTAGACGTATTTCAGTTAAACGGATTGTGAAAATCAATCTAATGAAATCAAACATCTCCTTTTAATAACAGAGTTTATTAGACCGCCTAGTCTAATAGAATTAGACTTACGTCTAATTACAATAACCATTAGACTGCATGTCTAACTCCACTGAGTTAGACTGCACGTCTAACTCCACTGAGTTAGACTGCACGTCTAATTCCGGTTCAACCTCAGACTTGTCTTAAGGAGTTAGACTCACGTCTAACTTTCACTTAATTAGACTATTCATCTAATTATCCAATAACCATTAGACTGCACGTCTAACTCCGTTGAGTTAGACTGCACGTCTAATTCCGGTTCTACCTTAGACTTGTCTGAAGGAGTTAGACTCACGTCTAACTTTCACTTAATTAGACTATACGTCTAATTATCCAATAACCATTAGACTGCACATCTAACTCCGTTGAGTTAGACTGCACGTCTAATTCCGGTTCTACCTCAGACTTGTCTGAAGGAGTTAGACTCACGTCTAACTTACACTTAATTAGACTATACGTCTAATTATCCAATAACTATTAGACTGCACGTCTAACTCCGTTGAGTTAGACTGCACGTCTAATTCCGGTTCTACATTAGACTGCACGTCTAACTCCACTAAGTTAGACTGCACGTCTAATTCCGAATATATTAGACTGTCCGTCTAATTCTATATACATTAGACTATCCATCTAATTGCAAATATATTAGATTGCACGTCTAATTCCGCATATCTATTAGACAACACATCTAATTCTATGCATTCATTAGACTGCACGTCTAACTCCATTGAGTTAGACTGCACGTCTAATTCTATATATTCATTAGACTGCACATCTAACTCCGCTGAGTTAGACTGCACGTCTAATTCTATGCATCTAATGCCAAAATCTATCTAATGACCCTCATTAGAGCCAAGTCTTATGAAATATGATTTCAATACACCTGCATCAAAACTCATAAGTCATTTCATCATCAAAATCTCAATGGTTAAATTATTTCAACACTTAGTCAAAATAATTTGACCCAACAATTTCCCCCTTTTTGATGAAGATATTGGAAACCTGCAATCATATACCAAAATATGCATTCAACATATAAATAAAACAAACCCTGTTTGTATGCAAGTAAAACATTCAAGATATAAAAATCAATCACAAATGAGTGTTTTCAGAAGAAAACACACAAAATATTGTTCAAGGTGACAAAAATGAGTTTACACCAAAAACATCATCAAAATATTCAAACAAAAATTTCATAAAGTAATTTATATTCTATTCTTCTTCTTCTTCCTATCACTTCACTGGAAATGATGATTCTTCAACCTAGGAGGTCTCTAAGACTGCAGTTAGAAGAGGGTTGGAGATATCTCTTTTCCTTTTCTTGGATTTGAGCATTTTCACCCTTTGAACACAATCGACAACCTTCTGGTTTTTCAGGATTTTAGAAGGAAGGTGAAAACTCTTATCGGGTTCATTTAGAAGGAAGCACAGAAGAGAGCTAAGGGGACCATCAAAACCAAAGATAGTCTTCCGAGCAACAACCATTCTGACAAGATTTCCGAAGAGGAAGCTTGTCCAGTTGATAGGAACACCCCTGGTGATGGCTATCATTATCTTAAATACCTTCGTACAATACTTGTAAGAAGATTCTTTGGATAGAAGAGATTTCGAGATGATGTCGCTTAGAAGAACAAACTCATCCTTCAATAGATTTTTCTTTCCATGAAAGTCCACATGAGGAGAATCAGAAAAGACTTTCATCATTGTGATCATTAGTTCATCTAGAGTGGATGAAAATTCATCAATACCTACTTTTGGAAGCTGGAAAAATGTACCGAAAGACTCTTCGGTGATGCACATCATCTTGCCCATTATGACCCCAGCAACAACTTTATCTTGATGAAGACAGCGGTTTCGAAAAATTCATGAACCAACTGTTCATGATAGAGTTCATGAGGGGTGAGGAACTTTCTCAGCCCAATGCTTTCAGGGATTCAAACATCTTGATCATGCCCGGAAATTTCAGAGTGGATACGGATCTAAAATCCACCTGAATCGATTTTGAACGGAAATACAACATTTCGATTTGGTGAACAAGGGTTTAGACGATTCGAATTCTAGAGAGAGAGGGATTTCGAAGAACTCTAATTTTTAGAATGAATAACTCCATAAATATCAATGCCTAACAATTTTTTCATTCCTAGGATTAACATCTGATGGCCACAATTATTCCTCGAGAAAAATATATTTGTACTTTTTATCTTGTTTTAGTCAATTAATTTGATTTCGTTTATTAACACTATTCTCTTATTTTTAAAAGACTTTATTATTTAAAATAGTTAAAGAGTAATAATTTTATCAAGCATTACTAGGAAAGAATTTTGTATTTTAGACGAATTTTTCAAAAAATAAATATTTGTTTTGAGATTTCTAATAGATAGAAAGTATCAATAATAAGGTACAGCTTTATGATAGCTTATATAGACTTATTATAAGTTAGTAAGATTTTCATATACTTGTGTTTGATGTTTGTAAACATCCAATTCATTTATATCTTAATCAAACTAATTTTTGATATCTCTATATAAACCATCGTAGATATATAACTTAATATTAATACATATCGTTTTATAAATTACAACAAAATGTATTTTTTAATTGAATTTTAAGTGTACCTTTTTATTTCTTAATAATAACATTATTGTCTGAATTTGTGTTCTGTTCTTTAACTTAAGTACTCTAAATCTAATAAGATTCTTAAATATGAGTGATTGTGTCCTTAATTGAAGAGCATCATGATTTGCTTGGAGTGATGGAGTGGAGTCTTATGAAATGATTTTGCGGATTAATTAGAATTTGATATAAACAAAAAATTATTGAGAATGAGGACTTTAAGAATCTCAATGATGTAGGACATGACCTTTATTAACATATGTTATTTGTATTTACATTAATTTTGTTTATTATTTTTTCTTTGATATATCGTTTAAAATACTTTGGGTAATTTAGAAGTAATATGTTTCATTTATTATTATTATTATTTTATCGATCCTCTATATCAACTTTACAAATATGGGTTGTTGTTGTCCAATCTAGATTAATAGTAGTTCTCTCTAAATAAAATTATATTAATGCTAAACAATTATATTTATAAATTCAGATAAAATAAATTTTAAACTTTGTGCACATATTAATTTGAAACATGAATTATAAATATGGAAAAATGTTTTTTTAATAAAAAATTTGAAAACAAATCAAGAAGAGAATAATCATTCTTCCATTACATAGAATTTGAAATTAAAAAAAAAATACTTTTAACAAATATGTGATTTAATTAAATAATTAGATTTTAATATATGATTGTTAAAAAATAAATGATTATGTGTATAAAGTGATAAAAATATTACAATACAAGAATATTAATTTTATAATATTTAATTTGAATTTAAAATAAATTTTTAACTCTTTTTAAATGTTAGCTTGACTTAGAGTTTATAAAATATTAAGTAATAGATTTTTATTTTAAACAAAAAATAAGGAAAAGAATTGAAAATTGATTAAAAATATTGTAATATCTCAATGACAATTAGTATATTATAATTCCAACAAAAAAAAAATTATATCAAATTAAACATATGAAAAATTAAGGTGGTTTCAATTGTTTGACTAATAAGTAAAAGTCCATAATCCAAGATATAGAAGCAGGTTTTTAAATTAAACTTTTACCCATTTATAAAATCCCAAAAATCATTGATTCCTTGTGTATTAGAATATCATATTATATTATTTACACCTAAATTTGTTCACATAATATTTGTAATGAGTGTATGCATTTCTCTCTTTGCAATATAAAAATAATCAATAAATAATGTTATTTTATTATTTTAATATTTCAACTTATTTAATATAATCTACTTTTCTTAATAATAAATATTTTTAAATTCTTCATTTGAATTAAAATTATAACAAATATTTCTCCACTAATAAGAGATATTCATGAAATAAATAAAATTCTATCCAAAATTTGTAAACATCCTTAATAAATATGTCAAAGTAGTTACCAAACAAATTAATTTCTTATATTACTATACAATAATAAAATTGATTTATTATTTAAATATTAAAGTATATAAAAAATAAATTATTTTGAAAAATATATTCTAAGTTGGTTAGATAGCATCACTTTCAAATTTGTTTATTTTTTTAAAATAGTTTAGATATAATATCTCGTTTAATGTAAGTTTAACACTAATATTACCATTTATAATCTTATAATTTTATAATTAACCATTTCATATTTTAAAAGAGGATCACCTTTTAACAAACGATCTCCATTTACTTAATCTTACAAAATATATACTATCAAATTTAATCATTACAAATGAAAATTAAATTAATTATTTTTTAAATAATAATAAAGTCTCAAACTTACCCTTACATTCACGCAATAAATATACGGATCTATACTAATTTAAATTAAATATGATAGGATCGACATTATCGATAGAGACGGGGTCTGGCTATTGATGAAGGCTTATAAAAAATTGTTTGAAAGAAATCTTATTAGGAATTTAATTCGCTTTCTATTCTACGCAAACCCTTGTAAATACTTGAAACATAATCAATACAGAATTGTTTACTTGAGTTTGAAGCTCAAGATGAAGAATGAAAAGATGACAGAAATGAAAGAACACAACAGTTTGTTTATGGATGTTCGGAGAAATTCTCCTACGTCACCCCTTCTTCCAACCATCGGAAGGATTCACTATAATATGATTCGAATCAAATACAATTTGCACACACTTAGCTCACTATTGAATAGAACACACTCTGTTCAATTTACAAGATGAAGAGTATCACTCAACTAAATGTGTTTTTGATTCTAGCTCTCTCTTAATTCACACACAATACAATCAGGAAAGCAGCTTCACAGTATGAATATTCAAAGGCTTGATTTCTCGGTAGTTCTTCTCAAATAGTATTTCTCTCAGTTGATCGAATTACTAGTTGTTCCTTTGTTCATCCGTTGTCCTTGAGATTTGATAAAGACTGAGTAGAGACTAATGGTCGAATCTTTAGAATGATACGTGGCACTCTTCCATTGGAAAGCCTCCATAGTACACAGCAGGTTCTGAGAACAGGGATCGTGGCCGTACAATAACTGGTAGTGCGCCGAATATTCCATCAGGGATGTACCTGCAAAACAAATAATATGAGGGAAATTCTCTTACGTGGCATTCGTTGGTTGGTTGCATATAGCTATCGTACTAATCTTAACTAGAAAGTGGAACAAGAGTAGAGTACAGCTATAACACGTGGGTAGGCGTGTGCTAGCTTCAAGCATACTACTTAAGCTTAACATTAGACGTATTTCAGTTAAACGACCTCGTCTACTGAAATCAAACATCCCCGTCTAAGAGCAGAATCTATTAGACTACCTAGTCTAATGGGATTAGACTTATGTCTAATTACAATCACTTCAGACTAATCTGAAGGAGTTAGACTACACGTCTAATCATTTACAAACCATTAGACTGCACGTCTAACTCCACTGAGTTAGACTGCACGTCTAATTCCGGTTCTACTTTAGACTTATCCGAAGGAGTTAGACTACACGTCTAACTTTCACTAATTAGACTTCACGTCTAATCATTCACAAACCATTAGACTACACGTCTAACTCCACCGAGTTAGACTGCACGTTTAATTCCGTTTCTACTTCAGACTTATCTGAAGGAGTTAGACTACACGTCTAACTTTCACTATCCAATAGATTGTACGTCTAACTCCGCTGAGTTAGACTACACGTCTAATTCCGTATACATTAGATTGCACGTCTAATTCCGTATACATTAGACTACACGTCTAACTCCGCTGAGTTAGACTGCACGTCTAATTCCGTATACATTAGACTACACGTTTAACTCCGCTGAGTTAGACTATACGTCTAATTCCAAATATATTAGACTGCACGTCTAACTCCACGAGTTAGACTGCACGTCTAATTACGGTTTCCATTAGACTGCATGTCTAACTCCACGAGTTAAATTGCACGTCTAATTGTGTGCATCTAATGCCAAATCAGTCTAATGAGCCTCATTTGAGCCAAGTCTTATGAAATATGATTTTGATATACCTGTATCAAAGCGCATAAATCATTTCCTCATCAAAATACTAATAGTCAAACTATTTCAACACTTAGTCAAAATAATTTGACCCAACAATTTCTTCCTTTTTGATGATGAAATTGAAAACTTGCATATATATTCCAAAATACGCATTCATCATATAAATAAACAAACCCCTGTTTGCATGCAGATAAAACATTCAAAATATCAAGTTCACAAGAGCCCATATATGAGTGTTTTCAGATGAAACACACAAAACATTGTTCAAAGTAACCAGAATAAGTTCACAACAAAAATATCATCAAAAGATTAAAAAAAAATCATCTTAAATGAAAGTGATTTCTATTCTAATCTTCTTCTTCTCCTTCTTCCTAATCTTTTCACTAGAAAGGATGATCTTCAACCTAGGAAGTCTCTAAGACTGTGGTTAGAGGAGGGTTGGAGACATCTCTCTTTCTTTTCTTGGTCTTAAGCTTCTTCACCCTAAGAACGTATTCGACAACCTTCTGATTGTTCATAACTTTGGAGGGAAGATGAAAACTTTTACCTGGTTGATCCAGAAGAAAACAGAGGAAGGCGCTGAAAGGACCGTCGAAACCAAAAATAGTTTTTCGGGCAACAACCATTCTTACCAGATTTCCGAAGAGGAAGCTTGTCCAGTTGACTGGCACACCCCTTGTGATAGCCACCATTATCTCGAAGACTTTGGAAAAAAAGTGGTATGAAGATTCTTTGGCTAGAAGAGATTTAGAGATGATTTCACTTAGAAGAGTAAATTCATCTTCCAGAAGATTTTTCTTCCCATAGATGTCCATTTGAGGAGAATCAGAGAAGACTTTCATCATAGTAAACATGATTTCAGGAGGAGATCGTGGAAATTCATGAATACCTGTAGAGGGAAGTTGAAAGAACATACCGAAAGACTCTTCGGAGATGAAAATCATTTGGCCCATGACAATTCCAGCAACGATTTTGTCCTTATAAAAGCCCGCAGTTTCGAAGAATTCATGAACCAACTGTTCGTGATAGAGTTGATGTGGGTGAGGAACTTTCTCCGCCCGGAGGCTTTCAGAGATTCAAAATTTTTATGCAAGCCTGGAGATTTTAGCGTGAATACGGATTTGAAATTCACTTGAATCGATTTTGGACGGAAGAGAGACATTTCGACTTGATGAACAATATCTTAGTCGATTCAAATTCTAGAGAGAGAGATGGATTTCGAAGAACTCTTATCTTTAGAATGAATAATTCAATAAATATCAAGGTCTAATCATGTAGAGAATATCTAATGATTACTCCTACCGTCAAGAACTCAAGGGTCTATTCTCAATAAACTCAGCATTTAATATTAGCATGAAACCGAACAGTTAATACTAAATGTACAAGAAAAAGTTGTCAGAAATATTAGTCATTCCTTATATATTGATAGACACGTGTCTTCAATTCTTTTGAGGAATGACTGATTTGATTTTCAGTGGGAAAATAAACTTGAGCAGAAACATAAGCAAAGGACAGTAGTCCAAATAGCCAAAAGATGAAGGGTCTAATTACACAGTATTAGACGTTTATTCTCCTTTTCACATTTTCAACTTTCTTTTGAAAATAAATCTATTAGACGTATACGTCTAATTATGCAATAACACCACATAAGACACGCGTGTCTGATTAGACGTGAGCATCCTCTTGCATGACGTAAAAACGTCTAACGTCTATTAGACGTATCCGTCTAACCATGTAGGTTAATAAAAAAACCAAGTCACAGATTCCAAAGGAATATTGAACTGCTAGAGTAGACGTACGTCTAAGTAGCTATGTTTCTCAAACCCTGAATCCTTAGGACGAATTAAGACCTCTGTCTTTCATGTCTGTTCAGTTGCATTTTGAATAATACGTCCCCCCTCAATTTATGCACGTAATCACATCAATCAAGATCAACAAGACCTAACATGTTTCTAAAATGAGAAAACTTAGCTTTCGGTAGGGGTTTCGTGAAAATTTTTGCAGTTTGTTGATCTGTAGAAACATGTTCAAGACGAATTTGCTTCTGATTGATGTGTTCTCGGATGAAGTGATTCCTTCTTTCAATATTCTTTGTCCTAGAATGCAGAACTGGATTGTATATGATTGCGATAGCACTCGTGTTGTCGCAAAAAATTGGAGATTCATCAGCCTCAATACCATAGTCCTTGAGTTGTTGTTGAATCCACAAAACATGAGAGCAACAACTGCCAGCTGCAAGATACTCTACTTCAGCTGTAGACGTGGCGACTGACGTATGCTTCTTGCTGAACCATGAGATTAGACGATCTCCAAGGAACTGGAAAGTTCCACTTGTGCTTTTTCTATCAATTTTGCACCCTACATAATCTGCATATGAGAAACTAGTTAAATTGAAACTGGAATCCTTCGGATACCATATTCCCACATTTTGAGTTCCCTTTAAGTATTTAAGAATACGTTTAGTAGCAGTAAAGTTTGAGAGTTTAGGATCAACCTGAAATCTTCCACAAACACCAACAACAAATTGAATATCTGGCCTGCTAGCAGTTACATATATCAAGGATCCGATGAGTCCTCTATATGTTGTTATATCGACACTTTGGCCACCTTCATCTTTATCCAGTATACTAGAAGAGCTCATTGGAGTAGCTGCTGCGGAACAATTCTCCAAACCAAACTTCTTTAGCAGTTCCTTGGTGTATTTGGCCTAATTGATAAGGGTTCCGTTTTCTAACTGACGGACTTGAAGCCCAAGGAAGAATGTCAACTCTCCCATCATGCTCATTTCAAATCTGTCATGCATCAGCTTAACAAACTTCTCTCACAGTTTAGGGTTAGTTGAACCAAAAATAATGTCATCAACATATATTTGAACAAGTAGGATGTGAGAATCTTTAGTGAATACTCCTACCGTCAAGAACCAAAAACTATGTTCCCAATAAATGTATCATTTAATGTTAGCATGAAACTGAACATTTAATACTAAGTGTACAAGCAAAAGTTGTCAGAAATATTAGTCATTCTTTTGTATTGAGAGACACGTGTCTTCAATTCTTTTGAGGAATGACTGATTTAATTTTCTACGGGAAAATGAACTAGAGCAGAAACAAGTAAAGAACAGCTGTCCAACTAGCCAGAAGATGAAGAGTCTAATTACACCAGTAGTTAGACGTTTATTCTCCTTTTCATATTTTCAACTTCCTTTTGAAAATCAGTCTATTAGACGTATACGTCAAATTATGCAAAAATATCACGTGAGACACGCGTGTCTGATTAAACGTGAGCATCATCTTACTCATGACGTAAAAACGTCTAACGTCTATTAGACGCATCCGTCTATTAGACGTATCCGTCTAACCATGCAGGTTAGAATAACCAAGACAATGATTTCGGATGAAGATGAAACTGCTAAGGTAGACGTGCGTCTAAGTAGCTGTGTTTCTCAAACTCTGAATCCTTAGGAAAAATTAAGACCTCTGTCTTTCATGTCTGTTCAGTTGCGTTTTGAACAATACGTTCCCCCTTAATTTATGCACGTAATCACATCAATCAAGATCAACAAGACCTATCATGTTTCTAAAGTGAGAAAACATAGCTTTCGGTAGGGGTTTCGTGAAGATGTCTACAGTTTGTTAATCTGTAGGAACATGTTCAAGACGAATCTGCTTCTGATCGACGTGTTCTCGGATGAAGTGATGCCTTATTTCAATATGCTTTGTCCGAGAATGCAGAACTGGATTGTAGGTGATTGCGAATCTAAACAAAGTTTTATCCACAATTCTAACAACAAAGTCATGATCAAACAAGAATTCAGTTAATGTGTCGTACCAAGCTCTAAGAGCTTGTTTCAGACCATACAATGCTTTGTCATGCTTATAAACATGATTGGGTAACACATGATCTACGAAACCGGGGGGTTGCTCAACATATACTTCTTTACTTAATTTCCCATTTAAAAATGCACTTTTCACATCCATTGTAAAAAAACCATAAAGTTCTTAAATGATGCATATGCTAGGAAGATTCTAATTGCCTTTAGTCTTGCTACAGGTTCAAAAGACTCATCAAAATCAATACATTCCTCTTGTTTGTATCCTTGAGCAACTAAACGAGCTTTGTTTCTAATGACTAAACCATCTTTACTAAGCTTGTTTCTAAAGACCCATTTTGTTCCTATAACTGACTTGTCAGTTGGTCTAGGAGTAAGATACCACACTTTATTTCTCCCAAATTGGTTTAACTCCTCTTGCATAGCATTTATCCAATCTGGATCAACTACAGCTTCACCAATTTTCTTGGGTTTAATCTGTGAAATAAATGCGGAGTTGGCCATTTTATCCATCAGTTGACGTCTTGTCCTTTGAGGAGAAAAAGGATTTCCGATGATCAGTTCTGGTGGATGATTTTTGTTCCATCTGAAGTTGGATCCAAGGGGATTGGTCATGTAAACTAGTGACTCTGCGACGTCTGAACTCTCAACTTCTTGTTGTATAGGAGTTTGTACGTCTAGTTGAACTTCAACCGGATTAGCCACAGGGCAATCCGCTTGTCCATAGTTTCTTCTTCTTCACTTACAGACTCAAGACTAGTCGCTTTTAGTCTGTCAACAAGATCAATAGATTTAATGGATTTGCTCTCAACAGACTCATCAAAAACTACATGGAGGGATTCGTCAACAGTCTGTGATATTTTTTTGTATACTTTGTAAGCCTTGCTTACTGATGAGTATCCCAACATGAATCCCTCGTCTGCTTTAGCATCAAAAGCGGTCAAATAAAATCTTTCCATTGTTATGGATAAAACATTTACACCCAAATATCTTAAAATAAGAAACTGTGGGAATTCTCCCATAGTACAGTTCATAGGGAGTTTTATCAAAAAGTTTGTTAATTATTGACCGATTTTGTGTATAGCATGCAGTACTAATGGCTTCGGTCCAGAACCTCTGAGGAACATCTGATTCAGCTAGCATAGATCTCGCTGCTTCCTTCAGAGTTCTCACTCTTCTCTCAGCAATGCCGTTTTGTTGTGGAGTTCTGGCGCTAGACAACTCGTGCATAATTCCAGTTTCCCCGAGATAAGATGATAGATATCTGTTAGTGAACTCAGTTCCCTGATCACTTCTAATGCACGTAATATTTAAAGATTTCTGATTCTGAATTCCTTTAAATATTCTAATAAAATTTTCAGTAGTTTTATCTTTTGATGGTAAAAATGCAATGCATGTAAATCGAGAGAAGTCATCAATAACAATTAGGACAAATCTCATTCCTCCTATACTCTTTACAGGAATTGGACCGAACAGATCCATATGTAAAAGTTCTAGGCAACGACTGGATTGTAATTTCCCTTTAATTTTGAACGATGATCTGCCCTAATTACCTAACTGTAAAGAAGTGCATATCTTGTCCTTTGAAAACTGAAGTTTGGGCAAACCAATAACTAAATTGTTTGAGCAAATGTTTTTGATGGTCTTGAAATTTAAATGGTTCAAACGTTTATGCCATAACCATTTCTGGTCATTCTTGGCAATCATGCACATAGGATCAGAAGACTCTTTTTGCCAATTCATTTTGTATGAGTTTCCTACTCTACTGCCAGTCAATAAAGTGTTTCCATCTCAATATTTAACTAGACATGCATGAGTTTGAAAGTCTACTGACAAACCATTATCACATAATTGACTAATGCTGATCAAATTATAACACAGATTGTCAATAAGCAGCACGTCATTAATAGTTATATTACCATGGATAATCTTACCTATACCCATGGTCTTACCCTTTTTGTTGTCACCAAAAGTGATCTTATGTCCAGAGTAATCTAATATATCAGTGAGAAGCCGTCTGTTTCCTGTCATATGCCTGGAACATCCGCTATCAAGATACCATACAGATTCCTCTAGCCCTTCATTTATTTGTACCTACATAAATAAATATTTATAATCTTTTGGTACCCACATTCAATTGGGTCCTCGGTCAATCAGTCCCTTAGGAATCCATATTTGAGTTATTCTGATGGATTTCCCATTTTGTACTATGAGTAATGCGTATGTTTTTTACTTAGCAGACTACTTTCTGCCAGCCACTGATCCCTTAGCTTTTGAAGAAGACTTTCTTTTAAAACTCCTTGACTTAGAGTGAGATTTTAGATTTCCAGACTTGTTAGCTGCATCCATCTTATTCTTAAGCCAGCTAACAGTCGACGGTACATAAGTTATTTCATTTTTGAAAGCTATTTCTTCATGAATAGGATTAGATTCAGTGTCAGACATACTCCCTTTGACAAAGCTTATTGGCTTAAACTTGTTAGTTATTGAGTTTGACTCTTTACAGGACAGGTTAAGGTCATTGCTGTCAAATCCCAATCCGGATCTAGATCCAGTAGGTTTTAACTTGCTGATCTGATATTTGATAGCTTCTCCGGACCTCGTCCATGCACAGACAACATAATTTAACCTTTTTTTTCAGATGAAAGGGTTTGAATCTGTTCTCTAAGCATCTCATTCTCAGATGACATCTCTGCTATGTTTTCATAAAAAAACGTTTGATTCAGATTCTTTGTTGGAAGAAAGAACAGTTGATTCATATTTAACTTTCATTTCATACAAAGAGTCAGTTAACTTCTTGTACTCAATGGCCATTTCATTGAGTGCATTAGTTAACTTCTCGTTTGTAAATTCTGGTGCAGAGATATCATTTACCTTGGATTGGTCATCTTCCATCAAACATGTAACAACTTCATTCCCTTTTTCAGTAGGAGACTCCTCTGAATCGCTATCGGCCCATCTTGATTTGTTTTCACTACACATGAACGCTTTTCGGTCCTTCTTTGCTTGAATACTTCTACCGTAGATCTGATTAAGCTTATCCCATATCTCTTTAGCAGAGGAACAAGACTTGACTTCATAGAACACGTTCATGTTGATCGACTAATACAGGATGTTCCTAGAACTATTATCCAAGTTGTTGGTCATCTTATCTTCAGTAGTCCACTCACTCCTTGGCTTCGAAATCTTTATGGGGCCATCAGTAATGACGCTCCACATATCACAATCAAGAGCATCCATGTGAGCTTACATTCTCATCATCCAATATTCGCAATTGTCCCTTGATAGAATAGGAATTTCATTGATGATAGACATGCTTCAGGTTCTTGATGCTTTGAGAATAGAAACCTTGCTCTGATATCAATTGATAGGATCGGCTTTATTTATAGAGACGGGGGTCTGGCTATTGATGAAGACTTATGAAAAACAGTTTGAAAGAAATCTTGTTAGGGATTTAATTCGCTTTCTATTCTACGTAAACCCTTGTAAACACTTGAAACAGAATCAAGACGGAATTGTTTACTTGGGTTTGAAGCTGAAGATGAAGAATGAAAAGATGACGGAAATGAAAGAACGCAATAGTTTGTTTATGGATGTTCGGAGAAACACTCCTACGTCACCCCTTCTTCCCACAACCGGAAGGATTCACTATAATATGATTCGAATCAAATACAATTTGCACACACTTATCTCACTATTGAACAGAGCACACTCTGTTCAATTTACAAGATGAAGAGTATAACTCAACTAAAGGTGTTTTTGATTCTAGCTCTCTCTTGATTCACACACAGTACAATCAGGAAAACAACTTCACAGTATGAATATTCAAAGGCTTGATTGCTCAGTAGTTCTTCTCAAATAGTATTTCTCTCAGTTGATCGAATTGCTAGCTGTTCCGTTGTTCGTCCGTTGTCCATGATATTTGATAAATACTGAGCAGAGACTAACGGTCGAATCTTTTGAATGATACGTGGCACACTTCCATTGGAAAGACTCCATAGTACATAGTAGGTTCTGAGCACAAGATCGTGGTCGTACAATAACTGGTAGTGCGCCGAATATTCCTTCAGGGATGTACCTTTAAAACATGTAATATGAGGGAAATTCTCTTATGTGACATTCGTTGGTTGGTTGCATATAGCTATCGTACTAATCTTCACTAGAAAGTGGAGCAGGAGTAGAGTACAGCTATATCACGTGGGTAGGCGGGTGCTAGCTTCAATCATACTACTTAAGCTTAGCATTATACGTATTTCAATTAGACGAACTCGTCTAATGAAATCAAAAATCACCGTCTAAGAGCAGAATCCATTAGACCGCCTAGTCTAATGGAATTAGACTTACGTATAATTACAATCACTTCAGACTAATCTAAAGGAGTTAGACTACACGTCTAACTTTCACTAATTAGACTTCACGTCTAATCCTTCACAAACCATTAGACTGCACGTCTAACTCCACTGAGTTAGACTGCACGTCTAATTCTGGTTCTACTTCAGACTTATCTGAAGGACTTTGACTACACGTCTAACTTTAACTAATTCGACTTCACGTCTAATCATTCACAAACCATTAGACTGCACGTGTAACTCCACTGAGTTAGACTGCACGTCTAATTCTGGTTCTATTTCAGACTAATCAGAAGGAGTTAGATTGCACGTCTAACTTTCACTATCCAATAGACTTCACGTCTAAATCCGCTGAGTTAGACTGCACGTCTAATTCCGTATACATTAGACTGCACGTCTAACTCCGATGAGTTAGACTGCACGTTTAATTCCATATACATTAGACTACACGTCTAACTCCGCTGAGTTAGACTGCACATTTAATTCTGTATACATTAGACTGCACGTCTAACTCCGCTGAGTTAGACTACACGTCTAATTCGAAATATATTAGACTGCACGTCTAACTCCACGAGTTAGACTGCACGTCTAATTATGGATTCCATTAGACTGCATGTCTAACTCCACGAGTTAGACTGCACGTCTAATTACGGTTTCCATTAGACTGCACGTCTAACTCCACGAGTTAGACTACACGTCTAATTATGTGCATCTAATGCCAAATCGGTCTAATGCGCCTCATTAGAGGCAAGTCTCATGAAATATGATTTCGATAAACCTGCATCAAAACGCATAAATCATTTCACCATCAAAATCCCAATAGTCAAACTATTTCAACACTTAGTCAAAATAATTTGACCCAACAAAATATATTAATTTCACACTTATACAAATTAAGACATAAAAAAATTAATTATTTTCATAAATATACCGAATACGACAAAGTAATTGAAGAGTTTCACACTTATACAGAATACGACAAATACATTCAAAAATTTCACATTCAAAAATTTCATATTTTTGCATAATACGACAAAGAAATTGAATTGTTTCAAGGTTTGAGATATTTTGTAGTATAATAGTATACTTCATTATTTATATAGTCTAATATTGATATTGTGTTTATTAGATTTTACTATGTTTGTGATTTTGACGTTTTAATCACATTTTCTCAATTTTAAAAAGCTTTAATGTTAACCCAAATATACCTAATTCTAACTTCTTTGACATATATCTTAAAATTTCAATTAATTAGATTTTATAATTATATTGGTTGGTGGTTCAAGTGGGAGATTATGTTAACAATTTAATACAATTTTATACTTCAAGACAAAGACAAAGTTGATTCTATATTATTAGTTTTTTTAATTTATTAGTTTATTAATTTAAGTTAAATATTTTTCACAATTATTTATAAAGATAACCAATAAGTACACCTAATTTTTTTTTCTACTAATAATTTTAAAAATTCTTCAATTAAATATAATATATAATATAAATATTTGTATTATAAAGTGCTTATATTATTGAGGTTTGACATATAATATTTCTATTACATTAAATAAAATTTTAAATTATAAAATAATTCTAAAAAAGAAACACTTAATTTTAAAATTCTTTAAATCTCAATTTCAATTTTTTCGGATAAAATATGGTGATATTAGAGTTTAATTAAAAAAATTGACATTCACTATTTACAAAACATTGATATATATATTTTTATATATATATTATTAATATGTAATCAAATATTAATAATATTTCATTTCCAAAAAAAAATATAAGTCACTTTTTCTTTAAGTTAATTTAAGGTGTTTAATAGTACTAAATATTTTATTTTTTATATAGCATAATGATATTTTAAAATGGATGTTTACTATATAAAAATTTAGTTTAGAAACTATATATGGAAATTAATCAATAGTATTAAATATATCTCTAACTAAAAAAAAATATTCAATTTAATAAATTACCTACATCTAATTTGTATTAAACAAATATAATTTATTTCTAGAATCTAAGATGATTATAACAAGTTTAATATAATTTTAATTTTAAGTTAATAGTACTAAATATGTTATTCTTACTTAGTAAAATGATATTTTAAAATTTATGTTTACTTAATTAAATGATTTTTATTCATTCATAGAATTAACAACTAATTGCCACAATTATTCCTCGAGAAAAATATATTTGTACTCTTTATCTTGTTTTAGTCAATTAATTTGATTTCGTTTATTAACACTATTCTCTTATTTTTAAAAGACTTTGTTGGGTCAAATTATTTTAACTAAGTGTTGAAATAATTTAAACACTGAGATTTTGATGATGAAATAACTTATGAGTTTTGATACAGGTGTATTGAAACAATATGTCATAAGACTTGGATCTAATGAGGGTCATTAAACCGATTTTGGCTTTCATTGCATAAAATTAGACTTACAGTCTAACTCATCGGAGTTAGACGTGTAGTCTAATAGATGTGTAATTAGACGGATGGTCTAATAGATACACGAAATTAGACGTAAGTCTAATGCATAGAATTAGACGTACAGTCTAACTCATCGGAGTTAGACGTGTAGTCTAATGAATGCACGGAATTAGACGTAAGTCTAATGCATAGAATTAGACGTACAATCTAACTCATCGGAGTTAGACGTGTAGTCTAATGAATGTAAAGAATTAGACGTTAGTCTAATGAATACACGGAATTAGACGTAAGTCTAATATGTTTGTAATTAGAAGGGTGGTCTAATTGATATTCGGAATTAGACGTACAGTCCAACTCATCGGAGTTAGACGTGTAGTCTAATATATTTGCAATTAGACGGGTAGTCTAATTTATGCGGAATTAGACGTGCGGTCTAACTCAGTGGATTTAGACGTGCAGTCTAATAGAATGTGAAAGTTAGACGTGCGTCTAACTCCTTCAGACAAGTCTAAGGTAGAACCGGAATTAGACGTGCAGTCTAACTCAGTGGAGTTAGACGTTATGTCTAATGGTTATTGGATAATTATACGTGTAGTTTAATTAGTGAAAGTTAGACGTGCGTCTAACTCCTTCAGACAAGTCTGAGGTAGAACCGGAATTAGACGTGCAGTCTAACTCAGTGGAGTTAGACGTGCAGTCTAATGGTTATTAGATAATTAGACGCAAGTCTAATTCTATTAGACCAGGCGGTCTAATGGACGTTTTTCTATTAGACTGATTTTCACAATCCGTCTAACTGAAATACGTCTAATGCTCAATTTAAGTAGTACACTTGAATCTAGCATTTCACCTACCCACGTGCTATAGTTGTACCCTACTTCTGCTCCACTTTCTAGTGAAGATTAGTACAACAGCTATATGCATCCAATCAAGGAATGCCACGTAAGAGAATTTTCCTCACATTACCTGTTTTGCAGGTACATCCCTGATGGACTAATCGGCGCACTACCAGTGATGTACGGCCACGATCCTTGTGCTCAGAACCTGCTGTGTACAATGGAGGCTTTCCAATGGAAGAGTGCCACGTATCATTCTTGAAGATTCGACCGTTAGCTCCTTCTCAGTATTTAACAAATCTCAAGGACAACGGACGAAGTAGGGACTTTTGCCTTACGAATTTTGCCGAACGAACAAGCAATCTTATTTTGCAAAGAGAGAAACTACTCAATCATCTTTCTTACTGAACTCATACTGTGAAGCTGTTTTCTGATTGTACTGTGTTTGAATCAAGAGAGAGCTAGAATCAAAACACCGTTAGCTGAGTGATATTCTTCATCTTGTAATTGAACAGAAAGTGTTCTGTTCAATAGTGAGCTAAGTGTGTGTAAACTGTATTTGATTCGAATCATATTATAGTGAATCCTTCCGGTGGTTGGAAGAAGGGGTGACGTAGGAGAGTTTCTCTGAATATCCATAAACAAACTGCTATGTTCTTCATTTTTGTCATCTTTTCATATTTCATTTTGTGCTTCAACCCCAAGTAAACAATTCCGCCTTGAATCTGTTTCAAGTGTTTACACAAGTTTGCGTAGAATAGAAAGCGAATTAAATCCCTAACAGGATTTCTTTTAAACCGTTTTTCATAAGCCTTCATCCTTAGCCAGACCCCTGTCTTTATCGATAAAGTCGATCCTATCAATTGGTATCAGAGCCTTGTTTCTATTCTCAAGCATCAAGAACCCGAAGCATGTCTATCATCAATGAAATTCCTCTTCTGTCAAGGGACAACTACGAATGTTGGATAATAAGAATGCAAGCTCACTTGGCTGCTATTGACTATGATATGTGGAGTGTTATCACTGATGGCCCCATAAAGATTTCGAAGCGAAGATGTTGGGTCAAATTATTTTGACTAAGTGTTGAAATAATTTATCCCCTGATATTTTGATGATGAAATAATTTATGAGTTCTGATACAGGTGTATTAAGACAACATGTCTTTAGACTTGGATCTAATGAGGGTCATTAGACCGATTTTGATCTCCATTCGCATTAGGTTAGACGCAAGTCTAATGAAATTAGACGCTCAGTCTAACTCAATGGAGTTAGACGGGACAGTGTAATAGACGCATGAATTAGACGTAAGTCTAATAGAATTAGACGTACATTCTAACTCATCGGAGTTAGACATGTAAGTCTAATAAACGTGTAAAGAATTAGACGGGTAGTCTAATGAATACACGGAATTAGACGTATGTCTAATAGAATTAGACGTATAGTCTAACTCATCGGAGTTAGAAGTGTAAGTCTAATAGACGTGTAAAGAATTAGACGGGTAGTCTAATGAATACACGGAATTAGACGTAAGTCTAATAAAATTAGACGTACAGTCTAACTCATCGGAGTTAGACGTGTAAGTCTAATAGACGTAAAGAATTAGACGGATGGTCTAATGAATACGCGGAATTAGACGTGGTAGTCTAACTTAGTGGATTTAGACGTACCAGTCTAATGGTTATTATAATTAGACGGTTTGTCTAATTAATTGAAAGTTAGACGTGAGTCAAACTCCTTAAGATTAGTCTGAGGTAGAACCGGAATTAGACGTGGTAGTCTAACTCAGTAGAGTTAGACGTACCGGTCTAATGGTTATTATAATTAGACGGGTTGTCTAATTAATTTAAAGTTAGACGTGAGTCTAACTCCTTCAGATTAGTCTGAGGTAGAACCGGAATTAGACGTGGTAGTCTAACTCAGTAGAGTTAGACGTACCCGTCTAATGATTATTGATATTAGACGCAAGTCTAAGTACATTAGACCAGGAGGTCTAATAGACGTTTTTCATCAGAAGGAGTTGACTTATTTCATTAGACTAATCCGTCTAACTGAAATACGTCTAATGTTCTGTTCAAGCAGTACGCTTGAATCTAGCATTTCTCCTACCCACGTGCTATAGCTGTACCCTATTTCTGCTCCATTTTCCTGTGAAGATTAGTACAACAGCTATATGCATCCAATCAAGGAATGCCACATAAGAGAATTTTCCTCACATTACCCGTTTTGCAGGTACATCCCTGATGGAATATTCGGCGCACTACCAGTTCGGTACGACCACGATCCTTGTGCTCAGAGTCTGCTGTGTACAATGGAGGCTTTCCAATGGAAGAGCGCAACGTATCATTCTTGAAGATTCGACCGTTAGCTCCTGATCAGTATTTAACCAATCCTTAGAGCAACGTACGAAACATACGACTACTCGAGCAACTTAGCTAATTTCTGAACGAACAAGCATTCTGATTTTGCAGAGAGAGACTACTCAATCATCTTGCTTACTGAACTTACTTTCTTGAAGCTTCTTTCTGATTGTACTATGTGTGAATCGAGAGAGAGAGCTAGAATCAAAAACACCATTAGTTGAGTGATATTCTTCATCTTCTTGTAATTGAATATAAAGTGTTCTGTTCAATAGTGAGCTAAGTGTGTGTAAACTGTATTTGATTCTCATCATATAGTGAATCCTTCCGGTGGTTGGAAGAAGGGGTGACGTAGGAGAGTTTCTCCGAACATCCATAAACAAACTGTTGTGTTCTTCATTTTCTGTCATCTTTTCATATTCCATCTTATGCTTCAAACCCATGTAAACAATTCCGCCTTGAATCCGTTTCATGTGTTTACACAAGTTTGCGTAGAATAGAAAGCGAATTAAATCCCTAACAGAATTTCTTTCAAACCGTTTTTCATAAGCCTTCACAAGATATACGTTGCAAACTCTCAAGCAAAGAAGAACTAGAAAGCATTCATTTGCAGTCAGAACAAATCCAGATGGGCTGACAGTGATACAGATGAGTCTCCTGCTGAAAAAGAGAACGAAGCTGTAACTTGTCTGATGGCAGATGACCAATCTAAGATAAATGATATATATGCACTAGAATTTACAAACGAGGAGTTAACTAATGCACTCAATGAAATGGCGATTGAGTACAAGAAGTTAGCTGACTCTTTTTATGAAATGAAAGTTAAATATGAATCAATTGTTCTCTCTCCAAACCAAGAATCTGAACCAAATGTTTTTTATGAAAACTTAATAGAGATCTCATCTGGAAATGAGATGCTCAAAGAACAGATTCAAACTCTTTCATCTGAAAACAAGAGATTAAACTATATTGTCAGTGCATATTGTAGTTACTTTAAAAAATAAAATAGTTTATGTCCCACCAACTGTTAGCTGTCTTAAGAATAAGCTAGAAAAGGCTAATAAGTCTGGTAATTAAAAACCTGACATTAAGTCAAGGAGTTTTAAAAGAAAATCTTCTTCAAAAGTTAAAGGATCTGTGGCAAGCAGAAAGTCGTCTGCTAAGTCAAAAACATACGCATTAATCACAACTCAAAATGGGAAGTCCATCATAATAACTCAAATATGGATTCCTAAGGGACTGATTGACCGAGGACCCAATTAAAGGTGGGTACCAAAAGATTGTAAATATTTATTTATGTAGGTACAAATAAACGAAGGACTAGAGGAATCTGTATGGTATCTTGATAGCGATATTTCAGGCATATGATAGGAAACAGACGACTTTTCACTAATATATCAGATTGATCTGGACCTAAGATCACATTTGGTGACAACAAGAAGGGTAAGACCATGGGTAAGGGTAAGATTATCCATGGTAACCTAACTATTAATGACGATTGCTTGTTGACAATCTGTGTTATAACTTAATCAGCATTAGTCAATTATGTGATAACGGTTTGTCAGTAGATTTTCAAAGTCATG
Source organism: Impatiens glandulifera (assembly GCF_907164915.1). NCBI lineage: Eukaryota > Viridiplantae > Streptophyta > Magnoliopsida > Ericales > Balsaminaceae > Impatiens > Impatiens glandulifera. The sequence goes on along the minus strand of NC_061864.1, from coordinate 39,770,507 downwards.
CATGTTTAGTTAAAGACCAAGATGGAAACATCTTGTTGACTGGAAGTAGAGTAGGAAATTCATATAAAATAAATTGGCAAAAAGAAACTTCTGATCCTATGTGCATGATTGCCAAGAATGACCAGAAATGGTTATGGCATAAACGTTTGAACCATTTAAATTTTAAAACTATCAACAACATTTGTTCAAACCATTTAGTTATTGGTTTGCCCAAACTTCAGTTTCCAAAGGACAAGATATGCATTGCTTGCTAGTTAGGAAAACAGGGCAGATCATCGTTCAAAAGCAAAGTGAAATCACAATCCACCCGTATCCTAGAACTTTTACATATGGATCTTTTTGGTCCAATTCCTGTAAAAAGTATAGGAGGAATGAGATTTGCCTTAATTGTTATCGATGACTTTTCTCGTTTTACATGGGTTGCATTTTTAACATCAAAAGATAACTGATTACGATATTTAAAGGGATTCAGAATCAGAAATCTTTAAATATCACATGCATCAGAAGTGATCAGGGAACTGAATTCACTAACAGATACCTATCATCTTATCTCGAGGAGACTAGATTAGGCACGAGTTGTCTAATGCTAGAACTCCACAGCAAAAAAGCATTGCTAAGAGAAGAGTGAGAACTCTGAAGGAAGAAGATAGATCTATGCTTGATGAATCAGATCTACCTCAGAGGTTCTGGGCGGAAGCCATTAGTACTGCTTGCTATACACAAAATCGGTCAATAATCAACAAACGTTTTGATAAAACTCCCTATGAACTGTACTATGGGAGAATTCCCACAGTTTCTTATTTTAAGATATTTGGGTGTAAATATTTTATCCATAACAATGGAAATGTTTATTTGACTGCTTTTAATGCTAAAGCAGATGAGGGATTCATGTTGGGATACTCATCAGTAAGCAAGGCTTACCGAGTATACAACAAAAGAACACAGACTGTTGAAGAATCCCTCCATGTAGTGGTTGATGAGCCTGTTGAGAGCAAATCTAATGAACCCATTGATCTTGCTGAAAGACTAAAAGCGGCTAGTCTTGAGTCTAAAAGTGAAGAAGAAGAAACATTGGATAAGCGGATGGCTCTATCTGATCCAGTGGCTGATCCCGTTGAAATTCAACCAGATGTTCAAACTCCTATTCAACAAGAAGTTGAGAGTTTGGATGTCGCAGTGTCACCGGTTCAGATGACCAATCCCCTTGGATCCAACTTCAGATGGAACAAAAATCATCCACCAGAACTGATAATCGGAAATCCTTTTTCTCCTCGAAGGACAAGACGTCAACTGATGGATGAAATGGCCAATTCTGCATTTATTTCTCAAATTGAACCTAAAAAAATTGGTGAAGCTATAGTTGATCCAGATTGGATCAATGCTATGCAAGAGGAGTTAAACCAATTTGCTAGAAATAAAGTGTGGTATCTTAATCCTAGACCAACTAACAAGTCAGTCATAGGAACAAGATTGGTCTTTAGAAACAAGCTTAGTGAAGATGGCTTAGTCATTAGAAACAAAGTTCGTTTAGTTGCTCAAGGATACAGACAAGAGGAAGGTATTGATTTTGATAAGTCTTTTGCACCGGTTGCAAGACTAGAGGCAGTCAGAATCTTCCTAGCATATGCATCATTTAAGAATTTTAAAGTCTTTCAAATGGATGTGAAAAGTGCATTCTTAAATGGAAAATTAAGTGAAGAAATATATGTTAAGTAACCCCCTGGTTTTGTAGATCATGTTTTGCCAAATCATGTTTATAGGCTTAACAAAGCATTGTATGGTCTGAAACAAGCTCCTAGAGCTTGGTATGACACTTTAACCAATTTCTTGTTTGATCATGATTTTGTTGTTGGAACAGTGGATAAAACCCTATTTAAATTACTAAAGATTCTCACATTCTACTTGTTCAGATATATGTTGATGACATTATCTTTGGCTCAACTAACCCCAAATTGTGTGAGAAATTTGCCAAGCTGATGCAGGACAGGTTTGAAATGAGCATGATGGGAGAACTTACATTCTTCTTTGGGCTTCAGTTCCGTCAGCTAGAAAACGGAACTCTTATTAACCAGTCAAAATACACCAAAGAACTGTTAAAGAAGTTTGGTTTGGAGAACTGTTCTGCAGCAGCTACTCCAATGAGTTCTTCAGTTAAATTGGATAAAGATGAAGGTGGCCAAAGTGTCGATGTAACAGCATATAGAGGACTCATCGGTTCTTTGCTGTATGTAACTGCTAGCAGGCCAGACATTCAATTTGTTGTTGATGTTTGTGGTAGATTTCAGGCTGATCCTAAAATCTCTCATTTTACTACTACTAAACGTATTCTTTAATACTTAAAGGGAACTCAAAATTTGGGACTGTGGTATCCTAAGGAACCCAGTTTCAATTTAATTAGTTTCTCAGATGAAGATTATGCAATGCAAAATTGATCGAAAAAGAACATGTGGAATTTGCCAGTTCCTTGGAGATCGTCTAATCACATGGTTCAGCAAGAAGCAGACGTCAGTCGCCACGTCTACAGCTAAAGCAGAGTATCTTGCAGCTGGAAGTTGTTGCTCTCAAGCTTTGTGGATTCAACAACAACTCAGAGACTATGGGATTGAGGCTGATGAATCTCCAATTTTCTGCGACAACACAAGTGTTATCACAATCTCCTACAATCCAGTTCTGCACTCTCGGACAAAGCATATTGAAATCAGGCATCAATTCATCCGAGAACACGTCAATCAGAAGTAGATTTGTCTTGAACATGTTCTTATAGATCAACAAACTGTAGACATTTTCACAAAACCCCTACCGGAAGGTAAGTTTTCTCACTTTAGAAACATGTTAGGTCTTGTTGATCTTGATTGATGTAATTACGTGCATAAATTAAGGGGGAACATATTGTTCAAAACGCAACTGAACAGATATGAAAGAAGGAGGTCTTAATTTGTCCTAAGGTTTCAGAGTTTTGAGAAACACAACTACTTAGACACTCGTCTACTTTAGCAATTTCATCTTCATCTGAAATCATCGTCTTGGTTATTTTAACCTACATGGTTAGACGGATACGTCTAATAGACGGATATAGACGATTAAACGTTTTTACGTCATGAGCAAGAGGATGCTCACGTCTAACCAGACACACGTGTCTCACGTGATGTTATTGCATAATTAGACGTACACGTCACTAACCCTTAACAACAGAGTTTCAATATTACAACGGAGTTTCAATATTACACAAACTATCACAAACCCTTGAACCGAGTTCAAGTGCGGAAGTGGTTTGTTTCAGGTTGAAGCAACACACACAAGATAGGCAGAACCGGATTTGGATGAAGTCAGTTTGGGGTGTGGTAGGTCGGTTTTGGTATTCGGTAATTCGGTTATAAGGATGTAGGACGGTTTAAGTGGAATCGGTTAGAACACAAGACCGACCGAAAATAAATAACAAGACAGAATTTTATGGATCTTCGGAGATAAACTTCTATGTCACCCCTTCCTCTCGAAACCGCGAGAAGGATATTCACTAAGGAATACACAAACACAATCCGATCGAGACTTATTTTCTGCTCGATAACACTCGTACAATTATAACCGAAATTGTAATCACTCTTCAACTACACAGATAAGCTCTTTTAATTTAGAGAGATAGAACACGATTTATGACTTAGGTTGTAGAAAACTCTTAGAACTTGTAACCGCATTTATTCCTCTTCAGCTCCTTCTTTTATAGGTGAAATGTGTCAACGGTCACATTTCATTTCCTTGAATCTGATTGGTTGAGTAGAGGTTCAGTGATTCAGACCTGGCGGTCTAGTCTTCAGACCTGGCGGTCTAGTCTTCCAGTGTGTAGGTCAAACCGGCTAGGTTTGTCTTTTACTCAATATGACAACTGTCGGTTGGACAGTTGACTGTACCTGGAAGATTGCGTTTCTGATTTATCCTGATGTAGAAAGATCCTGTCGGACGATCTTCTGCAGCCTGCAGACTGTCCTCAGACTTGTATGAATATGACAATACTAAGTTTGTTCCTTCGGTATCATTCTCAACAGATACTCGAAGTGTCTATTTATACTGGTCGGTTGTTTATGTTAACCGGATGACTTCCGGTTTTTCCATAGTTTCTGATTGACCGACTGTTCAATGATTTTGGCCTTCTAATTTGACCAGTCTTATCTTCTTATTCGGTCAGGTTTTTGTTCGGTTGGGTTGCTTGACCGGTTGAGTTTCTTAACCGGTTGAGTAACTTGACCGACTGCATTCTTTACCTATTCCTGCATTGGAAATTTGTTTTTGTTAAGTTTTATTTAACCAATCTAATTTTATCTAACAATTTCTCCCTTTTTGATTATTTTATTTAAAATATTCAAAACTCTGTAGTAATGCAAATGTAGGCCGGTTGTTTTAAGAGTTTATTTGGCCGGATTTTTGGAAACTGACTTGGGAGAATTTTTCGAAAAATTTTGGAAAATTTTGAGAAAAATTTTTGAAGGGTTTTATATTTTATCTAACAACTTCTCCCTTTTTGATTATTTTATTTAAAATATTCAAAACTTTGTAAGAATGCAAAAGTAGGCCGGTTTTCAAAAGTATTTGATAAATAGATGAAATATACTAAGGAAAAAATACTTTATATATAACTGAAGTGAACATAAGTAAATAACGAAAATAAAGCCCCTATTTCTTCGATCTGGGCGGCAAGAATTTTTTCAGCTGTTCAGTAGTTGGTTTTCCCTTGACTGCTGGAACCGGCCTGGAAGAGGATCCTTGACCGCCTGAATTGCCGGTGAAGGGGGATATCGGTTGAGCGAACGATCTAATGGGAACCGCATCGAGACCCCGCTGTCTTCTGAGCTGTGGCTCGACTTCCTCCTCGAAATCTTCATCGACTTTAAAACCGGGTTGAAGGAAGGCTCAACAACTGTGTCAATGACTCTGTCCAATAATGTCTTGATTTTCGCCCTCTTCGAAGTAGCCTTCCTCTTTCATGTAACCGGAACGGAAGCGGAAGAAACTGCTTTGGACTTCTTGTGAGCCGCGGCGAATTCATTATATGTTTCCTGTTGGACCATTAGCCGGGCAACATCTTTGGCTTGTCGAGCTGCTATTGTCGGTGCACTATTCTCTATATTTTGCATATGTCCGGCTAGGTTCGCATCTGCCACTACCGTTTCCTTATGAATCCGGACCTGCTCGTCCAGGGCATCTTGAACCCTCTGGGCCGCGAGAGCATTTGCCTCCTCAAATGCCTTATCGACAGCCAGCTTAGCCTCTATTAACTCCGCCATCTACTCGGTGACCGCTTTGAGATCGGCTACGAGCTTGGCATGTTTTTCTTCAAGAGTTATCACCTTCTGACGATCAGATCCGGCTTGGGCACCGGATTGAGCCAAGTCCTCATCAACCTTCTTCAGCCTTTGAACGGTTGTTTCTTGAGATTGTTCCATCATAGCGACCTTTTGGCTGACAGAAGCGAGGTCGGTCACCAGCTTCGGATTTATATCATCAAATGCCTTGGTTCTGTCAAGATGACCTCCGTACAACTGATCTGTGTTGCCGTAATTCCCTTCAACGGACGTGATCCGGTCGACTGCGGATTTGAGCTCCTTGTTTGTCGACTCAATCATCTCAACGGATTTGGCTGCGGTTTCTTTGATTTTCTTTTTCCCCGGCCGAATGGCGTCATTGACAAATTCTTCGATGAGGGCCTTTACCCTTTCTTCCGTTATGGCCGGTACTGAATCCCTGGTTTGAATAGAGACTCGCTATTCTGTGAGCAGTGTGCCCGTCCTGTGTTCGGTCATGTTGATATCTTGTTCCGGTGGAGGAGATGATTGCTCATTATCGGTCGGATTCTGACCGCCAACATCCTTAGGAGGGGATCTGGATAAGTTCGATGTTTCCTAGTGTTCGGGCTCCGCTTCAAGTCGTGCTATCTCCTCTATCAGGTCCTTTTCTTTGACCGCTAGCAAGTTTAGCACCAGAAGATCAAGTGAGGAATCCGATGTCCCTAGAATATGCTTTTCTTGGAGGCGTTGAATGTGTTCGGTGAGCCCTTGTAACCGAGCATGCGGTTTGACCATCTTGCTTCGTCCTAGGGCGGTCGTGACGTCTTGAGCATTTGTGAGGCTAATGACCTCCTTCTCCATCTCAACTAACTTCTCGAATTTCTGGTTAGCGGTGAGATCCGGTAGCATGTTTTTGTAGAGTATTCGATGCCGGTGCAGGACCCATTGATAGTAGACGTCGGATGCCGCGTGAGCCTGCTGATGTATCTCGTACATGATTCTGTTGACGAGATCCTCGGTCGTTTGTCGGGCGTGTTCATCCGCGGATTCATCTTCCTCCCGCAGTCTGTCCGAACCGGCATTAACATCACCATGACTGACCGATTGTTCCTCAACTCTCGGTTCTTTCCCCTTACCAGACTGATCTCTTCCGTTATGTTGTGAAATGGTTCGGTCAGAGCTGGATGCTGAATTTTCATCGTTGGGGGTGTCTAACCGCGGATCATCCGATCCGGTTGGTTGTTTATCTTTCTTTCTTCCAGATTTTTCTTTAACCGGAGCTGCTTTCTTACTGGGGCAAGGAAAATACCAGGGCCGGTGTTAATGCTGAGGTGACGCATCAGTTTACCTAGTGGGATGGCGTATCCCCATGACCGAGTGGATGTCGGATCCACCATCTCACATAGGTTTGTGAAAACCACCTTTGCCCAGTTGATTTCGATGTCGTTGACTAAACCGGCAATCATTACAATTTTTGCCCGGGTGAGGCTATCGAAGTTCCCCCCTCTTGCTTGGACCGATTTTGTGAAGATATCACACAGCGGTCTATACTCCGGTTTAAGAAATGATTTCTAACCGGATACTATCCGAAAAATCCCAGCAAGCCTCCTGGAAGGATTCCTCGTCCATGGCCACCGAGGATTCGCTCCTCTCGGATGGCAGATGCAGTATCTCAGCGATCGACTCTTCCGTCAATTCGAGCCGTTGACCACATATGGTTGCGATGATTGTTCCTTCGGTCAAGAATGCGGTTAGGAAGAATTCATTGACTGCATCCTGATATAGGACGAATGGACCGCCCAGAAAGTGTTCGAGACCGGACTCGGAGATCTGGGTTATAACCCACTTTGCCTCCGCCGAGCCGTTCGCCTGAACTTCCTCGAAATCGACTTGGATGATGTGTTTGAACATCACAGATTCATGACCCATTGTAGTTTGAAGAGATCGGAGGATTGAAGGATTGAAAGTATTGAGAGGTTTGAGATCTAGAGAGAGAAAGTCGATTCGCGTGAGAGTTAAAGAAAACGGCTAAGGACCCTTTTTATAGTCGCGGTTTGGAATTCCAACCGCCGCGAACCGTCACATCGTGTTTGGGCGGGAATTTTCCCTCCAAAGACCATGAGCGGGAAACCATGGGCGGGAATTGATGAGCGGGAACTTACGAGCGGGAAGAGATGGGCGGGAATTTTCCCTCCAAAGGTTTTGAGCGGGCTTTTGATTGCGGTTATCTAACTAGTGATGAGGCGGTTCTTCTTGTAACCGTTTATTAAGTGAAGCGGTTATTTAACCATGAGGATGCGGTTTTTCGATTTTGACCGGATTTTTCAATGAAGTAATTTAGTGATATCAACTGGTTAGTCAGATAGATATTCTAATATTACGATTTTTGACCCGGTTATCAAGCTTAAAAATTAGATAATCATTGAAAGAAAAGTTACATGATAGAAACCGATACATTGATCGGTTTAGAATACATAAGAAATAGAAATACAACTTATGAAATAACTATTCTAGAGAGCTTGTCCTCCACCCCATCCTTATCGAGAACATTCGATGGGGATGCCAGTGTACCTGGTCCAAATTCTGGACGATACTTAAGAAATAGTCGGCTTAAGTGAGGAGCGTAACCGAGACCTCTTTTGGTCTCCACCATAGTCCTCAGGTTATTGAAGATGACCGATGACCAATTTATGAGTGTATTGCTGACAATGTAGGTCATCATGTCGAACACTCTCTTAGTGTAGTGTTGGTTCGGAGATTGGTAGATGATGGATCGGTTGACAATCTCGTAGAGTAGTTCGATATGGTGGGCAAGGCGAGTTTATAGCCCGTGGTTCTCCACCGGCACTTCGGTTCCGGAGAACAGTTCCGAATAGTCGGTCGCGGCACTGCCCACCCGGGATGGGAAATCGGAAAACCCTTCAGTGGGTAAATTGAACATTTGAGCGAATGCGCTCTCGTCCAGAAAAACGAAGCGGCTTCTCACCGTGGAAACAATGAGTATGGGTCCGGATTCTTAGAGAAAATCACGAAGACCGATGTCGATTAGTGATTCAAACATGAGTTCCTTTGTTTCCAGATCATCATATTCCATACATGAGTCGAAATCAATGCTCAAATAGTTCCTTAGTGTTCGGCTCAACATATTTTCAAACTTTGCCAAGAGAGAGAGAGAGTTCAAGAAATTTTGATTTTAAGATGTGGTGATTTGATAAGGTGGGGTTCTTTATATAGATCCGAAATTGGAGGGAAAATAGGGACATTTAATGCTGAAATTCAGTTTTGTCTCATTTATGAAGGGAATATTTATGTTTCCAAAACTCCTTGGGAAGGAGTTACTTTTGACCGGTTGCGGAGTTCGAGGTAGAGAATCTAGTTAGAAAGTAACTAAGTTTGTATGTAGTTAGAAGTTGAAAGTTACGTTTCATTAATGGAGGAAAGTACATGAAACCGAAAGGGAAATAATTAAAACCGAAAATAGCATAGACTAAACCGAGATGATCATGATAGTGTGGGACACTGATACAACCGGTGCGTACAGTAAAATGACCGGTTGTAGGAAGGAGTTGACTTAGTTGCTGGAGGAGTTGAGGTGACGGTTCTTCCTCTTCCAGGCCTTCTCAAACCGCTCATAGAAGGAGTCGGCAACCTCCTTGGTTATGACCTGGGTCTGGTTCAACCATTCACCCGGACAGAGTGGAACCCCAAGTTCCAAAAGTAGGAAGCTAATCTGGGGGATGAGACCGGTTTGGCGAATGCCGATCATCCAGATCAGGACATCGAACAACACCCTTGACCAGTTGACTCGCATGTTCGTTGTGATGGCAGACATCATGTTAAAAACTGTAGCGCAGTAGGTGTTGGTCACATCCTTTCCTAGGATGCCTCGACCGATAACATCGTTGAGAAGCTGGTACTCAGCTCTCAGCGATAACCTAGCACCGTGGTCATCGACCGGGCGGTTTGACCGAGCAAAGCTTAAGGAGATTTCGGCCTTTAGTTCAGCCGGAACGTTTAGGTCGGTGAGCCCTTGCTTCGGAAGATCGAATCATCTGGCGAAGTCACTTTCTGTGAAATCAAACACGGTCCCTTCCACTTTGGACTGAATGTGGGTGTCGAAGTGAGGGGTATCTCGGAAAACCCTGGCATTGTAGAAAAATTCCAGGATTGTTTCTGGGAAGATGACATATTTGTCATCTAGAAAATGTTTGAGACCGGTGTCTTCAAGTGACTTAATCATTTTGAAGACTTCATAGTGCTCAGTGCCTTGAGCTGAATCGAAATCCACTTGAAGGATGTTTGGAAACTGAGACATTTTGTCTTAGTAAGAGGATAGGTTGGAGCTTGTGATTGTTTTGTCTAAGGTTTGTCTAACTTATATATTAGTGGAGGGATGATAGTATTATCCAGTGTGTAGCAGGTAATAGTGTCTATTAACCATAGGGTAAAGCATTTTGCATGAAATAGGCATGTCTAAAACCTAGGATGTGGGTCATAGGCCTGGACGGTGAAAGATATCATATCTTCACGTCTTTTGAGGTATGACCGTTTTTCTTTGAAAATGTAGTTTTTCAGAACAGATAAGTTTAAACACAGATAATTATTCCACTTTTATTCGGAGGCCAAGTAATCCGAAGTAAACTACTTCCAAACCGGTCGGTTTTCAGTCATGCGTTCCGATGCGGTTAATTGGTACATGCACTAAGTAACCGGTCGGTTTACTCCAACTAATAGACAGAGAGGTTCTTCAATAGGTACCTTGGTGAATTTGGAATCCGACAATTTAGGAGGAACTACCGGTTTTGTCTGTCCGAACCGATTTTCCTTTTAAGCATTTTTAGAGATAAGCTGATTAATATCGGTTAAGCCAAGTATGAGTCTGAAGTGAGAAAACTTAACTTCCTGTAGAGACTTTGTGAAGATACCGGCTACTTGTTGTTCGGTTGGTACGTATTCCAGCCGGATGTGCTTCAACATGAAATGTTCCCGGATGAAGTGATGCCTTATGTCGATGTTCTTGGTTCTAGAATGTAGAACCGGATTGTAAGTGATTGCTATGGCACTTGTGTTGTCACAGAATATTAGAGACTCTTCATCTGTGATACCGAAATCCTTCAGCTGTTGTTGGATCCACAGAAGTTGTGAACAGCAACTTCCGGCTGCCAGGTATTCAGCTTCTGCGGTTGACGTGGCAACCGATGTCTGTTTCTTGTTGTGCCATGAAACAAGTCGATCACCTAGGAATTGGCATGTTCCGCTGGTGCTTTTCTGTCAACTTTACAGCCTGCATAATCTGCATCTAAGTAACTTGTGACGTTAAAAGATGAGTCTTTTGGATACCACAAACCGACTTCAGGGATTCCCTTTCGGTATTTCAAGATTCGCTTTGCGGCTGTGTAGTGAGACTGTTTTGGATTAGCCTGGAATCTTCCACACACCGACCGCAAATAGTATATCCGGTCTACTTGCTGTCAGGTATAAGAGAGAACCGATGATTCCTCAGTAAGCTGTGAGGTCTACTGCCTGACTGTCGTTATCCTTGTCCAGTTTGACTGATGAACTCATTGGGGTAGCGGATGAGGAGCATGTATCCACCCCAAATTTCTTTAGAAGTTCCTTTGTATATTTGGGTTGACTGATGAAAGTTCCTCCTTCGAGTTGCTTAACCTGAAGACCCAGGAAGAAGCTTAATTCTCCCATCATGCTCATTTCAAATTTGTTAGTCATCAAGGTTGAGAATTTATGACATAGCTTACGATCGGTTGATCCGAAGATGATATCATCTACATATATTTGAACAAGTAGGATATGTTCTTTTTCTCAAATTTAAATAGTGTTTTGTCCACTGAACCGATGGTGAAATCATATTTTAACAAGAACGCGGTTAGTGTATCATACCAAGCTCTAGGAGCTTGCTTTAGACTATACAATGCTTTGTTTAACCAGTATACATGATTAGGTAGGTCAGCATTTTTGAAACCGGGTGGATGTTCAACATATACTTCTTCACGTAGTTCACCATTCAAAAATGCACTTTTGACATCCATTTGAAAAAGCTTAAAATTTTTGAAAGCAACAAAAGCCAGAAAAATCTTAATGGCTTCAATCCTAGCTACAGGGGAAAATGATTATTCAAAATCAATGCCTTCTTCCTGTTTGTATCCTTGTGCCACTAATCTGACTTTGTTCCCCGTGACCAAACCGTCTTCATTGAGTTTGTTTCTAAATACCCATCTTGTTCCTATGACCGGTTGAACTTTTCGTCTATGGACTAGGTACCAGACCTTATTACTCTCAAACTGGTTTAACTTTTCTTGCATTCCCAAGATCCAGTTCGGATCTTACAATGCTTTATCCACTCTTTTCGGCTCAATCTGGGATATAAAAGCGGAATTGAAATATTCCTCCAGAATTTGTCGCCTAGTTCGAACGGGTTGTGAGGGGCAACCTATAATTAGCTGAGGAGGATGATTTGTGTTTCTTTTGAGATTCGGTTCAGGAGCGTCTACCAAATCACCGTTTACTTGATCAAGGCTAGACGTATTGGTAGGCTGAACAAGAGTGTCAGACCGACCGATTTCCTCGGTTTGAACCGAAGTGTCAGCTTCCTGCCGTGTGACAGCTTGATCCAGCTGGGTTTCATCATTACCCATTTGGTCATGGACAAATCGTCTAAAAACCGGAATCTCATATTCACTATCAAAATGGATATTGTTATTTTCCAATATGTTGTGTAGATCAAAGCATGATGCAGTGTTGCTTTCAACCGATTCATCAAAAACGACATGAAGTGATTCCTCCACGGTTAAAGTTCTAGTGTTATATACTCTATAAGCTTTACTGACTGCTGAGTAACCTAACATGATCCTAATATCGGATTTTGCATCAAAGGCAGATAGATAGGTTTTGCCATTTATGTGAATGTAACATTTACAACTGAAGATCTTAAGGTACTTGAGGTTAGGAATCCTATCAAAGTATACTTCATAAGGTGTTTTGTTGTGAAACTTGTTGATCAGAGACCGGTTTTGTGTGTGATAAGCGGTATTGATAGCCTCAGCCCAGAATTTCTGGGCAATGCCCGAATCGGCTATCATGGACCGTGCGGCTTCCTTGAGAGTTCAGTTTCTTCTCTCAGCCAGGCCGTTTTGTTGAGGAGTCCTAGCACCAGACAACTCGTGTCTAATACTGGATTCATCAAGGAATGCATTTAGAGTACTGTTTGTAAATTCGGTTCCTCTATCACTCCTAATGCTATTAATGCGTGTTGATTTTTCATTTTGCAAACGTTTAAGCAGTGTAATCAAATTTGATGCGGTTTCACGTTTGGATGCTAGGAATATTACCCATGTATACCTAGAATAGTCATCACCAACTACCATAGTATAAAGCATACCTCCTAGGCTGACGACCCTAATCGGTCCAAATAGGTCCATGTGAAGAAGATCTAAGCATCGATTAGATTGAATGTGTCATTTACTCTTAAAGGTTGACTTAGTTTGTTTACCCATTTGACATGCTGAACAGACCTTATCTTTATTGAATACTATATCAGGAATTCCTTCAACTAGCTTTTTACCGCGGATATAGTTTAAAGTTTTCAAATTTAAGTGGTTCAACCTTTTATGCCACAGCCAGGTTTGATCGGTTTTAGCCATCATGCAGACAGGGTATTCTACTTTATTTTTCCAGTCTACCTTGTAAATATTTCCTAACCTATTTCGGGTTAGTAGTATGATACCTTGAGAATTTTTAACTAAGCATGCATGTTTAAGAAATTCTACAGTGTATCCAGCATCACACATTTGACTGATGCTTAGCAGGTTAAAATGTAGGTTTTCAACTAGAAGTACATTATCAATTGTTAAATTACCATGGACAATCTTACTCTTGCCCACAGTTCTACCTTTTGAGTTGTCACCGAATGTGATTATTGCACCGGTTTCTATTCTGATGTCGGTTAGAAGATTGTTGTTCCCGATCATGTGTTTTGAGCAACCGCTATCCAGGTACCACTCGGAGTTTCCTAGCCGTTTCTTCATATCCTGCAAAATATACATATTTACAACTATTTGGTACCCACATTTACTTGGGTCCACAGGCGATTAGTCCCTTAGGTATCCAAACTTTGATAAGTCGGACAACTTTCTCGGTTATGGTTCTAACTAGTTTTCCTGTACCCGGTTTGGAGTCTTTCTGCTTTCCTAAGAGTGCCTTATTTGGAGGTGGTCTTCTATTTAACCTATGTGGTTCGGCTTTCTTACCTTTGGCCTTCCTCTTCTCAGGGTGAAGCCATTTTTCGGAATCAGTTGGACCTACATAGATTAGTTCGTCTTCCGAGTATGAGGCACTTAATTCCTCTTCGTCGGTTAAGGAACTTTTGACAAAGCTTACAAATGGGAGGTTATCCTTTATGAGCCTCATGTTGTTGGAATGGTTCCGGTTGTTGGATTTGTTGTTCTTGTATCCAAGACCGAACATGCACTTGGGGTGTCTATTATAGTTACACATTCTATTCACCATTTCACTGGATCTTTTCCATTCGACCATTCGATACTGAGTTCGGGCGTCTTCCTCCTCGGTCAACTCTTGAACTGACTCCTTGAACTGTTCGGTCTCAGAGGATAGTTCAAGTGCTACCTCGGTTTCCAGGATTCTATCAGGTTGGATGATCTTTGGTTCGGTCAGGGTAGGTACTATGGGGTCGATTCTAAAGTTGGGTAATAGTGTTAATAGGTTCTTATACTCTGCTACCATGTCATTTAGTGCATTAAATAACTCATCTTTAGTAAATTCATTACAGGGGGAGTCAAATACCTGTTCCTCATTTGCCATGAGGCATGTGAGTTCATCATCACTGTCACTGTGAGCCCATAAACTTCCTCCATCATCAGCTATCAGTGCTTTCTGAACTTCACTTCCTTCATCGGTTTGTTGATAGTTATTTCGGTGATTCTGATCGTCCTGTTTCCGGTCATCCCGTCTCGGTTTTCTGCATTCCCACCTGAAATGTCCCAAACATTTGCAGTTATAACATCTAGTATTAGATTTATCACCGTAGTTATATTTGTTGTTTGTCGGTTGGCTTCTCTTCATGAATCGGCCAAATTTTTGTGCAAGCATTGCCCTAGAATCCTCGGTGAACTGTTCAGCGGTTCTGATCGGTGCAGGAGCAACCGGTTCTGTGGATGTGACCAATGCTCTGGTTGAAGTTAAGGCTGAGACTTCTTCTTCAGTCCTAGATCTCATTTCAAACTCATATGCCTTAAGATCTTCGAACACATCGTGTAGCTTCATCTTGCTTAGGCAGTTTGATTCCCTCATCACCATTGTCTTTATATCCCATGCACTTGGAAGAGATCTTAGCGCTTTCATGATGACTTCCTTGTTATCATACTTCTTGCCAAGAGTTGCTAGCTCGTCTATCACTCCTGTGAACCGGTCACTGTATTCTCTCATTGTTTCTCCCGGTCTCATCTTGATGTTTTCAAACTTCTGGGTAGCCACCATTATCTTGTTTTCCTTGGTTTTTTCATTTCCCTCATGGATCTGAATCACCGCTTCCCATATTTCCTTTTCGGTTTTGTAGTCTCTGACCTTACAGAACGTATTTCTATCCAAACCCTTGGAGATGTGGTTTCTGGCATGGTTGTCTAGATTGTTTCTTCTCCTGTCTTCAACTGTCCATTCCTTTCTGTCTTTATCAATCTTTATCGGTCCTTCAGACAGAATGAACTGCATCTCGTCATCCATAGTGATAAAATGCAGGTGCATGCGTGCCTTCCAGTTGGCATAGTCGTGACCTTCTAGCATTGGGGGCCTATCAAACGACATGCTTTCTTGAGTATTGAAACTAACTGCTTTGATACCAATTGTTAGGATCTAGGTCGCGGTTGGGGAACTGGGGTCTGGCCGGTTAGCGCGTCTCACTCAAAGGTTGGTGATTAATCCGGTTAGAGATTAACACCGGGGTTTCAATACTACACAAACTGTCACAAACCCTTGAACCGAGTTCAAGTGCGAAAGTGGTTTGTTTTAGGTTGAAGCAGCACACACGAGATAGGTAGAACCGGATTTGGATGAAGTCAGTTTGGGGTGTGGTAGGTCGGTTTTGGTATTTAGTAATTCGGTTATAATGATGTAGGACGGTTTAAGTGGAATCGGTTAGAACACAAGACCGGCCGAAAATAAATAACAAGACAGAATTTTATGGATGTTCGGAGATAAACTCCTACGTCACCCCTTCCTCTCGAAACCGCGAGAAGGATATTCACTAAGGAATACACAAACACAATCCGATCGAGACTTATTTTCTGCTCGATAACACTCGTACAATTGTAACCAAAATTGTAATCACTCTTAAACTACACACTTAAGCTCTTTTAATTTAGAGAGATAGAACACGATTTGTGACTTAGGTTGTAGAAAACTCTTAGAACTTGTAACCGCATTTATTCCTCTTCAGCTCCTTCTTTTATAGGTGAAATGTGCTAACGATCACATTTTATTTCCTTGAAACTGATTGGTTGCGCAGAGATTCAGTGATTCAGACCTGGCGTTCTAGTCTTCCAGTGTGTAGGTCAAACCGGCTAGGTTTGTCTTTTACTCAATATGGCAACTGTCGGACGATTGCGTTTCTGATTTATCCTGATGTAGAAAGATCATGCCGGACAATCTTCTGCAGCCTGCAGACTGTCCTCAGACTTGTATAAATATGGCAATACTAAGTCTGTTCCTTCGGTATCATTCTCAAAAGATACTCGAAGTGTCTATTTATATTGGTCGGTTGTTTATGTTAACCGGATGACTTCCGGTTTTTCTATAGCTTCTGATTGACCGACTGTTCAATGATTTTGGCCTTATGATTTGACCGGTCTTATATTCTTGTTCGGTCAGGTTTTTGTTCGTTGGGGTTCTTGACCGGTTGAGTTTCTTAACCGGTTGAGTAACTTGACCGGCTGAATTCTTTACTTGTTCCTGCGTAGGAAATTTGTTTTTGTTCAACCGATCTAATTTTACCTAACAATTGGGAACTGTCTTTTGAAGTTCTTGACGGTAGGAATAATCATTAATTTTCTTCTACATGATTAAAAACTCTGATATTGATAGGATCACTCACTCTAAAAGATAGAAGATCCTTGAAATCAATCTCTCTCTCTTTAGAATTCGAATCGTTCTAACCCTTGTTCATCAAATCATAATGTTTCTTTCCGTCCAAAATTGATTCAAGTGGATTTTCAATCCGTATCCACTGTACAATCTTCGGGAATGCATAGGATGTTCGAATCGTTAAAAGCTTCTGGGCTGAGAAGATTCCTCACCCCTCATGAAACCTATCACGAACAGTAAAAACTGTCGGATTCTATCAAGATAAAGTTATTGCTGGAGCCGTAATAGGTCAGATGGTCTGTATCAAAGAAGAATCTTTTGGTGCATGTTTCCATCTCCCAAAAGAAGGTATCGAGGATTTCTCAACCACTCCTCCTAATCTAATGATTATGATGATGAAAGTCTTTTTAGATTCCCCTCTAGTAGACATTCGTGGAAAGAAAAATCTCCTGAAGGTTGAATATGCTCTCTTAAGCGACATCGTATCGAAATCCCTTTTGTCTAAAGAAACTTCTTACAAGTATTGTACGAAGGTATTTCAGATCATGGTGGCTATCACCAAGGGTGTTCTTGTCAATTGGACAAGCTTCCTCTTCGGAAATTTTGTCAGAATGGTTGTCTCTAGGAAGAAAATTTTCGCTTTGATGGTCCTCTTAGCTCCCTTCTTTGTTTCCTTCTTAATGAACCCGGTAAGAGCTTTCCCCTTCCTTCTAATATCCTGAACTACCAGAAAGTGGTAGATTACATTCAAAGGGTGGAGACGCTTAAATCCAAGAAAAGGAAAAGAGAAGACTCCAACTCCCCTCTAACCGCAGTCTTAGAGATTTCTTAGGTTGAAGTCTATCCTCTCTAGAAGTAAAGTCTAGAAATAGAAGAAGAAGAATAGAGTTTAAATGTCTTTTTGGAAGCTCTCTTTTGAATACTCTTATGATGTTTTTGAGTAAACTTATTTTGAGTATGTTGAACAATGTTTTGTGTGTTTCTTCTGAAAACACTCATATATGATTGACTTGGATATTTTAGATTGACTTACTTGAATGTGAAGGGCTTTGTTTATTTATATGATGAACGCATGTTTTGATATATGTATGCGGGTTCGCAATTTGTTCATCAAAAAGGGGGAAATTGTTGGGTCAAATTATTTTAACTAAGTGTTGAAATAATTTAACCACTGAGATTTTGATGATGAAATAACTTATGAGTTTTGATACAGATATATTGAAACAATATGTCATAAAACTTGGATCTAATAAGGGTCATTAGACCGATTTTGGCTTTCATTGCATAAAATTAGACTTATAGGCTAACTCATCGGAGTTAGACGTGTAATTAGACGGATGGTCTAATAGATACACGGAATTAGACATAAGTCTAATGCATAGAATTAGACGTACAGTCTAACTCATCGGAGTTAGACGTGTAGTCTAATGAATGCACGGAATTAGACGTAAGTCTAATGCATAAAATTAGATGTACAGTCTAACTCATCGGAGTTAGACGTGTAGTCTAATGAATGTAAAGAATTAGACATTAGTCTAATAAATACATGAAATTAGACGTAAGTCTAATATGTTTGTAATTAGACGGGTAGTCTAATTGATATTCGGAATTAAACGTATAGTCAAACTCATCGGAGTTAGACATGTAGTCTAATATATTTGCAATTAGAAGGGTAGTCTAATTTATGCGGAATTAGACGTGCGGTATAACTCAGTGGAGTTAGACGTGCGGTCTAACTCAGTGGAGTTAGACGTGCAGTCTAATAGAATGTGAAAGTTAGACGCGCGTCTAACTCCTTCAGACAAGTCTGAGGTAGAACCGGAATTAGACGTAGTGGAGTTAGACGTGCAGTCTAATGGTTATTGGATAATTAGACGTAGTCTAATTAGTGAAAGTTAGACGTGTGTCTAACTCCTTTAGAAAAGTCTGAGGTAGAATCGAAATTAGACGTGCAGTCTAACTCAGTGGAGTTAGACGTGCAGTCTAATGGTTATTGGATAATTAGAAACAAGTCTAATTCTATTAGACAAGGCGGTCTAATAGACGTTTTTCTATTAGAAGGAGATGACTTATTTCATTAGACTGATTTTCACAATCCGTCTAACTGAAATACGTCTAATGATCAGTTTTAAGCAGTACGCTTGAATCTAGCATTTCACTTACCCACGTGCTATAGCTGTACCCTACTTCTGCTCCACTTTCTAGTGAAGATTATTACAACAGCTATATGCATCCAATCAAGGAATGCTACGTAAGAGAATTTTCCTCACATTACCTGTTTTGCAGGTACATCCCTGATGGAATATTCGGCGCACTACCAGTGATGTACGGCCACGATCCTTGTGCTCAGAACCTGTTGTGTACAATGGAGGCTTTCTAATGGAAGAGTGCCACGTATCATTCTTGAAGATTCGACCGTTAGCTCATGCTCAGTATTTAACAAATCTCAAGGACAATAGACGAAGTAGTGACGTTTGCCTTACGAATTTTGCCGAACGAACAAGCAATCTGATTTTGCAAAGAGAGAAACTAATCAATCATCTTGCTTACTGAACTCATACTGTGAAGCTGCTTTTTGATTGTACTATGTGTGAATCAAGAGAGAGCTAGAATCAAAACATCGTTAGCTGAGTGATATTCTTCATCTTGTAATTGAACAGAACGTGTCCTGTTCAATAGTGAGCTAAGTGTGTGTGTAAACTGTATTTGATTCGAATCTTATTATAGTGAATCCTTCCGGTGGTTGGAAGAAGGGGTGACATAGGAGAGTTTCTCCGAACATCCATACACAAACTGCTGTGTTCTTCATTTCTGTCATCTTTTCATATTTCATCTTATGCTTCAAACCCAAGTAAACAATTCTGCCTTGAATCCGTTTCAAGTGTATACACAAGTTTGCGTAGAATAGAAAACGAATTTAATCCCTAACAGGATTTCTTTCAAACCGTTTTTCGTAAGCCTTCATCCTTAGTTAGACCCTCGTCTCTATCGATAAAGTCGATCCTATCAGATAGGTTCCTATACTCAATGACCATGTCATTGAGTGCATTAATCATATCATCTCGAGTGAACTCATCACGTGTGAAGTCGAATACTTCTTCTTTATTAGGCATAAGACATCTGATTCCTCATCATCACTATCTGAATCGTTATCATCGACTATTAAGGCTTTATGGATTTCTTTGCCTTGACTGTTTGACTGGTGATCTTCCCTTTGGTTATTAATTGGCTTTCTGTCGTCCCATCGTGGCTTTCTGCACTCGTAGTGACCTAATGCATCACAATTAAAACAACGAACATTAGCTTTGTTACCGTTAGAGTAGTTGTAGTTGTATGAGTTGGTGGGTTGATTCTTCTTCATGAACTTTTTGAACTTTCTAACAAGCGTGGCCATTGCATCATCGCTGAACTGTTCATCCGATTTGATAGGTACAGGAGCTACCGGTTCCACAAAGGTCACCAGAGGTCTGGTAGTTGTTGATGGTGAGGCTTCATCTTCATTTCTTAATTTTATTTTGAATTCATATGCTTTCAGATCTTCTAAGACATCATGCAGCTTGATCTTATGAAGATCGTTTGATTCTCTCATCACCATGGTTTTGATATCCAAACGCTAGGAAGTGATCTTAGAGCTTTCATAATCGATTCCTTGTTGTCGTATTTCTTTCCAAGAAGTGAGACTTAATTCACAACACTAGTGAAACGGTCACAAAATTCCTTCATAGTTTCATCGGGTCGCATGCTGGTATTTTCAAACTTTTAGGTAGCCACCATGATCTTGTTTTATTTGGTTCGCTCGTTTCCTTCGTGAAGCTGGATGATTGTCTCCCACACTTCTTTGGTAGTAGTGCATCCTCTGATCTTTGCAAACTTGTTTCTATCCAAAATCTTGTAGATGATTGTTAAGATTGTTGCTTCTTCTGTCCTTAGTTGTCTATTCGCTCCTTTCCTTGTCAATCCTTATTGGACCATCCAAGAGGATGAACATCATCTCATCGTCCATGGTGGTCAGGTGTATTTGCATGCGTAGCTTCCAATCAATGAACTCTTCGCTTTCGAGCAGTGGAGGCTTTTCGTTGATGTTCAACATGCTATTGTCTAGTTGCTTGAGTATAGAGACTAGACGCTTTAATACCACTTGCAAGGATTGGGATCACCGCTTGAAATTGGGGGTCTTGCTAGGGTGAACACTTACACAACACACCTGTTGATACTAACCCTGTTAGAGGTTAATATCGGTCTCAATACTACGCAAGTTGTCATAAACACTTGAACCGAGTTCAAGTGCGGAACTATTCGTTTGAACTTGAAGCAACACACACACACAATAGTAAGAAGATACGAAGTTGAGGAGAAACACAACACATGATTTATGGATGTTCAGAGATAAAGCTTCTATGTCACCCCTTCTTCTCAAACGTTGAAAAGGATATCCATTCTGAATATTCAAAACAGTTTACAATACGTCGAACAATCGAGGCTTATTTACTGCTTGTTTTCGGCTTCTTGTTGCCCTCACTCTGTTGAATAAAAACAGATTATGTCAACTTACAACCCTCACTACTCACACAGAAAAAGTGAACTTCTAATACACGTGAAATTCTAACACACACAAATTTGTTTGATTGAGTAATATATAAGCGTGAAAAAGTTTGTAAGCTTGAACAATTGTTATTGCAAGATCGTAAGGTTGTCAAAACATTAAGATCGGGTGCTTCTTTCAGTTGAGCTCTATTCTCTTAAATATGAATCTGACATCAGTCATATCATTCATCTTCAACAGATATATTTCCTTGCTAGTACATCATCTCTTGAATCTGATTGGTTGAGGATCTTTGTAGTATGTTCTTTGGGATATCTTCTGATATTATTTGATAAGAAGTCAACATGGAATTTAATGAGGTTAATCCTTTTAGGAAGAAGATCAGCTGGCAGATTTGTTTTCTAATGATTTTACTATATGGAGAAGTGTGACAAAAATCTGCTCCAAGTAGACTGTCTTGGACTTATACCAAAATGGTAGTCTGATCTTCTTCAGCATGCTTCTGCATCCCAGAATATTTTATCAAACTTGTATTAAAATGGTAATAATACAGTCTGATTATGTGAAAGCTTCCTTCTGTATTTGCCGGAAATGTTTTGTTTTGCACTAAACGAGAAACTGTCGGCTTCTTTTAATATAAATCATTCTTAGAAAATAGTCGGTTTCGCCTTTTGGGTCTGAGTAGTAAAACCGATTCTTTGCCTTTGAGCGGTAAAACCGATTTTGTGTCTTTGAGCGGTAAAACTAATTATGTGCCTTTGAGCGTTAAAACTGATTTTGTGCCTTTGAGCGGTAAAACCGATTATGTGCCTTTGAGCGGTAAAATCAATTATGTGTCTTTGAGCGGTAAAACCGATTATGTGCCTTTGAGCCGTAAAAATCGATTATGTTCCTTTGAGCGGTAAAACGAATTATGTGCCTTTGAGCGGTAAAACCGATTATGTGTCTTTGAGCGTTAAACCAATTATGTGCCTTTGAGTGGTAAAACCGATACTAAAGCCGATTAGTAAGGCCGAAGGAGTAATCTTCGGGTTTTGGTTTTACCGATTCCTACATTTCCAGTTTTGATGAAAACCAAACTTCTTGGCTTTCCGGTTTCTTTTTATCTTGCATAAATGATGAATTTAATTAAATTCTTTAGATAATTAATTTCTTCCTAATTGATTATCTAATTTATCGAATAATAAGATTCGTGAGAAATGTAATCCAAGAAGTTTCATAGGAATACTTTTATATAGAAATATTTTTCAAACAAGTGCACGCCATAAGCAGAGCACTCTAAAAGCTAAATAAGGTATGGGACACACGAATTTCGGATGGGATAAATTGTCCTTTCAAAAAGGGTGCATTTCGAATGGGCAACTGAACTAAGATTTAGGATACACATCATCCCCCTCCATGTTTTTTAGAATATCAATCCATTCGAAGTTATTGAAAAGAATAAAGTGGTATTTCTCTTCCTCATTTCCTTTTGATCACGTTTTGGAAGGAAGGGGTAAAGTTATACACACGTGCCGTAGACCATATAAAACATCATACACGTACGACTAAATGGAGACTAATATCTGGTAGTACAATAATAAAAAAGGGGTATATATCGATCAGTTATACAATCTGTACTATCTTATTTACCAATAGGTTTAGGGTTATAACGATTGGTTGAAATCCAATTATGACCAATCAGTATAAACCCTCTCGGTAATACCCTCTCAAGTAACATCATTTATTGAATAACCAATCGGTATAGGACAACTAAGAAGCACCGATTGATTTATTAACAAATATTGGTATATGCCAACTGAGAAGCATCGATTGTTTATTAAACCAATCGGTATTGGCTAACTGAGAAGCACTAATTAGTTTAATAACCAATTGGTATATGGTGTACTGAGAACCACTGAGTGATTTATTAACCAATTGGTAACACCTTTGTATTTAAAAATATATATTTTAATAATATTACAAAACCTAAAATAGAAACAAATTAAATCATAAACAAAACCCTAAATGAATTTGAACTAAAATCATTCTCTTCTAGCCTAACGACAATAAGAGGTATATGGTGTACTGAGAACCACTGAGTGATTTATTAACCAATTGGTAACACCTTTGTATTTAAAAATATATATTTTAATAATATTACAAAACCTAAAATAGAAACAAATTAAACCATAAACAAAACCTTAAATGAATTTGAACAAAAATCATCCTCTTCTAGCCTAACGGAAATAAGAGGTGGATACTAACCCTAAGTTCTTGGGTTCGAGCCCGTCAGGCGACAAGTTCTGCATCTGGTTAAATGGTTAAGTGTGTTTGCAGGCTACATACTTAATCCATTGTCCCATTCTTTTTAACAAAAATTGAACCAAAATCATATTAAAAATCATAACAAATATTCTTTAACAAACACAAAATAATAATTAGTAGTAAACCAAAATTTGAAATATAATAATACATAACAAATGTTTTTATTTAATCTGCGTCTTCCCAAAATCATGGTCATGTTATTGTTGGGGTTACACATGTGTAATTTCCGTGGATGACCCTAGGCCTGATGATTGACTGACAATATTAGTAAATTGTGCAAGTATTATAGGATTGATTGATGCACCGCCATACATAAAATGTGACATAAACACATCATCTTGGCTCTCTCCTTACTCATCCTTCTTCCATGTCAACCTTCAAACAGTTTTCATCACGATCTTCTCGACCTTCTCTTCCCTCACCCACTCTTCCATATCATTGAGTTTTATTTTCATTGTCATATTATCACATTAGAGTTGTTTTTTAGACTGTGATAGCCTCGAACTTGGGAAGCTAAATCTGATCTGAAAAAACTCCTTCAACTAAATCGACATTTGAAATGACGGGATATTTAACTCACATATGTCTTACCACTTTCTCCAGTACGTGCAGATCAATAGATTTATCCTTTTAGCTCCTACTCGCCAAAATGAATTCTTCATAGATTGGAGTTGATACTTCTTGCACTTTCTAAGATTGGAAAGTTCAATATTAATTAATTTAAAAACAAAGTTAAAAAATAAGTCTGACAATTTCTCGCTGCAACTGTGTGAATGATTTGTTACTAGACCGATGTGCATATTTTATTTTATTTTGTTTTATATGCTGGTAATGCTTCATTTATGAAATTAATTTATATAATGTTAGATTAAAAACATTATATTAAATACAAAATTTGAAATAATAAACTTGAAATTTATCGGTAAAATAAAGGTTTTCAAGCAGCCACTCGCAATCTTATTGGGTCATTTCAATAGGATTATCCACCCTAATTGCGTCCATATTTCTACTGTGCTTCCTTATCTTAGTAAAGTTTATTTCGTACCTCCAATCCTCCCACCACGTGTACATGTGTCTCAAGTTGTCGTCTCGATAACTCTCAATATCATCTAAATCAAATTTATCCTGAAATATAAATAAGTTATAAGAAACAAACGATTAATTTCAAATAGAAATGTATATTAAAATCGATTACCTTTGGTCGAATGTGACCCACACCTTTAATCCACTCGCCGTCAATTTGTCCAATTACATGTTCTTGTTGCTTCCTTGCCTTCTCTATGAGCTATGTATTTGTTCTTTCATCAGTGGATGGTGTGTTCTCAAAAAGATTTTGCACATCCTAAGGTGTATACAAGTAATCCTAAAGGAGATCTTCCACAGGAGTATCTGACGAAGAGTCACACATATTTCTTTATTTCTTCCTATGGAAATTGAGTTGTGATTGTAAAAATCAAGGATGAAAGCTCTTTGGATGTGCCATTTTATACATGAAAGAAATATTTAAATATCAACATCTGTACAATAATGAACAATGAATGCTAATCTTTTAGTATTTTCTCTCCTTCAATTTTATAGAAACATCAATATATCAAATTGAGAAAGAAAATAAAAAAATATACACAAGTTTCAATTACCTAAACCCAATTCAGTCGATTTTTATATTAAAATAATAAAAAATGTTATATTAATATTTTATAACTAACTATTTAACTCAATTGACAAGAGTATATACTTAAAATAAAAATGTACTCTCAATTTGGACACGAGAGTACGAGAATCTCTCGAGTTGATTTTTCTAAATATAGGCATTACCGATTGGTAGACGAACCAATCGGTACAATGACTTAAGTTTTACTGATTGGTAGAGAAATCAATTTTTATTGTTTAGGGGTATTACTGAATGGTGTGGAAAAACATCGATACTACTAATTGATGCATTGATGATTGTGTAATGCCTTAATTGATGTATGTCATAAAAGTGCGAAAGGAATCAAGGCCTACCTGAAGAAGAAAACAATGCAGAAGGAGCTAAAGCTAGAATGGAGCTCTTCAGAGAATTATAGAAAATGGTCTCTCGAACTCCTAAGGAATCTCCTTGAACTTGTTCTTCGTTTGGTATCTCGTGCTCCTAGTAATCTTTCTTAAAGTGTAGGTTAGAATTATAGCAAATGGTCAAACATGCCTAAATCAAATGAGGAATAATCCTTATATCCCTTAGTAAGGGGTAACATTGGAATAATTATTTTTTGGGAAACTAGTAACTCACAATGTGAGTTGAACCAACTCATCTAAGTGTCCAACCGTGTTCGAGTTCAATCTTCTAGTTACCCGATCAAGCTACACTCTCCTCTTTAAATAAGGCCAAATGATTAAGTGTAGGCCAAGTTATATATTTTTGAAGTTTAGTCTTTTTCTTTGTCACGGTATTAGTCATCATGTTTCAACTGATCATTCTAAGAGCTATATTTTTTTTACTCAGATCTCTATTAGACTGACAGATGTGTTAGTTAGGTGTCGTACCTTTCGGGACATGCTTATTAGGTATAAACGTGATACAAAATCAAAAGAGGATTTATTCTTATTCTTCCGACGATCGTGTAGGAGAAGACGATCGGTGGCCAAAACTAGGGCATTTCATGTAGGTCTGGTATTCCATCAGTGGTCCGTTGGCGCGGGCTTTCTGTCAGCGTCAAAGTTAGATGATCTCCTATAGCTTTGTTTATGTGCGTCTTCGGTTTTACAGAGCTACACGAGCACACCTTAGCAATTTCACAATATTTCGGATACACTCAATTGTGAATTTTATTTTTTATTTAAAACCTTAATTTTTGTTTCACTCTTCCAACTTTAATTTATATCTTTTTAAATGTTCAAAATATTAATATATATATGGAAAATATTTTACCAACTTATTTTTTATTTATGTAAATTATAGGATTAAATTAAAAAAAATTGTAGATAAAATGCATAAAACAATTAATTCTACATTTTTTATATTTGTCCCCTTTATTTTTCAAAAGTTATTTTAAGATATAATGAATACAACATTTTTTTCAAATAATTTTATTTTTTTTGTTTTGGCCTTATTTAGTTTGATTAATTAACATAATAATTAATCCTAATTAATTATTTTAATGGAGTTTTTGGTTATGTAGTTAATATTTTTGATTTTATGTATTTGAAAATAATTGAAAATAATTATTTTAATATTATAAATTGGGATGTAGATTTGTAGTGCTTATATATATTAATTTAAAATACTTTAAAAATAAAACATATTATAATTATTATTTTTTAATTACAAAAAATATTATTTAACCTATCATAATTAACTTAAATGAGTAAAAAAAATATTTAATAAATTTTAAATTTATTTATATTGAAATGTTTTTTCAGCATATTCATATAAAAGAGAAGTGTTATTCATAAATTTTATATATTATTTACAGAAATACACTTGATAGGTATAAACTGAAATGTCAAAAAAAATGAATTAGTTGACACGAGCATATAAGTCATGTTATAATATGAATGGTTAATTAAAGTCCAATGCGTCCTAAATTCACAACAATTCACATCAATTTAAATATGTGTGAATGGGTATTGATAACTCGTTAGTTAATATATTGTTAAACACGTAAAACATTTATAAATAATATATTTGTGAGTCCCGAAAATTTCATGGTTCCAAAGAGTTTTGTAAAAGGCTTTTATTACGAAATTTATGTTAGTCTCGATTTGAGTGTCGAAAATTATTTGTTTAAAATATTTATAAAAAAAACTATTTCGATATTTTCAAATTAATCCAATTTAAACAATTTATTAGATTTAGAATATTAATAGAAATCTTTATTTTAAATTAAATAAAAATAATTAATTTAAAAAATTATTTGTTTTTTTTAAAGAATGTCGACAATTAATTTTTAATTTAAAATCAATAAAATTTGTGTATACGTGTACAAATATAATTTTTATTAGAGATTATATTGAGTTCAATATTTGATGATAATCAGGAAAGGCCTTTCGCACTATATTTCTCGTACCGTTAAAAACGATCTCTATTTCAAAATATTTAGCTAATATTTTATAAAAATTAGTTTTATTACGTTTTATTTAATCAATAAATTTTCAAGTTTTAGACATGTATTGGTTTTTATTTAATTTAAAATAATATTTAAAGCTAGTACGTGCGATTGGTGTTCAGATTTATTAAGGAAAGTAGTCGAAATATATTAGTTTGGGGTGTTAGAATTTAATATTTCTAAAATATTTTAAAATCGTTCTCTATTTTTTTTCGAATTAAAAAAAAAATAGTTTAATGTTTCTAATTGTTAAAAATAATTGAAAAATAAAAACCTCAAACAAGCATACCCTAAGGAAGTAGTCCGAGTCACGAATTGGGCCGGACATACGTTGATAAGACCAGTGTAATTAGTAGAGACGGGGTGTGACTATTGATAACATCTTCGGACAAACGGATTGATAGAAATCATGTTAGAGATTAATATCTATTTCTATTCTTCGCAAACCTTCATAAACACTTGAAACGATTCAAGTGCGGAATTGTTTGTTTGAGTTTGAAGCCTTGAACCAATGAATAATGAAATATAAAAGGAAAGAACACAACAATATGTTTATGGATGTTCGGAGCTAACTCTCCTACGTCACCCCTTCTTCCAACAATTGGAAGGATTTCACTAAACTTCTTGAATCAAATACAGTTCACAGAATAAATAGTACACTATTGAACAGAACAGACTCTTTTCAACTTATAATATGATTAAGAATATCTCTCAGCTAAAATAATGTTTTTGGTTCTCTCTCTTGAACTTGAGTATGATGTACAATCAGTAAGTGCAAAAGTGATTTGGTAATTCGTGAGTAATGTGAGCAGAGTAACTTCTAATTCTTCTGGAAGATTTTTCCGTTGTTCTTGAGCAGCTAAATATAGTGGAAGGACACCAACGATCAAATCTTATGTATGAACACATGGCACGCGCCCATAGGATGGCTACCTAAAGGACAGAGTACAATAGACTATGTGCTTTTAGAACGTGGTTGTACTTAACGGTAGTGCGCGGGATATCCTTCTGCAACTGTCCTGTACTGAACAAGTAGTTGGAGGAATATTTATGTACGTGGAGTTCATTCATTTATTGCAAGTAGTTGGCGTACTGAACTGTAAGAGAAAGAGGAGAAGGAGTAGCGTACAATTTAGTTGAGCGTGGGTAGACGTATGCTAACTTCAGACAGCTTCTGAAGCGAGGCATTTGATGAGCTCTATTAAACCACCAAGTCTAATTGAGTTAGACGACAACGTCTATCATAGAGATCCATTAGACTGCCACGTCAAATGAAGTTAAACTCTAGCGTTTAACTACGCATCCCATTAAACTACAATGTCTAATGGAGTTAGACTACAACGTCTAACCTTACATCACTTAAGACTAATCTGAAGGAGTTAGACTTGCACGTCAAACTACACATCTATTAGACTGGCACGTCTAACTACGTATATGTTAGACTGGCACGTCTAACTACGTATCTGTTAGACTTACACGTCTAACTACGTATCTGTTAGACTAACACGTCTAACTACGTATCTGTTAGACTGGAATGTTTAATTACGTATCTATTAGACTAGTACATCTAACTACGTATCTGTTAGATTGGCACGTCTAACTATCTATCTGTTAGACTAGCACGTCTAAGTACGTATTTATTAGACTGGAATGTCTAATTACGTATTTATTAGACTGGCACGTCTAACTATCTATCTGTTAGACTGGCACGTCTAAGTATGTATCTGTTAGACTTGCACGTTTATCTACGTATTTGTTAGACTGGCACATCTAACTACGTATATATTAGACTAACACGTCTAACTACATATCTATTAGACTTGCATGTCTAACTACGTATCTGTTAGACTGACACGTCTAACTACATATATGTTAGACTAGCATGTCTAACTACGTATCTATTTGATTGACACGTCTAACTACGTATCTGTTAGACTGACACGTCTAACTACGTATCTGTTAGACTGGCACGTCTAACTACGTATCCGTTACACTAGCATGTCTAACTACGTATCTGTTAGACTGACATGTCTAACTACGTATATATTAGACTGACACGTCTAACTACGTATCTGTTAGACTAACACGTCTAACTACGTATCTGTTAGACTTACACGTCTAACTACGTATCTGTTAGACTAACACGTCTAACTACGTATCTGTTAGACTGGAATGTCTTATTACGTATCTATTAGACTGGCACATCTAACTACGTATCTGTTAGATTGGCACGTCTAACTATCTATCTGTTAGACTAGCACGTCTAAGTACGTATCTATTACACTGGAATGTCTAATTACGTATTTATTAGACTGGAACGTCTAACTATCTATCTGTTAGAATGGCACGTCTAAGTATGTATCTGTTAGACTTGCACGTTTATCTACGTATTTGTTAGACTGACACATCTAACTACGTATATATTAGACTAACACGTCTAACTACATATCTATTAGACTTGCATGTCTAACTACGTATCTGTTAGACTAACACGTCTAACTACATATATGTTAGACTAGCATGTCTAACTACGTATCTGTTAGACTGACACGTCTAACTACGTATATGTTTGACTGACACGTCTAACTACGTATCTGTTAGACTGGCATGTCTAACTACGTATCCGTTACACTAGCATGTCTAACTACGTATCTGTTAGACTGACATGTCTAACTACGTATATATTAGACTGGCACGTCTAACTACGTATCTGTTAGAGTAACACGTCTAACTACGTATCTATTAGACTAGCACGTCTAACTACGTATCTGTTAGATAGGCACGTCTAACTATCTATCTGTTAGACTGGCACGTCTAAGTACGTATCTATTAGACTTGCACGTTTAATTACGTATTTGTTAGACTGACACATCTAACTTTGTATACGTTAGACTGGCATGTCTAACTACGTATCTATTAGACTGACACGTCTAACTAGTATCTATTAGACTAACACGTCTAACTATGTATCTGTTAGACTGACACATCTAACTACGTATATGTTAGACTGACATGTCTAACTACGTATCTCTTAGACTGACACATTTAACTACGTATCTGTTAAACTGGAACGTCTGACTACGTATCTGTTAGACTAGCACGTCTAACTACGTATCCGTTAGACTGGCACGTCTAACTACGTATCCGTTAGACTGACATGTCTAACTAGGTATATGTTAGACTGACACGTCTAACTTCATATATGTTATATTAACACGTCTAACTGCGTATCTTGTCTAATTAGCATGCTTAGACCGCGTCTAGCTTAGCCAAATCTGATGCACCTGCATAGAAACAATTAGACGACTTAGCTTCATTCATGTCTAAACATCATCAAACCTTAATTGATTAATATTTAGCACTTTCTGTTAATTAACTATTTACTTAGTTTTCCAAACTATTTCTTCTAAGTTAATTAACTCTTAATTTTTCCCAACAATTTCCCTTTTGTGATGATTTAAGCTAAATGATCAAAATCAATTGAGTTAATTTAACTCCGAAAAAATTCCCTCTTTGTTGATGTTAAAACTATGCAGTCTTAAATAAACCATTGTAAAACCCATCAAATTATATCAAAGTGATTCACAAAAGTATCCCAATATAAGTTAAAAACCCAACAATAAGTTTTAAATCATAAGTTTTAAGATGAAAATGAGATAAGCAAGGAAAGAGATTTATGGTCCTTCCCTTTTTACGTTTTCATCTTTATCTTCATCTTCTGCACATGCATGATGTCTTTAAATAGAATCTGAAAGGTCACATGTTTAACCGTCACTTTTAACAAGACAAGCCCGTCAATTAATGTTAGACGCCTTTTCTCAAAGGTAGTCATCGTTAACTGAGTTTTTACCAAAAGAATAACTTAATATTTAAGGGTATATTAGTCATTTTCTTTAACATTGAAGGACATGTGTCTTCAAGTTATTCAAATTAGAAAATGCTTGTTAAAATGTTTGAGTGGGAAAATTAGATGACAACGCATATATAAATGGCAGTTGTCCTCAATTAGTCTGAAAATGAAGCGTCTAACTGCACACGTAGTTACACGTCTAACTCGCTGTCCACATTCCATCGTCTAAGTTGGATAGGCCTCTATTAGACACAGGCTTCTAATTACGCTTTTCTTACAGACGTCTAGACGTCTATTAAACGTAGACCTCTAATTACGCTTGATAAGCACGTGTTAGACGTGTGTGTGGTTAGACGTGAGCGTCTAACTACGCTTATCTTTCAGATGTCTAACCTATGTTGGTTTTAAACTAAGAATTTTATCAAACTCAGAAGGACAGACTGCTTAAGAAAATATACGTCTAAGTACTCATTTTCTTTTAGACAACCTCGTCTATTAGACCAATTAAAGCTTTCGTCTGCGTGAATCTGTTTGAACATATTAAACATTAAATTTTCCACTCAATTTTAGCATGTTAAAAAAAATTGAGGTCCTCAAGACCCAAAATTAATTTTATGGAAGAAAAACTTAGTCCATGGTAGTGGCAAATGTGCCACTTATTGATCTGCTAGAGGATGTTCTCAAAAGTGTGTGCTCCAAATTTCCTCCATGTAGTTGTCCTATATCACCTACACAAAAATTTATTTACAGCTTTTGGTACCCATACACTTGGGTCCTTGGTCAATCAGTCCCTTAGAAATCCATATTTGAGTTATTCTGATGGATTTCCCATTTTGTGTTGTGATTAGTGCTTATGATTTAGGCTTAGAAGACATCTTCTTGCTAGCAGCTGATCCATTAATCTTAGATGATGATTTTTGTTTAAAACTTCTTGACTTCATGTTAGATTTTTATATGCCAGACTTATTGGCTGCTTCCTTCCTATATTTCAACTAGCTTATAGTTGGTGGAACATAGATAATTTCATTCTTTAAGTTTAGATCCTCAGTGCTTTGATTAGTTTCATTGTCGGTTAAACTCTCTTTGACAAAGTTTATTGGCTTAAAATTGTATGTTGCTAAGTTTGACTTCTTACAGGACTTGTATGAGTTAGCTTTGTCATATCCTAAACCAGATTTGCATCCGCAGCCCTTAACATTCTAATCTGATATTTGACAACTTCTCTAGACCTTGTCCAAGAACTGACTACATAGGTTAAACGATAGTTTTTAGATGAAAGAGTTTGAATCTTTTCCTTGAGCGTCTCATTCTCAAATAAGAGCTCGACCATGTTATTTTCAAAAACATTTGGTTCTGAAGTTTGAGACAAAATAGGTTTATCGATTTCAGAAATAGACTTTATTTGATTTTGAGAGTCTGATAGCTTTTTGTACTCTATGACTATGTCATTGAGTGCAGCTATCAAGTCATCTCGTGTGAACTCTTCTAAAGAGAAATCAAATACCTTGGATTCCTCAGAGACTTCTTCTTCTCTTTCCATAAAGCAAGAAACCTCTTCATCATCATTTTCGCTGGATGATGAATCATTTGAGTCGTTGTAGGTCCATTTAGCTTTGCTGTCAGCTGTCATGAGAGCCTTCATCTATTTCTCGTTATCCTTCTTCTTCTCTTCACGTTTCTGCTTCCTATACTCCGATTTGTAATGACCTAGTTTGTCGCAGTTAAAACAGTTCACGTTAGACTTAGAGTTATTCTTGTTATCATTGTTATTATTATTTGAAGATCTTGAGTTAGAGTTTCTCTTCTTCATGAATTTTCCGAATTTCTTCATGAAGAGAGCCATTACGTCGTTGCTGAGCTGTTGGCTCCTCAACAATGGCCAAAGCCTTGGTTATAATGGTGGATGTAGGGTGCACCTCTTCATTCCTAGAGTTCAACTCGAACTCATAGGAATTCAGATTAGCAAGAAAGTCAAAGAGTTACATCTTATTAAGGTCTTTGGACTTCCTCATCGCCTTAATCTTGATGTCCCACTCCCTGGGCAATGCTCGCATGACCTTTATAGTAATCTCTCTATTGCTGAAAATCTTGCCCGGAATAGAGAGAGTGGTGACGATTTTCTGAATCTTGCATCAAACTCAGACATCGTCTCTCCAGGACGCATCTTAAAGTTGTCCAACTGCTCGGGTGGCAACCATAATCTTGTTTTCTTTGGTTTTCTCGTTTCCTTCACAGAGTTGAGTGAGTCTTTCCAAAACTTATTTGGCAGACTCACATGATATGATGTAGTTAAACATGCCATTGTCAAGAGATCTGTATAAGATATCCATGGTCAAGTTGTCGAGGTTGTTCTTCCTCTTGTCTTCATTTTTCCACTCAAATTTGTCTTTCTCTATTTTGATAGGACCTTCTGTGATGACACTCCACATGTCATCATCTAAGGAAACAAGACGTGTACGAACTCTCTTCTTCCACACTATGTAGTTTTCTTTCGAAAACATAGGAATCTTGGAGGATCTGCATCTTTAGTCATGATTCAGGTTCTTTAGAAGCATGAGAATAGAAAACCTCGCTCTGATACCACTTGATAGGATCGGTGCTAACAATAGAGACTGGACCAGGCTATTGTGATCAGCTTATGATATACAATTCGATAGTAATCCTTTGAGGGATTATTATTTTCTTATATTCTTCATAAATCCTTCTAACTCTTGAAACAGATTCAAGTGCGGAAGTGTTCATCGGATTTGAAGTTTTAAACGACTAAAAAGATAAATGGCAGAAAGTAAAGATTATAGGGAGTTTTCTGGATGTTCGGAGATAAAACTCTTACGTCACACCTTCTTCCACAACCGGAAAGATACCCACTAAATACTTTGAATCAAATACAACTTACTGAGCTAGCTAACTCTTTGTTGAACAAAACAACCTCTAATCAACTTACAATATTCTCAACAATATTCTCTCAGTAATTGAATCTCTTCTTTCGAACTTGAATGATATGTGAAATCAGTAAAAGTAAGAAGAAGTCAGTTTGTGTGTAGATTTGATTATCAAGTAACAAGTTGTTGGGTCAAATTATTTTGACTAGGTGTTTAAATAATTTAACCAATGAGATTTTGATGATGAAATGACTTGTGAGTTTTGATGCAGGTGTATTGAAACAATATTTCATAAGACTTGGCTCTAATGAGCATCATTAGACCGATTTTGGCATTCAATGCATAGAATTAGACGTATAGTCAAATTCATCGGAGTTAGACGTGTAGTCTAATGAATGCATAGAATTAAACGTACAGTCTAACTCATCGGAGTTAGACGTGTAGTCTAATAGACGTGTAATTAGACGGATGGTCTAATAGTTACACGGAATTAGACGTGTAGTCTAATGAATGCATAGAATTAGATGTACAGTCTAACTCATCGGAGTTAGACGTGTAGTCTAATGAATGTAAAGAATTAGACGTAAGTCTAATGAATACACGGAATTAGACGTAAGTCTAATGTGTTCGAACTTAGACGTACAGTCTAACTCACCGGAGTTAGACGTGTAGTCTAATAGACTTGTAATTAGACAGATGGTCTAATAGATATTCGGAATTAGACGTACAGTCTAACTCACCGGAGTTAGACTTGTAGTCTAATATACTTGTAATTAGACGGATTGTCTAATTTATGCGGAATTAGACGTGCAGTATAACTCAGTGGAGTTAGACGTGCAGTCTAATAAGAAAGTGAAAGTTAGACGTGCGTCTAATTCCTTCAGATAAGTCTGAGGTAGAACCGGATTTAGACGTGTAGTCTAACTCAGTGGAGTTAGACGTACTGTCTAATGGTTATTGAATAATTAGACGTGTGGTCTAATTAGTGAAAGTTAGACGTGCGTCTAACTCCTTCAGACAAGTATGTGGTAGAACCGGAGTTAGACGTGCAGTCTTACTCAGTGGAGTTAGACGTGCAGTCTAATGGTTATTGTAATTAGACGTGAGTCTAATTCTATTAGACCAGGCGGGCTAATAGACGTTGTTATTAGAAGGAGATGTTTTATTTCATTAGACTGATTTTCACAATCCGTGTATCTTAAATACGTCTAATGCTTAATTTAAGCAATTTGCTTGAATCTAGCATTTCACCTACCCACGTGCTATAGTTGTACCCTACTCCTGCTCCACTTTCTAGTGAAGATTAGTACCACAACTATATACATCCAATCAAGGAATTCCACGTAAGAGAATTTTCCTCACATTACTTGTTTTGCAAGTACATCCCTGATGGAATATTCGGCGCACTACTAGTGTTGTACGGCCACGATCCTTGTGCTCGGAACCTGCTGTGTACAATGGAGGCTTTCCAATGAAAGAGTGCCACGTATCATTCTTGAAGATTCGACCGTTAGTTCCTGCTCAGTGTTTAACAAATCTCAAGGACAACGGACAATCTACCGAACGAACAAGCGAATACAACGAACAAGCAATCTGATTTTGCAGAGAGACACACTACTCAATAATCTTGCTTACTGAATTCATATTGTGAAGCTTCTTTCTGATTGTACTGTGTGTGAATCAAGAGAGAGCTAGAATCAAAACACCTTTAGCTGAGTGATATTCTTCATCTTGTAACTGAACAAAGAGTGTTCTATTCAATAGTGAGCTAAGTGTGTGTGTAAAATGTATTTGATTCGAATCATATTATAGTGAATCCTTCCGGTGGTTGGAAGAAGGGGTGACGTAGGAGAGTTTCTCCGAACATCCATAAACAAACTGTTGTGTTCATTTCTGTCATCTTTTCATATTTCATCTTGTGCTTCAAACCCAAGTAAACAATTCCACATTGAATCCGTTTCAAATGTTTACACAAGTTTGCGTAGAATAGAAAGCGAATTAAATCCCTTATAGGATTTCTTTCAAACCGTTTTTCATAAGCCTTCATCCTTAGCAAGACCCCTGTCTCTATCGATAAAGCTGATCCTATCAATTGGTATCAGAGCTCTGTTTCTATTCTCAAGCCTTTCTTAAAATATGTCTACCATATCCAAAGATGCCAGTGCTACAACCATTCCAACTTTCTCTCGTGAAAACTACATTATTTGGAAGAAAAGATTTTGTGCTCATCTCTCTTCTCTTCATGATGACATGTGGAGCGTTGTCACAGAAGGTCCTATCAAGATTGATAAGGAGAAGGATGAGTGGACCGCTGATGAAAAGATGCAGAATAACCTCAACAACATGGCTCTTGATGTTCTGTACAGATCTCTCGATGACAGTATGTTCAACTACATCATCGAATGTGACACTGCCAAATAGGTCTGGGACAGACTCACTCAACTGTGCAAGGACAACGAGAAAATCAAGGAAAACAAGATCATGGTTTCCACTCAACAGTTTGACAGCTTCAAAATGCGTCCTAGTGAAACAATGAACGATTTCGACACCAGA
Organism: Impatiens glandulifera; assembly: GCF_907164915.1. Lineage (NCBI taxonomy): Eukaryota > Viridiplantae > Streptophyta > Magnoliopsida > Ericales > Balsaminaceae > Impatiens > Impatiens glandulifera. The sequence goes on along the minus strand of NC_061864.1, from coordinate 39,733,902 downwards.
TTCAGCAAGATCGTCTCCTCTCTGTCTATCCTAGGCAAGACCTATAACAACCGGGAGCTTTCCATCAAGGTCATGCGTGCTCTTCCAATAGAATGGGACATAAAGACTATGGCGATGAGAGAATCCAAATATCTTAACAAGATCTCTCTCTTTGATATCTTCACTAACCTCAAGGCCTATGAGTTCGAGCTGAACTGTAGGATGGAAGAAGATCAACCCACGTCCGTTATCATTTCCAAGTCGCTGGTGACTGCTAAAGAGTCATCAACCACTCCGGACATGAAGATGGCAGCTCAGTAGCTGAGCAGCGATGCCATGTCTCTATTCGTGAAGAAGTTTGACGACTTCATGAAGAAGAGCAACTCTAACCCAAACTCTTAAAATTTTAATGATAATAGAAAATCTAAAGCTAATATTACTTGTTTTAACTGTGAAACTAAAGGTCATTATGCATCGGAATGCCGGAAGCCAAAGCGTGAATATGCCAAGGATGATGGAAAAGAGCTGAAGGCTCTTATGGCTTGTGACGGAAAGAACAGAGGAAGCAGTCATGGCTCCTATTTCTCATCTAGTGAAAGTGATGAAGAAGAGGTGGCTTGCTTCATGGCAAGAGAAGATGAAGAAGAAACTCAGGAGACTGAGGTATTTGATTTCTCTACGGAAAGGTTTTCAACGGAACAATTGGTAGCTGCACTAGATGACATGGTCATCGAGTACAGAAAGCTAGCAGAATCTCTAAATGAAACTAAATCTTCATCAGATGTAAATAAACCAAATTTGTCTAAAGGAGAAGAGTCAAATGATTTTGAAAAGAAGATTGAAGAGATCTCATCTAAGAATGAGATGCTCAAGGAACAGATTCAATCCCTTTCATCTGAAAACAAAAGGCTAAACTATGTTGTCTGTGCATGGACAAGGTCTGGTGATGTTGTCAAATATCAGATCAGCATGTTAAAACCTGTTGGATCTAGATCCGGATTGGGATTTGATAGTAATGACCCTAACCTGTCGTGCAAAAAGTCAAAACCATATGACAAACTTAAGCCAATACGTTTTGTCAAAGGAAGTGGGACTGACATTGAATGTGATCCCATTCATGAAGAAGTTGCTTACAAAAATGAAATAGTTTATGTTCCGCCAACTGTTAGCTGGCTTAAGAATAAGCTAGAAAAAGCTAACAAGTCTGGCAATCTAAAACCTGACTCTAAGTCAAGGAGTTTTAAAAGAAAATCTTCTTCAAAAGTTAAAGGATTAGTGGCTAGCAGGAAGTCATCTGCTAAGTCAAAATCTTATGCATTAATCACAACACAAAATGGGAAGTCCATCAGAATAACTCAAATATGGATTCCGAAGGGACTAATTGATCGAGGACCCAATTAAGTATGGGTACCAAAATGTGTAAATAGTTTATTTTGTAGGTGATATAGGAGGATTGCAGGAAGGAAGCTAGAAGAGTACTCCTCTTAGTACACAGCTTGGAAGATCAACAATGGCATTTGCCATTCTGGAAGATTAAATGTTTTTATTTGTTAAAAATGTTTTTGGTCTATGGACCACAAAAATTATTTATCACAACTTTATGTCCATAATGAGAGGGAAAATTACTTTGGAAGTAAAGATACTCTCTAGACGAATAGCCTTAATCGGTCTAATTAGACAAGGTTGTCTAAACGAAACAGTGTGTACTTAGACTTATTTTTGCTCATAATCTATACATCTAAGTCTATATATTGAGGTGTTATACCTACGCGATTAGACGGACACGTCTAATAGACGTTAGATGTTTTTACGTCATGAGCAAGTGGATGCTCACGTCTAATCAAACACACGTCTAACACGTGGTGTTTATGCGGAATTAGACGTACACGATTAATAAACATTAGACGGATTTTTATAAACACAGAATTAGACGTATGCGTCTAATAGACTCATCCGTCTAATAGATGTTTTGTTATATGGATTTGTGAAGTAAGAAAAACGTCTAACTACGTGCCGATTATACTGATCAAGGACACTTGTCCCACGTTGAGAGCTATCTGTTTTTCCCGCTCAAAATATCAAACAATCATCTCTTAATAACATGAAGACACGTGTCTATCAAGTTTAGAGAAAATAACTAATATACCCTCATTTTTAATGATGACTTCTTGAAAAAGGGCGTCTAACATTTATTAATGGGCCATACCCTTAAGAAGAGACGGTTATTCTGTATTTCTCTCTTCTGTCTATTTAAGAAAATCAATGCATGAATTTGAAAGCTTTCAATCCCTCGAAACTCTTAAGAACCCTAGTTCTCTTTGCATTTCCCTCACTAAATCACTCTGAAATCTTGTGTTGTCTCATATTCCTTTGAAATTGGTGAAGAAAATCACTCTGGGTCACTGTACTTTACAGATGGACTTTCCATCTATATACACATTCGATCAACCGGAGGTGGTGAAGTTGTTCCAAACCCTAGAATATTCTGGGCTAAGGAAGTATCTAGGCGGACCGTTCATATTCTAAGAAAAAGAAGTTCGCGAGTTCTTCAAAACAGCAACTATGGTGGGTGAATCCATCGTAGCAACCGTCAATGGAATGGAATTCTCTTTCGATAAAGCAGTTTATGCGGAGTTCTTTGAACTTCCAACCGAGGGACATCTATTCGACTTGATTCTTTCTTCAGAAATCATGGAGGAGGTGAAGAGAACATTTTATGCCAATGGTTCGATAATCCATGTTAATGGATTCAAGAAGGCATTCAAACCGCATTTTATTCTTCTAAACGACGTGGTGGCAAAGGCCCTGCAAGGGAAATCTGGCTCTTTCCATCTCTATAGTCAAGATCGTTTTGACTATATGTGTGCTATCTCAAAGGGGATCCAGGTAAACTAGGCTCATACCCTTTTCCAGAACTTGTGCTTTTCTATTTGTCAGACGAATAAGGAAAGCATAACATATGCGGCTCAACTGAGTCATGTGTTGAAGCATTTGGGGGTTCCTATTGGTGAACCGGTGCAGATCAACTCTCCAAGAGTATTTACTGCTCTTATAGTGACTAACACACTTATGAGGTTGAAGAACAACCTTGAATCTGCATCTGGTGCTTCGAGTTACCAAACTGGTGGAAAACCTTCTACCCGATCCAAGCCTTCTGCTTCTGTTATGTCAACAAGGGCAAAGAGAACAAAAACAGTGAATGAATCGGAGGCAAGTTCCTCCAGTCTGAAGATTCCAAACAAGAAAGACTCTAAATTTGTTGATTCAAGGTTGAAGCAAGGTCCAGGCGTACTTGCTGCAACTCCAATGTCCTCATTATTTACTTTTAATGCTTAATTTAAGCAGTTTACTTGAATCTATCATTTCACCTACCCACATGCTATAGCTGTACCCTACTCCTGCTCCACTTTCTAGTGAAGATTAGTACAACAGCTATATGCATACAATCAAGGAATGCCACGTAAGAGAATTTTTCTCACATTACTTGTTTTGCAGGTACATCCCTGATGGAATATTCGGCGCAATACCAGTGTTGTACGGCCACGATCTTTGTACTCAGAACCTGCTGTGTACAATGGAGGCTTTCCAATGAAAGAGTGTCACGTATCATTCTTGAAGATTCGACCGTTAGCTCCTGCTAAGTATTTAATAAATCTCAAGGACAACGGACAATCTGCTGAACGAACAAGCGAATACAACGAACAAGCAATCTGATTTTGCAGAGAGAGAAACTATTCAATCATCTTGCTTACTGAATTCATATTGTGAAGCTGCTTTCTTATTGTACTGTGTGTGAATCAAGAGAGAGCTAGAATTAAAACACCTTTAGCTGAGTGATATTCTTCATCTTGAAATTGAACAGAAAGTGTTATGTTCAATAGTGAGTTAAGTGTGTGAGTAAACTGTATTTGATTCGAATCATATTATAGTGAATCCTTCCGGTGGTTGGAAGAAGGGCTGACATAGGAGAGTTTCTCCGAATATCCATAAACAAACTACTATGTTCTTCATTTCTATCATCTTTTCATATTTCATCTTGTACTTCAAACCCAAGTAAACAATTCCGCTTTGAATTTGTTTCAAGTGTTTACACAAGTTTGCATAGAATAGAAAGCGAATTAAATCCCTAACATGATTTCTTTCAAACCGTTTTTCATAAGCCTTCATCCTTAGACAGACCCCTGTCTCTATCGATAAAGTTGATCCTATCACAAGTAATGAAAACTAGTAAGTCACTAAGCAGATGTGTGTTTTCGTTCGTTGTCCTTGAGCATGTATTTATAGTAGAAGGACACCAACGGTCGAATCTTCTTCGTGGACACGTGATAAGTGTCCGTTGGAAGGACGCACATAGTACTAGGGTATAGCAGACTCTGAACAAAATGATCGTGGCCGTACTGAACTAGTAGTGCGCCGAATATCATCTAAAATTGTCTTGTACCGGACAAGCAGTTGGACTAATATTCGCGTACGTGGCGTTCATTCATTTGACACAATTATCTGCTTAATAGACTGCACGGAAGTGAGAGGAGTAGGAGTAGTAGACAGCTAGTTGATCATGGTTAGGCGTATGCTTTCTTCAGGCGGCTGCTAAAGCAAGGCATTAGACGTGCTCTGTTAGACATCTTCTAAAGGAGTTAGACGTCCTCGTCTAATTACACATCCCTTTAAACCTAGTTTTAAGAAGTTAGACGACCTCGTGTAACTACGCTTCCCTTTAGACTTCTTCTAAAGGAGTTAGACGACCTCGTCTAACTATGCTTCCCTTAAGACTTCGTCTAAAGGAGTTAGACGACCTCGTCTAACTACGCTTCCCTTTAGACTTCGTCTAAAGGAGTTAGACGACCTTGTCAAACTACGTTGCCCTTTAGACTACGTTTAAAGGAGTTAGACTACCACGTCTAACTTCGTTTCCCATAAGACTTCGTCTAAAGGAGTTAGACTACCACGTCTAACTATGTTTCCCTTTCAACTTCGTCTAAAGGAGTTATACTACCACGACTAACTTCGTTTCCCTTTAGACTTCGTCTAAAGGAGTTAGACTACCACGTCTAAATACGTTTCCCTTTAGACTTCGTCTAAATGAGTTAGACTACCACGTCTAACTTCGTTTCCCTTTAGACTTCGTCTAAACGAGTTAGACTACCTCGTCTAACTTCGTTTCACGTCTATTTATCCTACTTTAGACCGCGTCTAAATTAGCATAGTTATATATATATGAATCTTCACAAACACAAATAGACAACTTAACTTTATTCTATTTAAACATCTAGCTTTATTCTATTTAAACATCATCAAAATTCCATTGTTTAATGTTTCATAGCTTTTGTTTATTTCTAAGTTAATTATTTCTCACTTAATTAACTATTTTCTTTACTTTGTTTTTAATTTTTCCCAACAAAATATTTTAGGATAAATTTCAAATCACATAACATACATCAGGATCATTTTTAATCGAACTGAATTTATTAGAAAAATTAGATAAGTTAATTAATAATTAATCAACTATGTAAAAGAACTTAATTAAATTCAACTCTATGTGCAGGTACATACTTTCAACCTGGCCGGTCAAAACTATCTTCCAGAAAAAGCACAAACCGAAATCTCTTATTTATCTTCTCGGAAGTCCGACTCGGCTAGAATTCAGGACCGGTCAAGTTATCAACCGATATGTGTCCGGTCAGATCAACTCCTGAGGCAACATATATTTTCACCGGACAGTTTAAATCAAAACAAGATAAAAGCTATGGATACATTGGCAGTTGACGTGTTGGTGTAAACATATATTCCTTGGAATGTGTAGAGGAAGGTCTTCAAAGGTTCAGACTACGTCACTTGTCTTCTGAAACAAGTCTGTTGATTAGACTGAAGGCAGTTGTCAAGTGAACAGTCACTTGACTTTTTATAAATCCAGAAGCAACCTCCATAGAGCAGTCAACCAGAAAATATACAGTTGCCAAGTGTAAAAATACACAAACGTACAAGCTACCTGACTTGAGCCGGCACGACATCATAATTTGGGAATCTTCCAATGAATTGTTGATCCTTTTGACCAAGCATCTAAGAGAGAAATATGACTGTTGTCATAATTCTACTATAAAAGGAAGCTAAAGAGCTGAAGAAAATTTTCTTGGTCGCCTTCCCCATCCGTTTTGAGAAACTTTTGCGCGATCTTTTTCTCTCCTGAGAACATATCTTGAGAAATCTACCAAGATATTGAGTGATAAAAACAAATTGTAAAGTTCAGAGGATTTTACATATTTTGTAAAAGTGTATTACAATACTGTGTGAGTGTTGTAAAGTGAACATCGAGCAGTAAATAAGACTCGATCATGTGTTGTATTGTGTGGTTGAATATTCCTTTGTGAATATCCTTCTCAGTGTTTGAGAAGAAGGGGTGACGTAGAAGTTTCATCTCCAAACATCTATACAATCTATGTCTTGTGTTCTTTAATTATTTTCGCCCATTTAACTAACCGAACCGGTTTCCCTCTAATCTAACCAATCTCTCTCCATTCTTGGTTCCATCCAATCATTGTGTGTGTTGCTTCAGGATGAAACAAACATTTCCGCCCTTGAACTCGGTTCAAGAGTTTGTGACAGTCTGTGTAGTGTTAAGACCAATGTTAATTCCTAACCGGATTAGCGACAACCGTTGTGTGTGTGTAAGAGGTCTCCTTTAGCCGGACACCGGTCCCCTATCGGTGATCCCGATCCTAATAGAATTTTTTAAAATAAAATATTAATTTTTTGTTGGGTCAAAATTATTTTGATGAAAATAATTAAGAGAATAAGTATATTCTATGACAACTTTATTTTGATGATATGTGATTAAAACTTAATTGTGATTAAAACTCAGATAAAAATAAAGTTAAGTCGTCTAATTGTTTTTATACTGGTGCATTAGACATGGCTAACTTAGACGTGGTCTAAGCAGGCTAATTAGATGTGTTACGTAGTTAGAAGTTGGCGTCTAACTCCTTTAGACAAGTCTGAAGTGATACTTAGTTAGACGTGCAATCTAATAGATATGTAGTTCGACGTTGCAGTCTAACAGATATGTAGTTAGATGTGCAGTCAAACAGATACGTAGTTAGACATTGGTGTCTAATTTCTTCGGACAAGTCTGAAATGATACGTAGTTATATGTGCAGTCTTACAGATACGTAGTTAAACATTGCAGTCAAAAAGATACATAGTTAGACATTGGCGTCTAACTCCTTTAGACAAGTCTAAAGTGATATGTAGTTAGACGTGTAGTCTAATAGATACATAGTTAGACGTCGTAGTCTAACAGATACGTAGTTAGACGTTGGCATCTAACTCCTTCTAACAAGTTTGAAGTGATACGTAGCTTGACGTGAAATCTAACAGATACGTAGTTAGACATGAATTCTAACAGATACGTAGTTAGACGTTGCAGTCTAACTCCATTTGACGTGTCGGTCTAATGGAGCACACTATTAGACATTGACGTCTAACTCCCTTAGACTACACAGTCTAATGGAGCATGTCTAATGCCTCGCTTCAACAGCCGTTGAACTTAGCATACGTCTACCCACGATCAACTAGCTATATACTACTTTGCTCCACTCACTCCTATGCAGTTTGACAAGCCAGCTAATTACATCAAATGAACGAACGCCACGTACGTATATGTCCTTCCAACAATATGTCTAGTACAAGAGAATATTAGAAAGGATATCTGGTGCACTATCAGTTTGGTATGACCATGTTCCATTTGCTTAGAGTCTACTATACTCTTGTCCTTTGCGCGACCTTCTAATGGATGCTTGCTCAGAGTGTTAGCTAGAGCAGTCAACTATATTTGATTCAAAGTGTTTAATGAAATCCTTCCGGTTGTGGAAGAAGGGTGACGTAGGAGAGTTTGCTTCGAACATCCATAAACAACATGTTGTGTTCTTTACTTTCAGTCTTTCATCTTTCATTGGTTCAAAACTTAAAATTCGACGAACACTTCCGCCCTTGAAACCATTTCAATAGTTCGAAGGATTTTTGAATAATAGAAACAGATTTTAACTTCTAATAGAGTTAAAATCGAATCGTTAATCGTGAGTTGTCATCAATAGTCAGACCTCAGTCTCTATTGGTTACACAGATCCTATCAATTTTAGTTTTAAAAATTGTTACAAAGCTTGATTAATGTTCTTATTTTGGTCATGTTTGATTATAAAAATCATTTAGAAACTATTAGATAAAAATTAGGCTCTTAAAACTAATTCGAGGTTCCCAAATCTTGCCTTAAAAATCATTTTGTAAAATTGATTATTCTAGGGCTTGATTGATCTATTCTAGGATTAGGGTTATGATCCTTACATCATACAGAGTTATAAGCAACTCACAAATCATTTTTTCATGATATGTATGAAATGATATAAACTTACAATCTTCAACCAAATGAAGAACATTTGGTGTTCTTAGGACCAAGTCTTATAGGACCAAGAACCGTGAAAATTGACCTAGGATCGAGCCTAATAACCGATATTCTTGAGTCAGGATCAAGTCCAAGGACCGGTGTTCTTGATCTAGGACTGAAAAATACAACTGACGATTTTTGCTTAGGACCTAGGACCAGGACTCCTAAGTTCTAGGAAAGAGAGGTCCAACTCTAAGACCGAGTATCTCAAACATAGGACGAGAAACTTAGCCCCAGTCTAGTCCATGACCGGTAGGTATTTGCACGTAGACCGAGTTTCTCCGATTCATCGACCGATGGTCCCAAGCCTCGACCGAGAGCTCCCTCGGTCTACGCTGAGCCTCTCTAGTCTTTAACCGATGAAAACGGACCCAAGACTTAGGACTCTGGTCCTAAGGCCTGTTTGGTTCCACTTTTCCAATCCCAAAATTATTATTTTTTTTTATTTTGGAACCCCAATCCATTTTAAATAATCCCGAGAGGTATATAAATGATTTCAAAATATTTCTAGGATATTTCCCAAATAAATATTTTGACTAAGGCCTCATTTAGAGTTTATTTTTAAACACTAAAATCTTTTTCTAATATTTTTCAGGGTTTTTACTCAATATTGTACAACACGTAATCGTATGTACGTATCTTTATTTAATTTTGTACAATTATTTATGTAACCCAAACCTACCCATTTTGAAGACCCCAAAACTAATAATTTGAGAAAATAAATGTTATAAATAAATATTTAGGTATCTAAACTTTTTAAAAAATTAATTATTTCAATGAGTGTAGAGGACATAAAGTTAAGCTCTTTTCCAAGCGTAAAAAACAACGGACCCCTTATAAAAACTCTAGTGATATTACATTTTTATACGTACACCAAAAAAATTTGTTTTTAAAATTTTAAACTAAGCGCCAAAGCTATATTTTTGTACAAATCATTTTCTTAAAAAATATTTTTGACATGTAAATTGAGGCTATATTTGGGTACCTTTGATCAACTCAGTCCAGTTTGACTTTTAAATCAAAACCTAAAAAAACCGGAGGAACCGCATTAAGGCCTTTGAACACTACTAGGGAACGTTTGATTTATAAATAAAACTCTAGCTGTATGACTTTTTATTTTTCAAGCTCTCGTAATCGTCCACCTTGAAGGATTCATCACCCAAAGGGTACTTAGGCTTTATCCTAATAGTTTCCAGTAACCAAACGGGTACATCATCCTGTAGTATTTGAATAAGTACCAGATATAAACTCTGTACTTTTACGAATTACATGAAAATCGATCATACCAGTCTGTTACTAAGAGATGTTGCGTGAGGAAAACCTAAGAACCCGTAATTGATTCCCCCATTTGTCTTTGATACATCCGTCAGGATGCGACCTTAGCAATATTGGGGAGAAATTCCAAACTAAACCTCAATCAAACCTTACCACACAAAACCCAGATACTTTACCCAATCATAGTTTGATGTCCCCAAACAACAAAACTGTGACAAGTCAACTTGTACATGTTTATTTATTATACATGCATACATCAATAATAGATATAATAAATAACTCTAAGGATGTTTACTTTATAAAATCAAACAATACACATGGACTTTATCATAGGAGATTACCTGATCTTCCCGACTATCGAAGAGTTTAGAGTTATTATGATGATCAACAACAAGAACATCCTAAGGCTCAAGACTTTTACCGAATCCATGTCCCTCATGTGCCTCATTCATGAGGAGTTTAGTTATACAAAGACCACGGCGAACAAGATCTTGGAAAGAACATACTTCGATCTTTAATGTTGTATAAACAAGGCTACTTAGGGCGTAGATTTTCCTCTTAATTTCAGTACCTCCATGCTCACCTTGACGATCATAATGGCCCACTTTCTCCTCGCCCCGTCAAGCAACCGCCCACCATCATCCAAGATACTGGAAGTGGTTTACCACCTTAGGGTAGGAAATAAGGATTCCACTAAAATTATCCTAGCTGAAACATTGTTAGGACAAAATTAATCTTATTTTACTTACTACTTAATCTTATTATCCCTGATTCTTGGTAGTGAGATGTGTGCTTCCATCCAATGCCAACGCATTAGGAGTGCCAAACCAAAAGCGCCGATCCATGACAATGATTCCATCCGCGAACTCCTACAGTGTTATGGGATTAAAAACATGACTTATCTGATGGATGATGCACCCATAATTGTACTTATGTGTCTTGAGTGAGTCACCTCCTACTACACTAGCGAGCTCTTAAAACAATTTGGACGAGATTGTATGCCTCCTTATCGTGATTACGTCGTTGCAATAAAGAGGCCTAACGACCATAATACTTAAGAAAGATACCTTAAAAATTGGAATGATGTCGTCAAGATGGGTATCCAAAAAAACCGAAAAGATTATTTGGACCAAATAATGGAAAAGTACTCCACCAACAAGAAGAAGAGAACCAAGGTTCCATCACATCTACTTGTCGTAGTAGGACTCGTTCTCCCTAAAAGTAAAAAAGACGGAAACTTTGAGATTTACCACTATTGTAAGACAAAAGATTTAGAAACTAGTAGCTATAGTTGATGGAACAAGCAAAACCATGTAATATGGACTCCTGAATTTTGAACTATATAAATTCGGAGGTCCGTATAGAAAATATAAAAAATACTTATAACATGTTCATACCAAGTCATATTATTTGCATATACAATTTCTCTAAATTTTACAATTTCAATCTCTGCATTGATCGCAGTCCGCCAGTCACTTTGAATAGTACGGCTCCGCGAAGAAGACACCCTAATATTGGACATTTTGTGCGCCAAGAAATGGCCAAAGGAACTCCAAGGGTTGATACGGTATATCCGACTGAGTTTGCTAAAATGAATGCTACTTTTTAAAAAGTAATAAAATAGTTGGTAGTATTAACAAATCTGTTCAGGATCAGTCATCCTCGTCACGACTGCCAAAATAATTTATCCCACCTATCTTCAAACCGATTAGGTTTTTTTATTAATTAATTAATTTTTGGTTTACAATTTTTAGTTTTATTTATTATAATATTTTAATATAGATTCAAGTATCTAGAATCATCTATAACTATGTAAATATAGAAGTTATTTTAACTTTCTTCCTCATACTCTCATCTTCTCTAACTCCTTTATCAGTCATTCATTATGAACTTTTAATTTTTTTTCAATCAATATTTTGATGCTTTTAATTTTATTATATTTATTACATAAAATGAGAAATGTTGTATATTAATTTATTTAAATTGTCTTCTTTCAGCATGAAGTAAATGTTAATGGAATAATTTTTTCATTCATAAAATCAAAATCTGATGGCCATAATTATTCCTTGAGAAAAACATATTTGTACTTTTTATCTCGTTTTAGTCAATTCATTTGATTTCGTTTATTAACACTACTCTCTTATTTTTAAAGGACTTTATTATTTAAAATAGGTAAAGAGGGGGCATATTAGTAATGATTTTATCAAGCATTAATAGGCAAGAATTTTGCATTTTAGACGAATAATACAAAAAATAAATATGTGTTTCGAGGTTTATAATGGATTCGGCATATTAGTAAAAAATATCAATAATAAGGTACAGATTTATGATGGCTTATATAGACTTATTATAAGTTAGTAAGATTTTAATATACTTGTGTTTGATGTTTGTAAACATCCAATTCATTTATATCTTAATCAAACTAATTTTTGATATCTCTATATAAACCATTGTAGATATATAACTTAATATTAATACATATCGTTTTATAAATTTCAAATGTATTTTTTTATTGTATTTTTATGCATACCTTTTTATTTCTTAATAATAACATTATTGTCTGAATTTGTGTTCTATTTTTTAACTTAAGTACTCTAAATCTAATAAGATTCTTAAATATGAGTGATTGTGTCATTAATTGAAGAGCATCATGATTTGCTTGGAGGGATGGAGTGGAGTCTTATGAAATGATTTTGCGGATTAATTAGAATTTGATATAAACAAAAAAATTATTGAGAATGAGGACTTTAAGAATCTCAATGATGCAGGACATGACCATTAATAATGTTATGTTGTAAAACGTGGAGCTATTTGTATTTACATTAATTTTGTTTATTATTTTTTCTTTGATATATCGTTTAAAATACTCTGGGTAATTTAGAAGTAAAATGTTTCATTTATTATTATTATTTTATCGATCCTCTATATCAACTTTACAAATATGGATTATTGTTGTCCAAACTAGATTAATAGTAGTTCTCTCTAAATAAGATTATATAAATGCTAAACAATTATATTTATAAATTCAGATAAAATAAATTTTAAACTTTGTGCACATATTAATTTGAAATTTGAATTATAAATATGGAATAATGTTTTTTTAATAAAAATTTAAAAACAAATCAAGAAAAGAATAATCATTCTTCCATTACATAGAATTTGAAATTACAAAAAATTACTTTTAACAAATATGTGATTTAATTAAATAATTAGATTTTAATATATGATTGTTAAAAAATAAATGATTATGTGTATAAAGTGGTAAAAATATTACAATACAAGAATATTAATTTTATAATATTTAATTTGAATTTAAAATAATTTTTTAAATCTTTTTAAATGTTAGATTGAATTAGAGTTTATAAAATATTAAGTAATAGTTTTTTATTTCAAACTAAAAATAAGGAAAAGAATTGAAATTTGATTAAAAATAGTGTAATATCTCAATGACAATTAGTATATTATAATTCCTACAAAAAAAATTATATCAAATTAAACATATGAAAAATTAAGGTGGTCTCAATTGTTTGAGCTAATAAATAAAAGTCCATAATCCAAGATATAGAAGCTGGTTTTTGAATTAAACTTTTACCCATTTATAAAATCCCAAAAATCATTGATTTCTTGTGTATTAGAATATCCTATTATATTATTAATACATAAATTTGTTCACATAATATTTGTAATGAGTTTATGCATTTCTCTTTGCAATATAAAAATAATCAATAAATAATATTATTTTATTATTTTAATATTTTGACTTATTTAATATAATATACTTTTCTTAATAATAAATATTTTTAAATTCTTCATTTGAATTAAAATTATAACAAATGTTTCTCCACCAATAAGAGATATTCCTGAAATAAATAAAATTCTATCCAAATTTTGTAAACATCCTTAATAAATATGTCAAAGTAGTTACCAAACTAATTAATTTCTTATATTACTATACACTAATAAAACATTGATTTATTATTTAAATATTAAAGTATATAAACAAATAAATTAATTTGAAAAATATATTCTAAGTTGGTTAGATAGCATCACTTTCAAATTTGTTTATTTTTATAAATAGTTTAGATATAATATCTTGTTTAATGTAAGTTTAACACCAATATTACCATTTATAATCTTATAATTTTATAATTAACCATTTCATGTTTTAAAAGAGGATCACCTATTAACAAACGATCTCCATTTACTTACTCTTACAAAATATATACTATAAAAACTAATCATTAGAAATGAAACTCAATAAAAACGGTTTGGTTATGAGGAACAATGATAGACTAGTGGCCCAAGGATACAAACAAGAAGAAGGAATTGATTTTGAAGAATCATTTGATCTTGTTCCTAGACTAGAGGCCATTAGAATTTTTCTTACATTTGTTGCTTTAAAATTTTTTATAGTATTTCAAATGGATGTTAAAAATGTTTTTCTCAATGGTGAATTAAGTGATGAAGTATATATTGAGTAGCCACATGACTTCAAAAAATCTTAATGTAATTAGTCGTGTTTATAGATTAGATAAAGCATTATACGATTTAAAACAAGTCCCCAAAGCATGGTATGATACTCTAACAAATTTCTTGTTCAATCATGATTTCACCATAGGATCGGTAAACAAGACCCTATTCAAATTTGAGAATAAGGAACACATTTTACTTGTTCAGATCTATGTAGATGATATCATTTTTGGTTCAATAAATCCTAAGTTATGTGAATTTTATTCTAAAATGATGATTGGAAAGTTTGAAATGAGCATGATGGGAGAATTGAGCTTCTTCTAAGGTCTTCAGGTTCGGTCGATCGAAATAGGAACGTTCATAAATAAATCAAGGTATACAAAAGAGCTATTAAAGAAATTCGGCTTGGAAAATTGTTCTGTTGCCTATACTCCAATGAGCTCATCAATCAAATTAGACAAAGATGAAGATGGTCAGAGTGTTGATATTACAACCTACCGTGGAATAATCGGCTCACTTTTATACCTGGTAGCAAGTCGACCGGACATCCTTTTCTCCGTAGGAATGTGCAGGAGATTTCATGCTAATCCTAAACAATCTCATTATACTGCTGCTAAACGAATATTGAAATATCTTAAAGGAACTCAAGATATGGGATTTGTGGTATCTAAAGAATTTAAGTTTCAATTTAACAAGCTATTCTGATGTAGACTATGCAGGATGTAAGATAGACTGAAACAGCACAAGTGGGATGTGCTAGTTCCTTAGTGACTGGATTGTCTCATGGTATAGCAAGAAACAGACATCAGTTGCATATTCAACTGCAGAGGCAAAATATCTTGCAACCGATAGCTATTTTGCTCAACTCCTTTAGATCCAATAATAACTAAAATATTCGACATCATAGCTGAGGAATCACCGATCTTCAATGACAACACAAGTGTCATTGCTATCACATATAATTCGGTGTTGCATTCAAGAACAAAGCATATTGATATCCGATATCACTTCATCAGAGAACATGTACATCAGAAACATATCCGGCTGGAATATGTTTCCACCAAGCAACAAGTGGCTGACATTTTCACAAAGCACTACAGGAAGCTAAGTTTTCCTACTTCAGAACTATTTTAGGAATTGCTGATAGTAGTCAAATTATTCATTGAAACACCGACATGCACTTAGGGAGAAGCCTTCGCTTCTCAAACATCACATATTTTCGGCATTACATTTAACATCGGTCAGACATTTCAAATCTACGTATTATTTTTTAAAACGATCAAATATTCATTCTATGTGCATAAGTTTATAAGGAACGAGCCCATCAGACAGATAAAACCAGAAGGCTGGTTCTTTTTGAAAACGATAAATCATTCTACTGAAAAGAAATGTATAAAACCGAAATGCTTAAGTAAATCGGTAAAACCGATTAGTTTATTTTTGAACGAATAACTACTACCCTACAAAATTTCCAGCTATAGATGAAATCAGTTTTTCTTCATAATCAAATAACCGATCGCAATTAAAACCGACTTTATGAACAACCGACCGGCTCATTACATGGAAATTTCGGCAGTTTAATTTCATATTTCAAAATGGAACAGCTGGCTAATGTTTAATTAGTATCTGTTTGAATATCTTCTTATGAAAACAATAGTCATCCTCAAACAACGTGAAGACCTATGTCTATCATTGTTCAAAGTGGGGGACTGACATATCACTAAAACATCCTCTTCTTGGAAATGAAAAGGATAGATTGCTTTTTTTTGACCATCCTTAATCTTACTCTTATTAGCTTAAACAATCCCAAGACACCCCAATGGTCCAAAATCCTATCCTATTTATATATCGACAATGTAAGAATCAAATCACCAAGAATACTTCCATTTCAATTCATCTCAAACAATACTCTTTTGGTAGACTTTGAGTCAGCTTTATCTTGATGAGGACAATGAAGTGTTATGCCATGTTCAGGTCTTTCAGGCAACCGACCTAAGACCCCTTCCTAGAAGACCAGTTCTCCATCAATATCAGAATCATTCTCGAATTTTTCAAACTGCCCAAGTGATCCGTGAGGATCATATCTTTACCATCATTCAATGTCAGGAATTTGTCTTCAATGAGAAAGATCTCGCACGAAACCACGAACTTCCCACTAAGTGATTCTCTGACCTCTCATTTTCTAATGAAATCATAAATGAAATGCGTCATCACTTTTCTAACTCTCTAAGTCCTGTCAAGACTTATGGAGGAAAAGCATCCCTCCAGCCTGAGTTTCAAATACTTGAGTAAGATTGTCGGAAAGACCATCCATTGGGGAAGAGTCCAGTCAATATTATTCCGAGAGAACCTTTGAACTAATGGTTTCCATCAATGAAGGAACTCCTATCAACTGGTCGAGGATGATCTTCAACAATCTGAAGAAGATGATCTTTTCGGACAAATTGATGACCAATATGCTCCTCTATATGCGTGTCAATTCTTTGACATCGACATCTTCCTCGGTCAAAGTGTCTCCTCTCTATCCACTCAACTCCTCACGAGGGACCCGGGTGGAGAAGGGTAGGACTCAGAAAAGAGTCAACTTCGGATCTTCAAATCAGTAGACTTGGGATCCAATATGTATTAACCTTTGTGTAAAAATCCGTCATTTTGCTTTCGTATCGGTCATGTCCTTCTTAATGAAATATTGGTCTCTGTGACACCTATGCTTTAAAATATCCCTCTCGTAATCTTCGGTACTTAATTAAAATACAGGGGACCGCTCTTAGGGAGAAGCAACCACTCTCATAAATCGTTCGTTTTCAAATCTTGATCAAAAATAAAAAATGTTAATAAATGACTATCTTGGCATTTCAAATCTATTAAATTAAACTTGACTAGTCAGTTATTCCTGATCGGTCAGTTACATCACCTTTTCTCGAGATTCTCTGCCAAAAGTTTAGCACCTTTCCAAGTTCAAAAGCACCGTTTTCGGGAAGTGTGAAAAGGTGTATCATAACGGACCGGTTTATTCATTCAATGTGATATTAAATGCAACCTCAACCAACCTCTATTTAACAAGCCACTTATCCAAAGAGAAAACCACAACAAACTCAAACATTTTTCTCTCTCTCTCTCTCTCAAAGCTCGAAGTATTTCTCTTCTCAAGTCTTCCCCTCAAAAGAGTTTATCTTTTGCCAGAACATCCCTTTTTGTGGATTTCGATTCTATCTTGACCATCAATGATAATGATGCTAGGGAGATTGTATTTGAAAATATGGAGACCTCTAGCTACGCAAATTTCTTTAAGGATCCAAAGTAATCCTTGAAGATGAGGTTGTAGAGTTCTTCTTAAATGCTGAAATCATTAACGGTGCAATAGTGACCCAGCTGAAAGTTCATCCAATCTTAATTGCTGAATGAATAATTCTCTCAGTTCTTCGAGCTGCAATTTGAAGGTTTCACCAAACTTCCCTCCATCCACAAACACTTTTAATCAAGAAATGGCTTATTTTTTCTTTACTCCATGACTCCGGTCGAAACACACGGGGTCAAATCCAGACTAGTCAGTCACATCCAAATCCTGACTAGTCAGTCACTTCCAAATCCTGAATTATCAGAGGCTTCAACTCTCAACATCCAAATGATTCTTTCCAATACAGTTTAATGGAAAGAAGAACTCCATGTGTTTCTAATATCCGATTCTGTGCGATATTTTATCAAAGGCGCTTCAGGCCAGAGGAGGTAATTTTGACAGCATCATTCAATTGAAATTCGATATGATGGGTGGCATTATATCCGTTGACCGAAACAACTGGGGGAGTGTCTTATTTGAAATCATGTGAGAAATGGTATCTCCTAAGACCAATCGGTGCTTAGGATACGCCATGCAGATCAGCAAAATTCTGATCCATCTTAATTTTCCCATCGGTCCAAGTATCATTCTCTCTAACAGTAAACTGTTAAACTCTAGCAATATTGAAAAATGCCTTGTTAGAGCTAGTAAGGATAAAAAATTTAAGGTTAAAGAAACAAAGGGCAAAGCGTCCAAGGGTAAAGCAACAAAGGGTAAAGAACCAGTGCCTATAACACCGGTTGCTGAAGAAACCAAAAGTGAAGAAATCGAATCAAGTCCCAAGCTTCCCGCTCTAGAAAACCACATGGCCACACCCATCAATATTCAGACTCGTGCCGAGTCTACTGCCAGCGCGATCAGTCGTTCCAAAATAAAAGGGACTTCTCTCCCTGAACAAACCGCTCACCCTGAGGTAAATGTTTTTATCTCCCCTCCTACTCCTGTTCTTAAGGACACTGTACTGTTGGTTGAGCTTGCGGTTTTAGAAGCCCAACTGATAGTATTGGATATTATCAATAATGTTGTGCTTAAGTCAATCGGATGGCTGGAACCGATTAAACAAGTGTTGATGGTGTGACCGGTCGAACTACTGAAACCGACCGGACAGGTACTAATAAAGAAGATCATGTAACCGATAAAGATCAAGAAAAAGCCGAGACAAGGGAGCCGACTAAATCTGATACCGGTAATCCGAAAATCAATGCTCCTAATCTTCTAATGAAGATCAAGAAATGGTCCAAACTGAAACTAGAGGTATTCCAAGTCCTCGTGAGGAGGAAGTCAATAATAATATTAAACATTCTGTTTAATCACCGAGTCTCCAAAGAAACGAGAAAGAGACAGAAAATATTGTGACCGGCTTTCTAAAAGAGGTTGACGAAAGGGCATTAGAGACCTCTAATATTTTCTATGCATGGGCTAATACAAGAATGAAAATAAGCTTCAAAGATGTTCTCCATGAGGTGTCGGAGGAAAAGAAATGGTCGGCACTCCTATCTATAGAAGAAGTGGCCCTCGGTTTGACAAGAACCACCTCCGTCCATGAAGCACTAACCAGATATCATATCGCCGAAGCGAATGTTAAGAGGAGAGCATTATCACCGATTGTTGAAAAGAGAGAGGATGACTTAAACTTAAATGGAGATGCCACTAAAGTGGATGGTATTGTCCTTACAAGGTTGAAGAAAAACCAGTTGAGGAAGAATATATTCACCGAGATGAAACACAAGCCAAGAAATTTAAAGTCAGTCAATCTTCCAAACCGACATGGAATCCATTGGTGGAACAAGAAATGTTTGAAACAGGGGAACAATGCGAAGCCGAGTCAGAAAACAAACACCTTTCCGGACAACCAAACTCTCCCATCGATATTTCGGAAAATGAAGAAGAAAAGAAAAGGCAACCTCAAATCCATCTCTTGCTAAATCGACCAAGACTTCCTCGGGTAAGTCTTCTGACCGAAATAAGTCAAGAGAAACTAGTGATAGACCGGTCGAAACAAAAATATCTCTTCACGCCAACTCTCATGGAGCACCTCTAGTGCAAAACCAGTCTGTCACTGCTTCCAATCTCTGAGGAACGCCTAAAGATGATGATTAGGAAATGATCCAGAAATCTATGGCTCCATAGCAGGCATCCATGGAGGCCCAAGTAACCAAAGTTCTCAAAGAAAATGCTTCATCATCTCAATCTCACGATGTAAAACTGGCACAAGTATAAGAGGTAGCCTTTAAACACTATCCTCGGTTCAGACCATATCGTTACAGCTCTATGAGCTGGTAAAGAACCAAGGCACTACCGACGCGGAAAAACTGAGAATGCATGAAGAGGTTGCCCGGCGGTACAAAGAGGAAGAGGATGCCAAGGCTAAGGCAATTGAGCTAGCCAATGAAAAGCGAGTCGAGTTCTTCAAGAGCAAATTAATAAGGAAAAGATGTCTATCCTCAAATTTCCAAAAAGACAACAGCGACTAAAAGAAAAAGTGCTCAAGAGTCTGAGGTAGAAAATGGCGAACTGGAAATTGCAACACCGATTGAAAATACTACTTTAGGCACTGAAAATTCGACCCGTGAAGAAGATTAAGAGGATGATCAGTCGCTAACTCGCAGACCGAGAACACTGCCCCAACCTATCGAGGAAATACCGCTTAGAGCTGTCCCTAACAATGCCTGCTCAGACCGACGAATCCGTAGAAGTGGTGAAAACTTGGCCGATAATGACTTTCAAAACCAAAAAAATGTTGAGTTCAATGTTCCTGCGTAATTGAACAAGAAGTTCTGAGACTGGGGTTCCTGGACAACCAGCCTACCGTTTTGTGCATAGCTTCTTCAATGAGTTGATAAACAAACCGGATGAAGGAGCCACTAAATTCTACTTCCATGCTTATGCTTACATTACTATGTCTCTATTACAATTACTATTTTGAGAACTTATAAATATTTTTGGGGACTTAATGATCCGGTTTTAGTTTCAAAATGTTGGTTTTGATAATTTTTATTTAAAAATATCAAAAATGGAGAAATTGTTAAAGAAATTAACCTACAAAAATTTTCCTCAAAATTTTTCCCAAATCAAATTAAATTAAAGCGACCAACAATTGCATGTTTTGAATATTTAACTTAAATAATCAAAAAGGGAGAAATTGTTAGATAAATTAGATAGTTAATTAGTAGGTAATTAACTATCTAAAAACTTAACAAATTCACCGTTGTGCAGGAAACACAGGGATCGGTCACACTCTTAAATCAAATTTATCACTCTAGACTGGTCGACCGATATCACAGAGGCGGCACAAACCAGAATTCTCTAATCGAATTGTCTTTTCGGCTATCTCCACAACAGAATCAAGTAGAAGATCGGTTCGAACAAATTTACCGCTTAGCTAAAGGATCGGTAAACCTATACTTTAAAGATCGGTTTTCACTCTTCGGAAGTAAAACTGTCAACCGATATTGAAACAACAAACCGATAGGATGTCCAATCGGCACAATACTTGGAACAATTCTAGACTACTATACAAAAATAACGAGCAGTTTAACAGATCAAATCAAAGATATGGAACTGTTGAAAGTTTCCATTTTAGTGAAATCAGATTACTTTGGGAATATGCATAGAAAGTCTTCAAGTATGCAGACTATGTTATTTCCATTCTAATATAGACTTTGGGAAGCAGAAGACTACTAAAGTGATCAGGTACCTATTCTGGTATAATTTCAACAGTAGTCCCCAAGGAACATGTTTTTTCAAACCACTCCAGATGATAAAATCAAGAGAAGACAAAACTGGTCGGCTGTATTACTTCTTGGGAAGTATCAACCACATTTAATATATGCAGTACTTTATAGACCGACAAATCAGAATCAAGAATTACCATGCATGTATCCTTTGTATGAAAATTATGACCGTTGTCATATTCTCACTATTTAAGAGAAGGTTGAAGATTGGAAGAAAGATATAGACACAATACGAACAACGAACACAAGAAGCAACATATCAAGACATAGAATTGAAAATCTTCAAACTGTTTTTCTTTACATTCTGTCCAAAAAGTGTTAAGTGTATTGCAATTCCATTCACTCTTGTAAGAAGTGAGAGATGTAAGTCAATAACGAGCAGTAAATAAGCCTCGGTTATTTGACGTTTTGTAAAGTGTGTTGAATATTCTTAGTGAATATCCTTCTCAAGGTTTAAGAAGAAGGGGTGACATAGGAGTTTTATCTCCGAACATCCATAAATCTTATGTTGTGTTTCCTATATTCTCCATACCATCTTATCGCTGTATAAACCGTGTGTGGTTACTTCATGTTGAAACGAACTATTCCGCACTTGAACTAGGTTCAAGAGTTTGTGACAACTTGCAGTATAGAGATTGATATTAACTTCTAACCAAGTTATTATCACTCGACGTGTTGTGTAAGCGTTCGTCCAAGCAGACTCTCGGTCTCCTTGGTAATCCCGATCTTAACACGTACCATGCTCTAGGAGCTTGTTTAAGACCATAACGTGCCTTATCTAATCTATAGATATGACTAATTCTAGGATTTTTGAAACCAGGAGGATTTTCAACAAATACCTCTTCCCTTAATTCACCATTTAGGAAAGAACTTTTGACATCCATTTAAAGACTTTTAAATTTTTGAATGCAGAAATGCAAGAAAGATCCTAATGGCCTCTAGTCTGGAAACAGCAAATGATTCTTCAAAATCAATGCCTTCTTCTTGTTTGTATCCTTGGGCCACTAGTCTAGCATTGTTTCTCGTAACCAAACTGTTCTCATTGAGTTTTTTCGAAAAACCCATCTAGTTCAAATAACAGATTGATTAGATGGTCTTGGAACTTGATGCCAGACTTTGTTTCTCTCAAACTTGTTTAGTTCCTCTTGCATTGCTAAGATCCAATCGGGATCCGGCAATGCTTTATCCACCTTTTTTGGTTCAATCTGTGAGATAAATGCGGAGTTTGCATATTATTCTAACAATTGATGCCTAGTTCTAATGTGTGAGGGGTTACCTATAATTAGCTTCAGGAGGATGGTTTCTGTTCCATTTAAGATTCGGTCCTGAAATACCTTTTAACTGACCGGTTATTTGATCAAAGTTAGACAGACCGGTAGGCTGAACACTATCAAGCTGACCGGCTTCCTCAGTAGTTTTTGAGCTATCAACTTCCTACTGTAAAGCAGCTTAATCTTGCTGAGCTTCAGCATCATTAACCGTCTGATCTTAAATGAATCTTCGGTATACATGAACCTCATTTTCATATTAGATTGAATATTTAATTTTTCCAATCTGTTATGTAGATCAATGGATGAAGAAGTATTATTTTCAACAGATTCATCAAATACAACATGAGATGATTCTTCAACAGTAGGAGTCCTATTGTTTTATACTCTATATGCTTTACTAACTTCATTATATCCTATCATGATACCAACATCTGATTTAGCGTCAAAGACATTCACATAATTTTTCCCATTGTTGTCGATGTAACACTTATAATCAAAGATCTTGAAACACTTTTAACATTGGGAACTTTGTCATGGTATACTTTAAAAGGAATTTTGTTTAGACGCTTGTTTATCATGGATCAGTTTTGAGTATAACATGCAGTATTGATAGTTTCTTCCCAAAGCTTTTGAGCAACACTCGAATCGACTATCATGGATCTTGCAGCTTCCTTGAGGGTTCGGTTTCTCCTCTCATCTAGTCCATTTTGTTGAGGAGTTCTAGCACTAGACAAGTAATCTTAAAGGAGATCTTCCACATGAGTATGTGATGAAGAGTCACCCATATTTCTTATTTTCTTCCTATGGAAATTGAGTTGTGATTATAAAAAGCATGGATGAAAGCTCTTCAGAGGTGCCATTTTATACATGAAAGAAATATTTAAATATCAATCTTTGTACAATAATGAACAATGAATGATAATCTTTTAGTATTTTCTCTCCTTCAATTTTCTAGAAGCATCAATATATCAAATTGAGAAATAAACTAAAAAATATATACAAGTTTCAATTACCTAAACCCAATTCGGTCGGTTTTTTAAATTAAATTAATAAAATAGTTATATTAATATTTTATAACTAACTACTTAACTCAATTGACAAGAGTATATTCTTAAAATAAAAATGTACTCTCAATTTGGACACGAGAGTATAAGAAGCTCTCGAGTGATTTTTTCAATAATATAGGCATTACCGATTGGTAGACGAACTATGATTTAAGTTTTACGGATTGGTAGAGAAATCAATGTATTATTTAGGGGTATTACTAAATGGTTTGGAAAAACATTGGTATTACTAATTGATGCATTGATGATTGTGTAATGCTTTAATTGATGTATGTCATACAAGTGCGAAAGGAATCAAGGCCTACCTAAAAAGAAAACAATGTAGAAGGAGCTGAAGCTAGAATAGAGTTCATCGGAGAATTATAGAAAATGGTTTAGAACTCCTACGGAATCTCCTTGAACTTGTTCTTTGTTTGGTATCTCGTGCTCTAGTAGTCTTTCCCAAAGTGTAGGTTAGAATTATATCAAATGGTCAAACTTTTCTCAATCAAATGAGGAATAATTCTTATATCCATTAGTAAGGGGTGACATTGGAATAATTATTTTTGGAAAACTAGTTACTCACAATGTGAGTTGAACCAACTTATCTAAGTGTCCAACCGTGTTCTATTCGAGTTCAATCTTGTAGTTACCCGGTCAAGATATACTCTCCGCTTTAAATAAGGCCAAATGATTAATTGTAGGCCATGTTACATATTTTTGAAGTTTAGTCTTTTCTTTGTCTCGGTTTTAGTCATCATGTTTCAACTAATCATTCAAAGAGCTAGATTTGTTTTACTTAAATCTCCATTCAGACTGACATATGTATTAGTTAGGTGTTGTACCTTTCGAGACATGCTTATAAGTTACAAACGTGATACAAAATCAAAAGCGGATTATTCTTATCCTTTCGGCGATCGTGTTGGAGAAGAAGAACGATGGCCAAAACTAGGTCGTTTTGTGTAGGTATGGTATTCCGTTAGTGTCCGTTGGCGCGGGCTTTCTGTTAGCATCATAGTTAGATGATCTCCTACAACTTTTTTATGGTCTTTGGTTTTAGCGGGCTACGCGAGTGACCCTTAGCAATTTCATAGTATTTCGGATACACTCAATTGCGAATTTTATTTTTTATTTAAAACCTTAATTTTTATTTCACTCTTACAACTTTAATTTATATCTTTTTAAATGATCAAAGTATTAATATATATATATATATGGAAAATATTTTACCAACTTATTTTTTATTTATGTATATTATAGGATTAAATAAATAAAAATTGAAGAAAATATGCATAAAACAATTCATTCTACATTTTTTATTTTTGACCCTTCAAAAATATTTTAAGATATAATGAGTACAACATTTTTCCCAAATAATTTTATTTTTTGTTTTGGCCTTATTTAGTTTGATTAATTAGCATAATAATTAATACTAATTAATTATTTGAATGGAGTTTTTGGTCATGTAATTAATGTTTTTGATTTTATGTATTTGAAAATAAATCAAATAATTATTTTCATATTATAAATTGGGATGTAAATTTGTAGTGCTTATATATATAAATTTAAAATACTTTAATATAAAACCTATTATAATTATTTATTTTTTATTTACCAAAAATATTATTTAACCTATCATAATTAACTTATATGAGTAAAAAAAATATTTAATAAATTTTAAATTTATTTATATATAAAAACATTTCAGCATATTCATATGAAAGAGAAGTGTTATTCATAAATTTTATATTATTTACAGAAATACACTTGATAGGTGTAAACTGAAACGTCGAAAAAAATGAATTAGTTGACACGAGCATATAAGTCATGTTATAATATGAATGGTTAATTAAAGACCACTACGTCATAAATTCACCCCAATCACATCAATTTAAAGGGTATATTGATACTCGTCTTAATTATTGTTAAACACGTAAAACATTTATAAATAATATATTTGTGAGTCCTGGAAATTCCATGGTTCCAAAGAGTTTTGTAAAAGGCTTTTATTAAGAAATTTATGTTAGTCTCTTTTTGAGTGTAAAAAATCTTTTGTTTAAAATATTTAAACATAAAAACTATTTCGATATTTTCAAATTAATCCAATCTAAAAAATTTATTAGATTTAAAATAATCAAATCACAATTTGATTAATCGAAATCATTATTTTAAATTAATTAAAAATAATTATTTTAAAAGATTATATGTTTTTTTAAAGAATGTCGGCAATTAATTATTAATTTAAAATAAATCAAATTTGTGTATACGTGTATAAATGTAATTTTTATTGGAGATTATATTGAGTTCAATATTTTATGATAATCAAGAAAGGCCTTTCGCACTATATCTCTCGTATCGTTAAAACGATCTCTATTTCAAAATTATAGCTAATTCTTTAAAAGAATTGGTTCTATTACGTTTTATTTAATCAATAATTTTTTCAAGTTTTAGACATGTATTGGTTTTTCATTAATTTAAAATAATATTTAAAGCTTAGTACGTGCGATTAGTGTTGAGATTTATTAAGGAAAGTACTCGAAAAATATCATGTTTGGGGTGTTAGAATTTAATAATTCTAAAATATTTTAAAATCATTCTCTATTTTTTACGGATTTAAAAAAAATAGTTTAAGGTTTCTAATTGTTAAAAGTATTCAAAATTAAAAACCTCAAACAAACATTGCCCTATGGAAGTGGTCCGAGTCGCGAATTGGGTCAGATACACGTTGATAAGATCGGTGTAATCAATAGAGACGGGGGGTCTGACTATTGATAAACAACTTCGGATAAACGGATTGATTAGAGATTAATATCTTTTTCTATTCTTCACAAAACTTCTCAAACACTTTAAAAACGATTCAAGTGCAGAATTATTTGTTTGGATTTGAAGCCTTGAACCAATGAATAATGAAAGACAAAGGAAAGAACACAAAAATATGTTTATGGGATGTTCGGAGCTAAATCTCCTACGTCACCCCTTCTTCCAACAACCGAAAGGATTTCACTAAACTTATTGAATCAAAAACAGTTCACTGAATAGCTAGCACTCTGTTGAACAGAACAGACTATGTTCAACTTACAATATGATTAAGAATATCTCAGCTAAAACAGTGTTTTTGATTTTCTCTCTTGAACTTGAGTATGATGTACAATTAGTAATTACAAGAGTGATTCGTAATTCGTGAGTAATGTGAGCAGATTAACTTCTAATTCTTCTAGCAGATTTGTCCGTTGTCCTTGAGCATCTAAATATAGTGGAAGGACACCAACGGTCAAATCTTCTGTATGAACACGTGGCACGCGTCCATAGGATGACCACCTAAAGGAATAGAGTACAACATACTTTGTGCGTCTAGAACGTGGCCGTACTAAACTAGTAGTGCGCGAGATATCCTTCTGCAACTGTCCTGTACTAAACAAGTAGTGGGAGGAATATTTGCGTACGTGGCGTTCATTCATTGATGAAAGTAGCTGGCGTATTGAACTCAAGAGAAATTGGAGCAGGAGTAGCGTACAATTATGTTGATCGTGGGTAACGTATGCTAACTTAAGACGGCACTAAAGCAAGGCATTATCCGAGCTCCGATTAAACCACCAAGTCTAATAGAGTTAGACGTCAATGTCTATCATAGAGATCCATTAGAGTGCCACGTCTAATGGAGTTAGACTGCAGCGTCTAACTACGCATTCCCATTAGACAATCACGTTCTAATGGAAGTAGACTCAACGTCTAACCTTACTTCACTTCAGACTAATTTGAAGGAGTTAGACTTGCACGTCTAACTACGCAACTGTTAGACTAGCACGTCTAACTATGTATGTGTTAGATTGGCACGTCTAACTACGTATCTGTTAGACTGGTACATCTAACTACGTATCTATTAGACTAGCACGTCTAACTATCGTATCTATTAGACTAGAACGTCTAACTATGTATTTATTTGACTGACACGTCTAACTACATATCTATTAGATTGGCACATCTAACTACGTATCTGTTTAGACTAACACATCTAACTACGTATCTGTTTGACTGGCACATCTAACTACGTATCTGTTAGACTAACACGTCTAACTACGTATCTGATAGACTGGCACGTCTAACTACGTATCTGTTAGACTGGCACGTCTAACTACGTATCTATTAGATTGACACTTCTAACTACGTATTTGTTAGACTAGCATGTCTAACTACGTATCTATTAAGACTAGCATGTATAAATACGTATCTGTTAGACTGGCACGTTTAACTACGTATCTGTTACACTAGCACGTCTAACTACGTATCCCATTAGACTATCACGTCTAATGGAGTTCGACTGGCACATCTAACTACTTATGTGTAGAATGGAACGTCTAACTACGTATCTCATCTATTTAGCCTACTTAGACCGCATCTAACTTAGCCAATCTGATGAACCTGCATAGAAAATAATTAGACGGGTGAGCTTCATTCATGTCTAAACATCATCAAATCTCAATTGATTAATATTTAGCACTTTTCTATTAATTACCTCTTACTTAGTTTTCTATAACTATTTCTTCTAAGTTAATTAACTCTTAATTTTTCTCAACAATTTCCCCTTTTTTATGATTTAAACTAAATGATCAAAATCAGTTGAGTTAATTTAATTCTGAAAAATTTCCCTTTTGAATGATGTTAAAATCATGCAGTCTTAAATAAACCATTGAAAAAACCCATCAAATACGATCAAAATGATTCACAAAAATATCCCATTATAAGTTTAAAAACCAAAATAAGTTTTAAATCATAAGTTTTAAGATGAAAATGAGATAAGTAAGGAAAGAGATTTATGTTCCTTCCATTTTCACGTTTGCATCTTATCTTCTGCATCCAAAGAGTTTCCAGTTAGGAGGTTGAGATGACGAGTGGCAGCACGTCGGCCGTCTCCACTTCCACCACCTCTGTCGCTTCCACGACCTGAACTTTTCTTTCTTGGTAATAGATCTTCTTCATCCTCTTCAGCAGCTTTTCGCTTGGATCAGGTTCCTCTAGAAGCTCCTCTAGCAGCTCCACCTTTAGAATTGTCTCCTCATGAGCTACCTTCCCCCTTTTTAACAATATCAACAGAAGCAAGTAGGAGTTCAACACGAGTCTTTCTTTAATGAGATTGACTTCAGCCACTTCAATCGCTTGAATAGACCTAGCAAGAGAATCAACTTGCTCAATTCGTTCTGCTTCGGCTCTACCAATTAATTTGGTCATTTCCACAATTTGAGCTTGAAGGAGATCCATTGAATGTACTATGACCTGATGAAGTTCCAAGTTGAAGGCCTTTATGTCAGCATGTTGTTCTATTTGAGTACTAATGACACTTTTCTCAAATTTGTTGTGCTTGGAGTTTACAACGTTGAGTTCATATGTGTTTTGGCGCATGGTTCGTCTTCAATTCTTTCTGAATAGCGAGGAAGGAAGACATCTCTTTCCGACTAATCACCGAGCCCTTTTCAATGATTTACCAATCTGGACTGCATATCCTCCAAATTCAGATTTATGGAACTTATTGCATCCATCATAATCTAAATTTTGCACCTCCATGAAGTGCCTCTTAGGGAGAGCAAGCAGCTGAGGACACAGAATGAGAATGAGCAAGAGCAGTCCGAATTGGACTCACATACGTGTTTACTTGTAAAGAACACTCGGGTTCTTTATCCTTGGAATGTGAAGAGGGGGACTTAGACGTATCATTGGATTTGTCTTCATCATTTATAATATCAGCACAAATTTACGAATTCCTCCTAAAATGTCGTCAGAATGCAGAGGAAGTTTATTAACATACTCGTAATGATGGGAGATGATCGAGGAACTGGGAGAACACGGAATGAAGAATTATTCCAAAGGAATACCCTCTGAAGAATCTTCATTAGCATCTTGTTCTTCCTTAGCAGAAAGAGTGAATTTCCTACGAGATTAAGCTTCCTTCAAAGGTTCCCACTTTAATTCTGAATTCGGAGACTCATCAGCAATTTTTGTTGATTCATCTTCTTCCACCAAATGCTCTTTTTCAACATTAACAGTAGGATCCACTACAGGTGTCTCCTTCGGTTGAGAATCAGATAGACGAGCTTCAACAAACAATTTCTTCTTCTTCTTCTACCACTTTTTCAGTTTGACCCAAAGCACGGGTTTTATCAGTAGTTGTATGGCAGATAGACGTGTCTCTTTAAAAGAATTATTTGCCAATTCAACCAGATGGGCATCAGTCTGCTCATCTCTTCTTTTTTGGACTGATTAACATCAAAAAATTCCATAGGCTCGTCTTCATCGAAGAATCATGAAATAGAGTTAGCCTAGAATATTTTGTGCCGTGAGCGTTTTGGAGGACGGTTGTGCAATAACTATACATAATGAGATTCAACCTCTTCAAAGCATTTTGCTCCATACGAGCATCTCTTTCCATAGGGTTCAAGTTGGTTTTTCTCTTTTCTAACGTGGGAAGAAGGGTATGTCCCATAATGTTTGCAACCACCAGTTCCCTTCCATTAATGACTTCAGAAACCGCGTCTGTCATAGCCCATCTTAAGATTGTTTTCTCATTCTTTAATTACGTTCTTTCACTCATTAACAATCTCCTTTTCTAAGAACATCTCATCGAACTGAGTTTCCATTATGTAATTAAGCCTAGGTGTCAAAGATGTTGATTTTCTCAACAGCCATCTGTTCAAACTTGCTCCATCACAAGGTTGACAATGCAGTCTAGATCCAGATACCTTCTTAGGTATTCAACGGTAGTCTCCTTTCCTTTTTCTTCAGGATCCTAAACAGGTTTAGGTTTAGGAAAGTACATAGGTTCGTTAATAATGATTCAAGGGCTCCTCTTGTTGATCTCATAATCTCAAAAGTGGATAATTAGATTTTCGTAAACACCCCTTCTAGAACAGGAAACATAAACCCCCTTCACCACCCTTCCCAATAAAAATTATATTCATTTCTTAATCTTGTACGCAAGAGGTTTTGATACCAGTAAGAAGGAACCTGCTCAGATAATAGAGTAGTAGAAGCAGACATTGGAACAAAGGCCTACTCTGTTTCAGATGGAGTATGCTTGCAGGTCTCAACAACTGCTGGAATTTCAATAACACTAGCAGCAACAACAGCCGCATGTTTAGACTCTGTAGACGAGCGTATTAGACGTCGTCCCGAACAGACGCACTTAGACCGTCTATAGACGAACATGTTAAGAGGTTGTCCAAACAAGGTGTCTACCCATCTTATATGCGAGGCATGTAGATGGCATAGACGTCTAACTATGTGTATACTTAGCAGCCTCATGTTCGGACGAGTTGGATAGCTGTCTAATTTCCATTAGATGTCCCTATACTTTTCCCTCCAGAAATTGACCAGTCATATTTCGAATAAACTTGAAGACACATATCTGTCAATGTTAAAAATATGAGTAATATATCTAACAGTCTTTTAATTTTGCCTTTCAAAATTAATGATGGACTTATGATTGTTTTAAATTACTTATTTTCTCTTTCATGATGATTTTATTGGGAACATGTTTTAAATTTAATGACGGTTTACTTTTAATGATGACTTTCATAGCCATGTGTCAGTCATACTCTATAAAATGTAACTAACATATCTGAAGAGATTCATTATATTCTTTATGAGTCTAAATACTTCTTCTCTCTATAGAAATCACTTAAGATTCTGAGTACTTGTAACCATAAATCCTCTTCTAGTCATTCCAAATCTGAAGCTAAGAAATGGCCTTTTTTGCTCTAAACACTCTACAAATAAACTTGGAATTGTATCTTCTTCCGGCGTTTTCAGAAACATTTTCAATGTTCGAAACTCTTGAAGCTTCCGGCCTAAGGAAATTCCTCGGAGGATCCTTCATCATTCACGCACAAGAGATTCGTGAGTTCTTTGAGTATACAAAGATAATAGGAGACAGGATTATCCTGGAAACAATAAAAAGAGATGAAGTCTCATTCTCTAAAGAAACATTCGCTCTATTCTTCGAGCTTCCGTTGGAGGGGTTGACAAAGTTCCCCACCTCTCCGAATGATATCCTATCTAAAATGAAGAGTGTCTTCTCAAATACCTCCTTCCCTCTTCTCAAGAATGACAAAGTTCTCACGGGATGAAGTCTTCCTTAAAACCTGAGTTTTCTATTCACAACAACATCATTTCTAAATCCCTCTTGGCCAAGGAAACCACTAATGTCTATTCCAAAAAGATTTTTGAGGTGATGGTGGCTATAACCAGGGGAATATCCATCAACTGGTAAAAAATTATCTTTGATAACTTGGTGAAGCTGATATCTTCTGCAAGGAAGCCAACTGGGTATGATTCTCAACTCAGCATGTTGCTCGCTTATCTCCGAGTTAATGTCGGATGTGGGGTCCACATTAAGTCTTCCAATGTTTTGGAAAGTCAAAGCGTTTATGACTTCTTCATTGAGGTAGGAAGAGAAAGGGAAAAGAGAAGAAATTAGAAGCTTCAAAGGGCTTTAAGGGCATTATAATATTGATCTTTCCAATGATGTCAAAAGGGGGGAATGCATCGGCCTGCAATCAAGTGGGAAGATTAGGCGAAAAGGGACTATATACTAGGGAAGAGGAGGATATGAGTGACCTATTTAAGAAATTTTTCTTTGTGTCTATTAATGGGAAACTTTGATTTTATATGAAATCTTAGGGGGAATAAGAATTTTTTCTAATCTTCTTGATGTTTTATCTAAGTTTAACATCATCAAAAAGGGGGAAATTAATGAGTCAATTAAAATGAACTTAGGAAATAAGTTTATTTAAATCAACATTCTTCTAATTATGAGTTGACATTATTTTGATGATATGCAGATTAAATAAAATAGAACTTAGTTATGCACAAACAAACGAATAAGACTAAACTGTGAAATTGTCGTTGTGAAGGTACATATCTAAAGAAGACTGCCTATTCGGACATCACCTAATTCCTTTAGACATAGTCTAAGAAGTGCGCGATGTTAGACGTTGTCTAACTCCTTTAGACGTGATCTAAAGGGAAGTGCAGTTAGACACGATCTAACTCCTTTAGACGTGGTTTAAAGGGAAGTTCACTTAGACGCGGTCTAAAGGGAAGTGCAGTTAGATGCGGTCTAACTCCTTTTGACGTGATCTAAAGGGAAGCATAGTTAGACACGGTCTAACTCCTTTAGACGTGGTCTAAAGGGAAGCGCAGTTAGACGCGGTCTAACTCCTTTAGACGTGGTCTAGAGGGAAGCGTAGTTAGACACGATTTAACTCCTTTAACCGTGGTCTAGAGGAAAGCGTAGTTAGACGCAGTCTAACTTTTTAGACGTGGTTTAAAGGGAAGTCTAGTTAGACGCCATTTAACCTTCTTAGACGCGGTCTAAAGAGGAAGCGTAGTTAGACGCGGTGTTACTCCTTTAGACATGGTCTAAAAGGAAGTTAAGTTAGACACGCTAACTCCTTTAGACGTAGTCCAAAGAGGAAGCACAGTTAGACGTCATCTACTTCTTCTTAGACGCGCTCTAAAGAAGGAGCACAAGCAGACGTTGTCTAACTTGATCAGACGTCCGAAGGAGCGTCTAACTAAGTAATTCAGCTCATCTGTAGTTATCGTTTTCAACAGTCTGACAACTTAGCTCCAACAACGAATGAACAACTGGAACGTTCTCCAATATTCAAATTGTCCACAATATGTTTTACCTTCCAGTACAACACAATATCAGAGAATATTCGGCATAATACCTATCTGGTAAGATCATGATCCAAATGCTCAGTCTGATGTACCATTGTACTATTGGAGGCCATCCAACAAAAGGAGGACATATGTCCTCAAAGAAGTTTCAATTGTTTGTGCAATTCAACTATAAATAGAAGCCTAAGGAAAACGGACAAACCACTAACCAAAACGAATCACTTCTTAACCTGCTCATGCTTGACGAATCAATTACCAACTTACCATCTCTCAATAATTCTTGCTAGCTTGTTGAACTTGTTCACTACTATGAAGTCATATTCTCTATCTAAAGCATTGTGTATACATTGTCCAGAGATGATTGGTAAAATATAGAGTTAGCTAGAAGTTCAGATTAGGTGGTCAATTAAGTCTTGGGTTTCTTACTGGGTTTGTGTAGTGTGTTCTATACCGATCAAAGTCTTCTAGTGAATATCCTTCCTATTGATGAAGAAGGGGTGACGTAAGAGTTTTATCTATGAACGTCCATAAAAATCCCTATGTTCTTTACTTTCTACCATTTACATTTATTCATCTGAAGCTTTAAATTCAACAAACGGTTCTGCACTTAAACTTGTTCAAGAGTTTGTGAAGATTTGTGAAGAATATAAACAAATCTTAAGTTCTAACAGAGTTTAAATCGAATTGAAGTGTATAAGTTATTCACAATAGACAGACCCTGTCTCTATTATTAGCACTGATCCTAACACGACTCTAAAGTCAATTAGCTTATTATACATCCACGAATACTAATTTAAAACATATAATGGTCAATCTAAAAAATTCTATGATATAGAAATCTTATCTAGTTTCTCATCTCAAAAGATAGGACAACATCCTATACGGATAGTCAAATTTATCTACATTTTATAAGTGTAGAGACTAGGGGTCTCGCTAGGATGAACGCTTACACAACACTTCGGTTGATACTAACCCTGTTAGAGGTTAATATCGGTCTCAGTACTACGCAAGTAGTCACAAACTCTTGAACCGAGTTTAAGTGCGGAACTGTTCGTTTTAACTTGAAGAAAACACACACACGATTTGGACAGTAGTAAGAAGATACGAAGTAGAGGAGAAACACAACATAGGATTTATGGATGTTCAGAGATAAAGCTTCTACGTCACCCTTTCTTCTCAAACATTGAGAAAGATATTCATTCTAAATATTCAAAACAGTTTACAATACGTCGAACAACCGAAGCTTATTTACTGCTCGTTTTTGACTTCTTGTTGCGCTTAATCTGTTGAACAGAAACAGATTCTGTGAACTTATAACCCTCACTACTCACACAGAAAAAGTGAACTTGTAATAAACGTGAAATTCTGACACACACAGATTTGATTGCTTGAGTAATATGTAAGCGTGAACAGGTTTGAAAGCATGAAAAATTGTTATTTCAAAATCGTAAGGTTCTCATAACGTTAAGATAAAGTGCTTCTTCTAGTTGAGTTATGTTCTCTTAAATAAGAATGTGACAACGGTCATATCCTTGATCTTCAACAAATATATCATCTCTTGAATCTCATTGGTTGAGGATCTTTGTAGTACGTTCTTAGTATATCTTCTAATCTCGTTTGATAAGAATTCAATATGGCATTTAATGAGGTTAATCCTTTTAAGGAAGAAGATCAGCTGGAAGATTTGTCTTCTAATGATTTTACTATCTTGAAAAAGTGTGACAAAAATATGTTCTAAGTAGACTGCCTTGGACTTATACCAAAACAGAAGTCTGATCTTCTTCAGTAGACTTCTGCATCCCAAAAGATTTTATCATACTTGTATTAAAATGGTAATAAAACAGTCTGATTATGTTAAAGTTTCCTTCTATATTTGCCGGAAATGTTCTGTGTTGCACTAAACGAGAAATTACCCACTACTTTTAATATAAATCTTTCTTAGCAAATAATTGGTTTCGACTTTTGGGTCTGAGCGGTAAAACCAATTTTGTGCCTTTGAGCAGTAAAACTGATTTTGTGCCTTGGAGCGGTAAAACTAATTATGTGTCTTTGAGCAGTAAAACCGATTATGTGCCTTTGATCGGTAAAACCGATTCTGTGCCTTTGACCAGTATAACTGATTATGTGCCTTTCAGCGGTAAAATTGATTATGTGCCTTTGAGCGGTAAAATCAATTATGTGCCTTTGAGTGGTAAAACCGATTCTAGAGCCGATTAGTAAGGCCTAAGGAGTAATCTTCCTGTTTTGGTTTTACCGATTCCTACATTTCCGGTTTTGATGAAAATTGAACATCTTGGCTTTCCGGTTTTTTATCCTACGGAAATGATGAATTTGGTTAAGTTCTTTAGATAATTAATTTCTTGCTAATTGATTATCTAATTTATCTAACCATTTCTCCCTTTTTGATTATTTAAGTTAAATATTTAAAACGTGTAATTGTTGGTCGCTTAAGTTAATTTTGATTTCAAGATTCTGATTTCAGAAAAATTGTGGATTGGTTTCTTAGAAATTTCTCCCTTTTCAATACTTTTAACTCTTAAATTTATCAAAACCAGTGTATTAAAAGGAAATAAAATCATCAAGTAGCAATCTTGTTTAATTATATTTGAATAGAGTTAATAAAGAAATTAAAGTGAGTCAATCACAAAATCAAAAGGCTATAAAGGCATGATAATGAAAAGGATAGATAGAGGGATAGGAATTTAGTGTCTCCCTCTTTTGATCCTAGAGAGCGTGTGTGTGAGATCATTCTCTTCTGGTTGATCGCCAATGTTAAGTCTCAGCAGCCGAGTTCCCACCACCTCTTCTGATTCTCCAGTTTGATCGATCACTTCGTGGAACAATTTCTATGGGAGGGACTTCTGGTTGAAGCTGAGATATGGCACTTCCGCCCATTGGAATCAATGACATGTCATCTTCTTCTTCCTCATCATCATTCATCATTTCAGTCTCCGGTTGTGCATTTACCGGTGTTTTAGTTTATGTTGCCGCAGACTTTTTGGTATTTTTCGTTTAATAGCTCTTGGTTTCTTTGCAGGAGGTGCTTGCATTGTTGTTTCTTTATTGATTTCATCCTGGAGTTGTCTGTTCAGCTTCTTTAGCTTTTGCATCTTCTTCTTCTTGAAATCGATGGGCAGCCTCTTCATGATCCCTTAGGCTTTCAGCGTCAGCAACACTTTGAGATCTCACTAGCTCATGGAGCTGTGATGACA
Organism: Impatiens glandulifera; assembly: GCF_907164915.1. Taxonomy (NCBI): domain Eukaryota; kingdom Viridiplantae; phylum Streptophyta; class Magnoliopsida; order Ericales; family Balsaminaceae; genus Impatiens; species Impatiens glandulifera. Next base: position 39,697,469 of record NC_061864.1, on the reverse strand, counting down.
TAATTTCAACCGAAGAAAGTGTCTTAGAGACGATAGGTTGTATCCAGTCTACTTCCTCCCATACTTGTGCCAATTTTTGATCGTGGGACCTTGAAGAGGATGCGCGCTCTTTGAGTGCTTTTGTTACTTGACCTTCCATGGATGCTTGCCTTGGGGCTAGATCCTTTTGGATCAACTTTTAAATGGTCACCTTTAGGAACTCTTTAGAAAAAGATCGAGACGAACCTAGAATGCGGGATTGTATAGGACGTGCCCCATGAGAACTGACATGATGAGATATTTCGGTGCATGTCGGTCTTTCAATATTGTTCTCTCTTGTTTTGCTGTGGTCAGAAGACTTACCCGATGGAGATTTGGTTATTTCATTTCAAGTAAGAGATGGGTTGGAATTTGAAGTGTCCTTCCCTTTTTCATCATTGGATTCATCATCAGTGGATCCATGTTCCTATTCCGATTCAATTCAAAGTTGTTTGGCTATCTCATTATATTTCTGTTTGTCCAATCCGAGGTATTAGCAATATTTTTCATCATCAGCCGAATATCTCTTGTTCTTCCGAGGGGGTCCATGTGGGCTTAGATGATTAAACTTTCTCAAATGTTTGCCTTACAACTTCAACAATTTGAGTTTTACCATGGATAATGTGCTCTTCTTTAGCCGGTGCAGATATTGGTTGTCTTTCAGCCGTGACAGATATTCCTTCAACCGTGGAAATAGTGGTAAGAACATCTGACATAACGACTTAAAGCAGTATAATAACAATTATGTCCACTTGTGTCGCATAGCCTTTTAGATTGAGATCCACTTCTCATTCCTCAATAATTGGCAACAACGCTTTCCTTTTGGCATTTGCTTCAACCAGATTGCTCCTTTCCAATACTTCGGGTAATGATGTGGTGTTTGATAATGAGAAAACCACATGTTCTAAGTTCATAAGAGGAGACCACTTGTTCTCTTATGAAACATCAGGGAGGATCTCTCTAAAACTCACCTCCAGCCTTGTGTTCTCCCACGCATAGAATATATCGACAATTCACTCGCTTTTTCTTCAACCTCCTTAAGGATAGAGTTCACAATATTCTCAGCCTCCTCATCATCCTTACGAGGATAGGGTATTTTATTGATAATTGGAATAGCCGTGCCGACTGTCTTTTCATTCAATTTTGGATTAACCTCAGTTTCGATATGAATTTCTTCCCGATTTCCTTCATCTGCTTGACCGATAACAGCTATTTCTAGATGATTGGTTTCATGCATTTGATATGTTCTAGATGGAGTTCACTGATCGGATATGTCAGCATTCTCTCGATCGGTGTCGAGTATTTGCTCAGCTTCATCAATAAAATATGTCCGGTCAGTTTCAGCTATCCGACCGGTCTCAACAACAAACTGGTGTAAAATATTCAATACCACCAGTTGTGCTTCTAGAATCGCAAGTTCAATCGGTGGTACAGAGAGATCAATCTGAACAACATTGACATCAACATTAGACAAAGTTGGAATATTTGCCTTTTGTTGGCATATCTCTTGTGCAGGTTAACTCCCATCGATTTTCATTCGTTTAATTCTGACTTCGCTACTAATACTAGCAGTCAATTCAGCATCCTTCTGAAGCATTCGGAATGATGACGTTCGATAAACAAATTTGGGAAGTTTGGAGCCAATATCTATGTCTTCGCTAGCGGCGCCTTCGACAATAAGTTTTCTCACCGGTACATAAGATATGGAACCTTGGGCTTTGCTGGCTCTAACAAAGTATTTCCTTGTACTAGCAGAGTTGAGGATTTTGCATTGGGGAAGAGGGGTACCTTGACCGATAGGAATGTTCATATGAGTGAGGATCTTGCTGATCTATAACGCATATCCAAGACTCTTAGAGGATTTAGGAGCAACCATTTCACACAGAGTGCGTCCCCGGTTTTATTTTGTTGCCTCTTACAATAGCACCCATCATATCGAATTTAGATCGGGTTAAACTATCAAAGTTTACCCCTCTTGCTTGAAGCGCCTTAGAAACGATATCGCATAGAACCCTGAATTCAAATTTATTTGATCCTGTCGGCTAAGAAATGAGACTACCCAAAATTCCATGTCCTGAAGGAAAACCGCTTCCGCGTATAGCCGGAAATTTTACTAGGCGGTAATTATTCAATTAGAAATAACCAATCGGTTTTACCAATTTTATTTAAGCGGTTCGGGTTTACATTTATTTTTGGTATAATGATTTTACCGGTTTCAAGAGGAGACAACCATCCGGTTTTATCTATTTGAGTTATTTTCCCTATATATTTATGCACATAAATTATGAGTGTAAGTGTCCGATCAGTTTTTTTTTTAAAATGCCGAATTTTGAGGAGACTGACCAATTTTATGAAAATACCAAAATCATGGTTCTTTAAATAAAGTGACATTTTTGAGAAGCTAGAGCCTCTCCCTGAGATCATGCCTAATTTTTCATTAATTCAAATATCAAAATGTTCTTTCTATGAGTAGGTTTCTCCCTAAATGCATGCCGGTATTTTAAGGAATAATTTGACTACTATCAGAAAGACCCAAAATATTCTACAATATGTAAACTTAGCTTCTTGTAGTGGTTTAGTGAAGATATCAGCTACTTGTTGCTCAGTTGAAATATATTCCAGCCGAATGTGCTTTTGCTGCATGTGTTCTCGAATAAAATAATATCTGATATCAATATTCTTTGTTCTTGAATGCAACACTGGATTATATGTGATTGCAATGGCACTTGTGTTGTCGTAGAAAATTGGAGATTCCTCAGCTATAATGTCGAAGTCCCTTAGTTGTTGTTGGATCTAGAGGAGTTGAGCACAGCAACAGCCATGTGCCAGATACTCTACTTTTGTCTTTCTAGTTGCAACAGATGTCTGCTTTTTGTTGTAATAGGAAACAAGCCTATCCCCTAAGAACTGAAATGTCACGCTGGTGCTCCTTCGGTCTATTTTATATCCTGCGTAATCTGCATCAGAGTAGCTCGTTAAATTGAAACTGGAATCCTTCGGATACCACAGTCCCACATCTTAAGTTCCCTTAAGATATTTCAATATTCGTTTTGTAGTAGTGTAATGAGATTGTTTAGGATTATCCTGGAATCTCCCGCATACTTCGACTGCAAAGAGGATATCCGTTCGGCTTGCTGTTAAGTATAGAAGGGATCTAATTATTCCATGATATGATGTTATGTCGACAATTTGACCATCTTCATCCTTATCTAATTTGATTAAGGATCTCATTGGGGTTGAGGCAGAGAAACAACTTTCCACACTAAATTTCTTTGGTAATTCTTTGTGTACTTTGCCTAATTTATGAATGTTCCTCCTTCAATCTATCGAAATTGAAGACCTAAGAAGAAACTCACTTCTCCCATCATACTCATTTCGAACTTCTCAGTCATCATTTTAGAGAATTCATCACATAACTTTGGATTTGTTGAACCGCATATGATGTCATCTACATAGATCTGTACAAGTAATATGTGCTCATTTTCTCAAACTTGAATAATGTTTTGTCTACACATCTTATGGTGAAATCATGATTAAACAAAAAAATTGTTAGAGTATCATACCATGCTCTAGGAGCTTGTTTAAGACCATAAAGTGCTTTATCTAATTTATAGACATGACTAATTAGAGCAAGATTTTTGAAACCATGAGGTTGTTCAACGTATACCTCTTCACTTAATTCACCATTTAGGAAAGCACTTATTGAGTTTATTTCGAAAAACCCATCTTGTTCCAATCATAGATTGATTATCTGGTCTTAGAACTAGATGCCAGACTTTATTTCTCTCAAACTCGTTTAGTTCCTCTTACATTGCTAAGATCCAATCGGGATCCAAGAATGTTTCATCCACCTTTTTCGGTTCAATCTGTGAGATAAATGCAGAGTTTGCATATTCTTCTAACAGTTGATGCCTAGTTCTAATGGGTGCAGAGGGGTTACCTATAATTAGCTAAGGAGGATGATTTCTATTCCATATAAGATTTGGTCCTGTAATACCTTCTAACTGACCTATTATTTGATCAAGGATAGACAGACCGGTAGGCTGAATAGTGTTAGGACGACCGATTTCGTCAGCAATTTTTGAGGTGTCAAATTTGTTAGATAAAATTAGATCGGTTAAATAGAACATAACAAAAACAAACTTCTTGTGCAGGAACGGTTAAAGAATTCAACCGGTTAAGTTACTCAACCGGTCAAGCAACCCAACCGACCAAAAACATGACCGAACAAGAAGATAAGACCGGTCAGATAAGAAGGCCAAAATCGTTGGACATTCGGTGAATCTGAAGTTATGGAAAAACCGGAAGTCATCCGGTTAACACCAACAACCGACCGGTACAGATAGATACTTTAAGTATCTGTTAAGGATGATACCAAAGGGACAGACCTTAGTATTGCCATATTCATACAAGTCTGGGGGCAATCTGCAGGCTGCAAAAGATTGTCCGACAAGATCTTTCCACCCCGGGATAAAATAGAGGCGCAATCCTCCAGGTGCAGGTAACTGTCCAACCGACAGTTGCCATAGTAAGTAAAAGACAAACCTAGCCGGTTTGACCTATACACTGGAAGCCTAGACCGCTAGGTCTGAATCACTGAACCTCTGCTCAACCAATAAGATTCAAGGAAATGAAATGTGACCGTTGACACATTTCACCTATAAAAGAAGGAGCTCAAGAGGAATAAATGCAGCTCAAGCAACAAGTGAAAAACGGTTATCAGTTCTACCAACTACAAGTTCTAAGATTTATTGCAAGTCTATCTCTCTACAAGGTTTAGAGCTTAAGTGTTTATTTGAAGAGTGATTATAATTTCAGTGAGAATTGTACGAGTGTTATCGAGTAGAAAATAAGTCTCGATCGGATTGTGTTTGTGTATTCCTTAGTGAATATCCTTCTCGCGGTTTTGAGAGGAAGGGGTGACGTAGGAGTTTATCTCCGAACATCCATAAAATTCTCCCTTGTTATTTATTTGTTGCCGCCCTTGTACTCTAACCGATTCTAACTAACCGGACTCCCTAAACCCCAAAACCGACCCACCCAACTCCAAACCGACCTTATTTAAATACGGTTCTGTCCATCCAACGTGTGTGCTGCTTCAACCTGAAACAAATCACTTCCGCGCTTGAACTCGGTTCAAGGGTTTGTGACAGTTTGTGTAGTATTGAAACCCGGTGTTAATCTCTAACCGGATTAAACACCAGCCGTTTAGTAAAAGCGTTAACCGGCTAGACCCCGGTTCCCCAGCCGCGACTTAGATCCTAACAAAATTCCTACTGTAAATCAACTTGATCTTTCTGAGCTTCAGCATCATTAACTGTCTAATCTTAAATGAATCTTCGGTATACATGAACCTCATCGTCACTATCAGATTGAATATTTAATTTTTCCAATCTGTTATGTAGATTAATGGATGAAGAATTATTATTTTCAACGGATTCAACAATTACGACATGAGATGATTCTTCAACAGTAAGAGTCCTATTGTTTTATACTCTATATGCTTTACTAACTTCAAAATAGCCTAACATGATACCAATATCTAATTTAGCGTCAAAGACATTCAAATAATTTTTGACATTATTGTGGATGTAACACTTACCGCTAAAGATCCTAAAATATCGGATATTAAGAACTTTGTCATGGTATACTTCAAAAGACTTTTTGTTTATACGCTTGTTTATCATGGATCGGTTATGAGTATAACATATAGTATTGATAGCTTCTGCCCAAAGCTTTTGAGCAACACCCGAATCAGCTATCATGGATCTTGCAACTTCCTTGAGGGTTCGATTTCTCCTCTCAGCTAGTCCATTTTTTTGAGGAGTTCTAGCACTAGACAACTCGTGTCTAATACCAGATTCCTCAAGAAATGCAGTTAAAGTGCTATTAGTAAGTTCAGTACCTCTATCACTTCTAATTTTGTTAACACATACAGATTTCTCATTTTGTAATCTTCTAAGCATCTTGATCAGATTTGGTGTAGCTTAATTTTTAGAAACTAAGAATATAACCCAAGTATATCTAGAATAGTCATCAATAATTACCATAGTATAATGCATTCCTCCTAGACTAGTTACTCTAACTAGTCCGAAGAGATCCATGTGAAGTAGTTTTAAGCATCTGCTGGATTGAGTGTTTCCTTTACTTTTGAAAGTAGATTTACATTGTTTTCCCATTTGACATGCAGAACATACTTTATCTTTTGAAAACTTCATATTAAAAATTTCTTGAACTAATTCCTTACTGCAGATATAGTTGATTGTCTTAAAGTTTAAGTGATTTAATTTTTTATGCCACAACCAGTTTTGATCATTTTTAGCAATCATGCAAACAAAATTCGGACATTTAACTTTTCAATCTACTTTATAAATATTTTCTATATTATGTCTTGTCAATAGTGTACTGCCCTGTTGGTTCTTAACTAAACATACTTGTTTATGAAATTTGACCTTGTATCCTATATCACACATTTGACTAATGCTAAGCAGGTTAAAATGCAAATTTTCAACAAGTAATACATCATTTATAGTTAAGTTGCCATGGTCAATCTTACCCCTGCCCACGGCCTTACCCTTACAGTTATCACCAAAGATAATCATGTACTTAGAGCCGCTGTCCATGTACCATTCCGAGTTTTCCAAGCGTTTAATCTGTTTGACCTGCAAAATATAACTATTAATACCTTTTTGGTACCCACATTTATTTGGGTCCACGGTTAATTAGTCCCTTAGGAATCCATACTCGAATTAATCGAATAATTCTCCTTGTAATAGTCTTAATACTTTTACTTGTACCAGGCTTGGCATCTCCCTGTCTGTCTTTGAATACCTCATTGTGTGGTGGTGATGATCTTCGATGAGATTTTTCTGTCCTTCTATTATGTTCTTGTCTAACCGGCCAGTGGGCTTTCCTTCCATCAAGGTTAAGCCACTATGCTTTGTCGGTTGGTTCTACATATGTTAATTCTTTCGTCAGTTTTGAGTTGTGAGTTGCTTCACTGTTGGTTGAGGTGCTTTTGACAAAGCTTATAAATGGAAGCTTGTCTTTACTGAGCTTCAACTCTTTGCAGTTGGAAGTTCTGGAGTTATCTAGGTTGCTGTTGTTATAGCCCAAACCAAATTTGAAGTTATAGGGTCTTTGATAACTCACATCATCTATAGAGTTATTCCATGCAGCAATCACGTACTTTGTTCTTTCATTTTCTTCTGTCAACGATTGGACTATCTCCTTGAGCTTCTCATTCTCAAAAGATAGTTCAATCGTTCCACCACTCTGAGCATTTAGCTGAGTTGGTACGGTTGGATAGGTTCCTGTACTCAATGACCATGTCATTGAGTGCATTAATCATATCATCTCGAGTGAACTCCTCACGTGTGAAGTCGAATACTTCTTCTTCATTATCCATAAGACATCTGATTCCTCATCATCACTGTCTGAATCGCTATCATCGGCTATTAAGGCTTTATGGATTTCTTTGCCTTGACTATTTGACTGGTGATCTTCCCTTTGGTTCTGAAAATTTGGCATTCTGTCGTCCCTTCGTGGCTTTCTGCACTCGTAGTGACCTAATGCATCACAATTAAAACAACAAACGTTAGCTTTGTTACCGTTAGATTAATTGTAGTTGTATGAGTTGATGGGTTGATTCTTCTTCATGAACTTTCTGAACTTAATGGCGAGGCTTCATCTTTATTTCTTAATTTTATTTCGAATTCATATGCTTTCAGATCTTCTAAGACATCATGCAGCTTCATCTTATGAAGATCGTTTGATTCTCTCATCACCATGGTTTTGATATCCCAAACGCTAGGAAGTGATCTTAGAGCTTTCATAATTGATTCCTTGTTGTCGTATTTCTTTCCAAGAATTGAGAGTTCATTCACAACACTAGTGAAACGGTCACAAAATTCCTTCATAGTTTCATCGGTTCGCATGCTGGTATTTTCAAACTTTTAGGTATCAACCATGATCTTGTTTTATCTGGTTCGCACGTTTCCTTCGTGAAGCTGGATGATTGTCTCCCACACTTCTTTGGTAGTAGTGCATCCTCTGATCTTGGAAAACTTGTTTCTGTCCAAAGTCATGTAGATTATTGTTAAGATTGTTCCTTCTTCTGTCCTTAGTTGTCCATTCGCTCCTTTCCTTGTCAATCCTTATTGGATCATCCAAGAGGATGAACATCATCTCATCGTCCATGGTGGTCAGGTATATTTGGATGCGTAGCTTCCAATCAATGAAGTCTTCGCTTTCGAGCAGTGGAGGCTTTTCGTTGATGTTCTGATAGGATCGGCTTAATCGATAGAGACGGGGTCTGGCTATGGATGAAGGCTTATGAAAAACGTTTTAAAGAAATCATGTTAGAGATTTAACTCGCTTTCTATTCTACGCAAACACTTGTAAACACTTGAAACAGACTCAAGGCGGAATTATTTACTTGGGTTTGAAGCACAAGATGAAATATGAAAAGATGACAGAAATGAAAGAACAAAACAGTTTGTTTATGGATGTTCGGAGAAACTCTCCTACGTCACCCCTTCTTCCAACCACCGGAAGGATTCACTATAATATGATTCGAATCAAATACAGTTTACACACACTTAGTTCACTATTGAAGAGAACACTTTCTGTTCAATTAAAAGATGAAGAATATCACTCACCTAAAGGTGTTTTTGATTCTTGTTCTCTCTTGATTCACACACAGTACAATCAGAAAGCAGCTTCACAATATGAATATTCAAAGGCTTGAATTCGGTAAACAAGATGATCGAGAGATTGGCAGTTCGTAAGGCAGTCAATTGATTGTCAAAGAACAAGTGTTTTGTCCGTTGTCCTTGAGATATGTTAAATACTGAGTAGGAGCTAACGGTCGAATCTTTTAGAATGATACGGAAATCCTCCATTGTACGCAGCAGGTTCTAAACACAAGGATCGTGGGCGTGCACCACTAGTAGTGCGCCGAATATTCCATCAGAGATGTACCTGCAAAACAAGTAGTATGAGGAAAAGTCTGTTACGTGGCATTCGTTGGTTGGTTACATATAACTATTATACTGATCTTCACTAGAAAGTGGAGTAGGAGTAGGGTACAGCTATAACACTTAGGTAGACGGGTGTTAGCTTCAAGCAAACTGCTTAAGCTGAGCATTAGACGGATTTCAGTTTGACGGATTGTGAAAATCAGTCTAATGAAATCAAACATCCTCTTCTAATAACAGAGTCTATTAGACCGCCTAGTCTAATAGAATTAGACTTACGTCTAATTACAATAACCATTAGACCGCCTAGTCTAATAGAATTAGACTTACGTCTAATTACAGTAACTATTAGATTGCACGTCTAACTCCGCTGAGTTAGACTGCACGTCTAATTCCGGTTCTACCTCAGACTTGTCTGAAGGAGTTAGACTCACGTCTAACTTTTACTTAATTAGACTACACATCTAATTATCCAATAACCATTAGATTGCACGTTTAACTCCACTGAGTTAGACTGCACGTCTAATTCCGGTTTACCTCAGACTTGTCTGAAGGAGTTAGACTCACGTCTAACTTTCACTTAATTAAACTACACGTCTAATTATCGAATAATCATTAGACTGCATGTCTAACTCCACTGAGTTAGACTACACGTCTAATTCTGGTTCTACCTCAAACTTGTCTGAAGGAGTTAGACTCACGTCTAACTTTCACTTAATTAGACTACACGTCTAATTATCCAATAACCATTAGACTGCACGTCTAACTCCACTGAGTTAGACTGCACGTCTAATTCCGGCTCTACCTCAGACTTGTCTGAAGGAGTTAGACTCACGTCTAACTTTCACTTAATTAGACTACACGTCTAATTATCCAATAACCATTAGTCTGCACGTCTAACTCCACTGAGTTAGACTGCACGTCTAATTTCGGTTCTACCTCAGACTTGTCGGAAGGAGTTAGACTTACGTCTAACTTTCCTAATCTATTAGACTACACGTCTAACTTCGCTAAGTTATACTGCACGCCTAATTCCGCACATATTAGACTATCCGTCTAATTGCAATTATATTAGACTGCACGTCTAACTCCGCTGAGTTAGAATGCATGTCTAATTCCGAATACATTAGACTTGCGTCTAATTGCAATTATATTAGACTGCACATCTAACTCCGATGAGTTAGACTGGACGTCTAATTCTGAATACATTAGACTTGCGTCTAATTGCAATTATATTAGACTGCACGTCTAACTCCGTTGAGTTAGACTGCACGTCTAATTATATGCATCTAATGCCAAAATCGGTCTAATGACCCTCATTAGAGCCAAGTCTTATGAAATATGAATTCAATACACCTGCATCAAAACTCATAAGACATTTCATCATCAAAATCTCAATGGTTAAATTATTTAAATACTTAGTCAAAATAATTTGACTCAATATGTTCAACATGCTAACGTCTGGTTTCTTGAGTATAGAGACTAGCCGCTTTAATACCACTTGCAAGCATTTGGGATCACCGCTGGAAATTGGGGGTCTCGCTAGGGTGAACACTTACACAACACACCGGTTGATATTAACCTTGTTAGAGGTTAATATCGGTCTCAATACTACGCAAGTTGTCACAAACTCTTGAACCGAGTTCAAGTGCGGAACTATTCGTTTGAACTTGAAGCTACACACACAGTAGTAAAAAGATACGAAGTAGAGGAGAAACACAACACAGGATTTATGGATGTTCAGAGATAAAGCGTCTACGTCACCCCTTCTTCTCAAACGTTGAAAAGGATATTCATTCTGAATATTCAAAACAGTTTACAATACGTCAAATAGCCGAGGCTTATTTACTACTTGTTTTCGACTTCTTGTTACGCTCACTCTGTTGAACAGAAAAAGATTATGTCAACTTACAACCCTCACTACTCACACAGAATAAGTGAACTTGTAATACACGTGAAATTCTAACACACACAAATTTGATTGCTTGAGTAATATATAAGCGTGAAAAAGTTTGAAAGCTTGAACAGTTGTTATTGCAAGATCGTAAGGTTGTCAAAACGTTAAGATCGGGTGCTTCTTTCAGTTGAGTTCTATTCTCTTAAATATGAATCTAACAACATTCATATCCTTCATCTTCAACAGATATATTTCCTTGCTAGTACATCATCTCTTGAATCTGTTTGGTTGAGGATCTTTGTAGTATGTTCTTTGGGATATCTTCTGATATTGTTTGATAAGAAGTCAACATGGCATTTAATGAGGTTAATCCTTTTATGAAGTAGATCAGCTGGCAGATTTGTTTTCTAATGATTTTACTATATGGAGAAGTGTGACAAAAATCTGCTCCAAGTAGACTGTCTTGGACTTATACAAAAATGGTAGTCTGATCTTGTTCAGCATGCTTCTACATCCCAAAATATTTTATCAGACTTGTATTAAAATGGTAATAATACAGTCTAATTATGTGAAAGCTTCCTTCTGTATTTGCGAGAAATGTTTTGTTTTGCACTAATCGAGAAAATGCCGTCTTCTTTTAATATAAATCATTCTTAGAAAATAGTCGGTTTTGCCTTTTGGGTCTGAGCAGTAAAACCGATTCTTTGCCTTTGAGCGGTAAAACCGATTTTGTGTCTTTGAGCGGTAAAATTGATTCTGTGCCTTTGAGCGTTAAAACCGATTTTGTGCCTTTGAGCGGTAAAACTGATTATGTGCATTTGAGCGGTAAAATCAATTATGTGCCTTTGAGCGGTAAAACCGATTATGTGCCTTTGAGCGGTAAAACCGATTATGTGTCTTTGAGCGGTAAACCAATTATGTGCCTTTGAGTGGTAAAACCGATTCTAGAGCTGATTAGTAAGGCCGAAGGAGTAATCTTCAGGTTTCAGTTTTACCGATTCCTACATTTCCGGTTTTGATGAAAACCAAACTTCTTGGCTTTCCGGTTTCTTTTTATCTTGCACAAATGATGAATTTGGTTAAATTCTTTAGATAATCAATTTCTTGCTAATTAATTATCTAATTTATCTAATAATAAGATTCATGAGAAATGTAATCCAAGAAGTTTTATAGGAATACTTTTATATAGAAATATTTTTCAAACAAGTGCACGCCATAAGTAGAGCACTCGAGAAGCTAAATAAGGTATGGGACCAACGAATTTCAGATGGGATAAATTGTCCTTTCAAAAAGGGTGCATTTCGAATGGGCAACTGAACTAAGATTTAGGATACACATCATCTCCCTCAACGTTCTTTAGAAGATCAATCCATTCGAAGTTATTGAAAAGAATAAAGTGGTATTTCTCTTTCTCATTTCCATTTGATCACGTTTTGGAAGGAAGTGGTAAAGTTATACACACGTGCCGCAGACCACATAAAATATCATACACGTACGACTACATGAAGACTAATATCTGGTAGTACAATAGTAAAAATGGGTATATATCGATCGGTTATACAATCTGTACTATCTTATTTACCAATTGGTTTAGGGTTATAACGGTTGGTTGAAATCTTATTATGACCAATTAGTACAAACCCTCTCGGTAATACCCTCTCAAGTAACATCGTTTATTGAATAACCAATCGGTATAAGAGAACTGAGAAGCACCGATTGATTTATTAACAAAAATTAGTATATGCAAACTGAGAAGCATCGATTGTTTATTAAACCAATCGGTATTGGCTAACTGAGAAGCATTGATTAGTTTAATAACCAATCGGTATATGGTGTACTGAGAACCACTGAGTGATTTATTAACCAATTGGTAACACCTTTGAATTTAAAAATATATATTTTAATAATATTACAAAACCTAAAATAGAAACAAATTAAACCATAAACAAAACCCTAGATGAATTTGAACTAAAATCATCCTCTTCTAGCCTAACGACAATAAGTGGTATATGGTGTACTGAGAACCACTGAGTGATTTATTAACCAATTGGTAACACCTTTGTATTTAAAAATATATATTTTAATAATATTTCAAAACCTAAAATAGAAACAAATTAAACCATAAACAAAACCCTAAATGAATTTGAACCAAAATCATCCTCTTCTAGCCTAACGGCAATAAGAAGTGGATACTAACCCTAAGTTCTTGGGTTTGAGCCCGTTAGGCGACAAGTTCTGCATCTGGTAAAATGGTTAAGTGTGTTTGCAGGTTACATACTTAATCCGTTGTCCCATTTTTTTTAACAAAAATTGAACCAAAATCATATTAATAATCATAACAAATATTCTTTAACAAACACAAAATAATAATTAGTAGTACACCAAAATTTGAATTCTAATAATACATAACAAATGTTCTTATTTAATCTGCGTCTTCCCAGAATCATGGTCATGTTATTGTTGGGGTTGCACATGTGTCATTTTTGTGGATGATCCTAGGCCTGATGATTGACTGACAATATTAGTAAATTGTGCAAATATTATAGGATTGATGGATGCACCTCCATACATAAAATGTGACATAAACACATCATCTTGGCTCTCTCCTTCCTCATCCTTCTTCCATATCAGCCTTCAAATAATTTTCATAACGATCTTCTCGACCTTCTCTTCCCTCACCCACTCTTCCATATCATTGAGTCTTATTTTCATTATCACATTATCCCATTAGAGTTGTTTTTTAGACTGTGATAGCTTCGAACTTGGGAAGCTAAATCTGATACGAAAAAACTCCTTCAACTAAATCGACATTTGAAATGACGGGACATTTAACTCACATATGTCTTACCACTTTCACTAGTACATGCAGATCAATAGATTTATCCATTTAGGTCCTAGTCGCAAAAATGAATTCTTCATAGCTTGGAGTTGATACTTCATGCACTTTCTAAGATTCGAAAGTTCAATATTAATTAATTTAAAAACAAAGTTAAAAAATAAGTCTGGCAATTTCTCCAATCCTATTGACGTTTATTTCGTACCTCCAATCCTCCTATCACGTGTACATGTGTATCAAGTTGTCGTCTCGATAACTCTCAATATCATCTAAATCAAATTTATCCTGAAATATAAATAATTTATAAGAAATAAACGATTAATTTCAAATAGAAATGTATATTAAAATCGATTACCTACGGTCGAATGTGACCCACACATTTACTTCACTCGCTGTCAATTTGTCCAATTACATGTTCTTGTTGCTTCCTCGCCTTCTCTATGAGCTATGTATTTGTTCTTTCATCAGTGGATGGTGTGTTCTCAACAAGATTTTGCACATCCTAAGGTGTATACAAGTAATCCTAAAGGAAATCTTCCACAGGAGTATGTGATGAAGAGTCACACATATTTCTTTATTTCTTCCTATGAAAATTGAGTTATGATTGTAAAAATCAAGGATGAAAGCACTTCGGATGTGCCATTTTATACATGAAAGAAATATTTAAATATCAACATCTTTACAATAATGAACAATGAATGCTAATCTTTTAGTATTTTCTCTCCTTCAATTTTATAGAAACATCAATATATCAAATTAAGAAAGAAAATAAAAAAATATACACAAGTTTCAATTACCTAAACCCAATTCGGTCGGTTTTTTTATATTAAAATGATAAAAAATAGTTGTATTAATATTTTATAACTAACTATTTAACTCAATTGACAAGAGTATATACTTAAAATAAAAATGTACTCTCAATTTTGACACGAGAGTACGAGAATCTCTTGAGTTGATTTTTCTAATAATATAGGCATTACCGATTGGTAGACGAACCAATCAGTACAGTGACTTAAGTTTTACTGATTGGTAGAGAAATCAATTTGTATTATTTAGGGGTATTACTGAATGGTGTGGAAAAACATCGATACTACTAATTTATGCATTGATGATTGTGTAATGCCTTAATTGATATGTCATAAAAGTGCGAAAGGAATCAAGGCCTACCTGAAGAAGGAAACAATGCAGAAGGAGCTGAAGCTAGAATGAAGCTCTTTAGAGAATTATAGAAAATGGTCTCTCGAACTCCTACAGAATCTCCTTGAACTTGTTCTTCGTTTGGTATCTCGTGCTCCTAGTAATCTTTCTCAAAGTGTAGGTTAGAATTATAGCAAATGGTCAAACATGCCTAAATCAAATGAGGAATAATCCTTATATCCCTTAGTACGGGGTAACATTGGAATAATTATTTTTTGGGAAACTAGTAACTTACAATGTGAGTTGAACCAACTCATCTAAGTGTCCAACCGTGTTTTGTTCGATTTCAATCTTGTAGTTACCCGATCAAGATACACTCTCCTCTTTAAATAAGGCCAAATGATTAAGTGTAGGCCAAGTTATATATTTTTGAAGTTTAGTCTTTTTCTTTGTCTCGGTTTTAGTCATCATGTTTCAACTGATCATTCTAAGAGCTATATTTTTTTTACTCAGATCTCCATTAGACTGACATATGTGTTAGTTCGGTGTTGTACCTTTCGGGACATGCTTATTAGGTACAAACGTGATACAAATGCAAAAGCGGATTTATTCTTATTCTTCTGGCGATCGTGTAGGAGAAGATGATCGGTGGCCAAAACTAGGTCGTTTCGTGTAGGTCTGGTATTCCGTCAGTGGTCCGTTGACGCGGGCTTTCTATTAGCATCAAAGTTAGATGATCTCCTATAGCTTTGTTTATGTGTTTCTTCGGTTTTAGAGGGCTACACGAGCACACCTTAGCAATTTCACAGTATTTCGGATACACTCAATTGGGAATTTTATTTTTTATTTAAAACCATAATTTTTGTTTCACTCTTTCAACTTTAATCTGCTAAAGAAAACCAGCTAAAGAAAACCAACCGGTCAAGCTACCAAACGATCAAGAATACTTGGAACGTGACCGCACAAAGAAAGGATCGGTCAAAGCCTAAAACCGGAATCATCAAACAACCGATCATCCACAAGGAAGAGAAATAACCGGAAGAAGTCCGGCTACATTACTCATACCAAAAGTCACTCGGCTAAGTCAAACGGCCGACCAGTACAAGAAGACAATTTGGGTATCTGTTGAGAATGATACCAAAGGAACAGACTGAACACTTCCATATCCATGCAAGTCTGAGGAAAGACCGTAGGCTGCAGAAAACAGTACTACCGGATCCTTCCACTTCGGGATAAGTCAGAAAGGAAATCTTCCAAGTACAGACAACTGTCCAACAGACAGTGCCTACATTAAGTAAAAGACAAACCCGGCAGGCTTGTCTTACAAACCGGAAGAACAGACCGGCAGGTCTGAGACAGAATACCAGGTCTGAGGTTGACCATCAGGTCTGAGGAAACGACCGCAGGTCTGAACCTCTGAAACACTGAATCACTACACCTCTTCTCAGCCAATCAGATTCAAGGAAGTGAAATATGACCGTTGGCATATTTCACCTATAAAAGGAGGCAGTTGCAGAAGAGTAAATGCGGGACAACAGTGTGATATTGAGATATTAAGAGACACATTATTGAGATAACGAGCGCTAAGAGCATTTACTACAAGTGATAAAAGTGTGCTGTTTTAGAAAGCCTAAGTGTTGAAAGTTAAAGTGTGTTTTACAATTTCGGTGTAAATTGTAAGAGTGTTATCGAGCAGGAAATAAGTCTCGATCGGCCTGTACTTGTATTCCTTAGTGAATATCCTTCTCGCGGTTTCGAGAGCAAGGGGTGACGTAGGAGTTTTATCTCCGAACATCCATAAAATCTATCTTGTTATTTACTTTCTGCCGGCTTCATTATCTAACCGACTAACTTAACCACACCGCTCTAAACCGACTCTATACTAACCATACCGAATATCCAGATTACCGAAACCGACCCACTATTCCCAAATCTCCATCATCCGAAACCGGCCTTGTCTATCAAACAAGTGTGCTGCTTCAACCGGAAAGCAAACCTCTTCCGCGCTTGAACCTAGTTCAAGGGTTTGTGACAGGTTGTGTAGTATTGAAACCCCGGTGTTAATCTCTAACCAGATTAACCACCACCCTTCGAGTGTGAACCGCTAACCGGTCCAACCCCGGTTCCCCAGCGGCGATCTAGATCCTAACAATTGGTATCAGAGTAGTTAGTTTCAATACTCAAGCAAGCATGTATCAGGATATGCCTCCAATGCTAGAAGGTGATGACTTTGCCAACTGGAAGGAACGCATGCACCTGCACCTAGTCACCTTGGATGATGAAATGGAGTCAATTCTAACCGAAGGACCAATATTCATTGATAAGGACAGAAAGGAATGGACGGCTGAAGATAGGAGAAGGAACAATCTGGACAACCATGCAAGAAACCGAATCTCCAACAGCGTGGACAGAAACACATACTGCAAGATCAGAGACTGCAAAACCGCGAAGGAGACATGGAACACGGTTATCCAGATCTTTGAAGGAAATGAAAGAACAAGGGAGAACAAAATAATGATGGCCACACAGAAATTCGAAAGCATCAAAATGAAACCAGGAGAATCTATGAAGGAATACAGTGACCGGTTCACTAGTGTGTTAGATGAACTAGCAACTCTGGGCAAGAAGTATGAGAACAAAGAGGTAGTTATGAAGGCTTTGAGATCTCTTCCAAGTGCTTGGGACATAAAAACAATGGTAATGAGGGAATCAAAGAGCCTACGTAAGATGAAACTATACGATGTATTCGAAGATCTCAAGGCATATGAGTTCGCAATGAGATCTAGAACCGAAGAGGAAGTCTCGGCTTCAACATCAACCAGAGCACTAATCACATCTACAGAACCGGCTGTACCTGCTCCTGCACCTGCACCGACACCGGCTCCTGCACCTGCACCGATCAGAACCGTCGAACAGTTCATAGAGGATGCCATGGCAATGCTTGCACAGAAGTTTGGGAGGTTCATGAAAAGAAGCCAACCAACGAACAACTACTATGGTGACAAATCAAATGTAAGATGCTACAACTGTAACTGTTTGGGACACTTTAAGTGGGAATGCAGGAAACCAAGAAGGGATACCCAGAAACCGGACTATCAAAATGACAAACAATTATCAACAAACCGGTGAAGGAAGTGAGGTACCGAAAGCACTGATAGCCGACGATGGAGGAAGTCTATGGGCTCACAGTGACAGTGACGATGAGCTCACATGTCTCATGGCAAATGAGGAACAGGTATTTGACTCTCCTTGTGAGGAATTCACTAAAGATGAGTTATATAATGCATTAAATGACATGGTAGAAGAATATAAGAACCTACTAACCATGCTACCTAAGCACCTCAACATTAGAACAGATTCCATAGTACCTATTCCAACAGAACCAGAGGTACACATCATAACCAACCCTTAGACCACCGAAGGTGGAGAAGAGGTTGATAAAGAGGCCGATGATGAAGGCGACAACACAGAGAGGGAGGAGGCCGAAGAAGCAGATGCCGATAGGATAACTGGGAAACTCCTTCAAAGCATCAGAAGAAGAGCCGAGTCGGTTGAAGAACTATACCTGGAGTGGCACGAGCACCGGTTTGATACACCGTATAGACAAATCCTACCGGGCCACACAGATGAGCAATGCATAAACAGACTGGAGGAAGTGGAGGACCTGATGATGAACATTACGAACTCCAACACACTCCAAGAGGTACAACACCGAGCTTGTCTCTTGTTACCGAAGGTTCAACTTCGGAAACTAACGACAAAAATCCGGAAAATTACGGAGGAGCTCAACAAGATGGAATCGGTGGACACCCTAGCGCCGCGGGTGTTAGCAAGGCTTGAAAAAGCCAAAGGGGAACTAATTCAAGAAGTCGAGCGGCTCGAAGCCATATGCAGCCGAATGCAAGTATCGGTCTATACTGCTCCCAAGATCGAAAGGTTTCCGGTCAACTGTCCAACTCCTCCAAAGGAGAATGCAGCACCGATAGAATCCAGTGACAGGGCCGATCCAAATCTCACCGAGCAATCGCCTCCACCACAGCCGGAAGTCCCCGTTTCAGACTTTACTAAAGAATGGGTTGAGGAACGACTTCAAGAGTTCGAAGGTACAGTGGTTCAACCATTCAAGGATAGATTCCAAAGAATCACTGGCTCGGCACTCAATTTCGCCGATGCCACATGGTTTCTTTTGAATTCCAATCGGGACCGAATCTCAGAAATCGGCGATGATATGCGGGAAGAGACGGTTCAGCGAGATAAATGTGTTCAGCGAACCGCAATTCTGGAGGATATGACCTCCGATTTAAAGGATGACCTCGACCGGCTTGAGAGAGATACCGATCAACGGCTGACTGCGATGAGTGAGGATCTGATCGGCACGACACTTAACCGGGTTTCTGAACTGGAGAAGATAAATGGGAATCTCGTGGCCGAAGTGAAGGCGCTTTCCGAACAAATGGCAGAAATTCTAAGGGCTAAGGTGAACGCGGACGCCGCGGCTGTAGCGGCTGATGCTCAAGTAGCTAAGAGGGGCCAGGATGCGCTGGATGCCGAAGCAGGAAAAGATAAAGAGGCACCGCGCTCATCTCAGCTGACCGAAGCGGAAGAGGAAGCTGCGCGGATTAAAAGAGGAGAGGCCCTGTTCCCAGGATTCGCTGAAAAAGTCGCCACTCAAGCTGCGGAGGATGCCGCACGGTTGGAAAGGGAGGCACGGAGGCTGGAAGGCTATGCAAAGGAAAACAAGAAGAAGAAGGCGGTCGCCTCCGCCTCAGCGCCGAAAAAGCGGAAGAGGGAAGCTCCTAAAAAGGAGGCCCTTAAGAAGGTTCAAATTGCCGAGCTGCTCAGAGAGGTCTCTGAACCGGTCATCCCGAGTACATCGCAGCAGGACGACCAAATCGAAGATGAAGTCGAAGAACAACTGCGGTCTCGGTCTACAAGACGACGATCTTCCGAACCGACCGGTCGACAGCAACCGAAGAAGAAGAGCATATATGACCTCACGGACTCTGAATAGGGACTACCTTTCCTCTTATTGCCTTAGTACTTTTATATATATTTTGTCTCTTTCGGTTACCTATATATATAAAGTTACTTTTTGAAACCGGCCATCTTTTGCATTTCTACTTAGTTTTGATAATTTTAAATAAAATAATCAAAAAGGGAGAAATTGATAAGATAAAAGATAAAGACTCTTCCAAAATTTTTCTCAAACATTTTTCGAAAAATTCTCCCAAGTCAGTTTCAAAAATCCGGCCAAACAAAACAACCGGCCTACGGTTGCAAACTTACATGATTTTGATAATTTTAAATAAAATAATCAAAAAGGGAGAAATTGTTAGATAAAATAAGACCGGTTCAAATAAACCTAACTTAAAATAAACTTTCCATGCAGGAACAAAGAACCGAACCGGAACCAGCTAAAGAAAACCAACCGGTCAAGCTACCAAACCGATCAAGAATACTTGGAACGTGACCGCACAAAGAAAGGATCGGCCAAAGCCTAAAACCGGAATCATCAAACAACCGATCATCCACAAGGAAGAGAAATAACCGGAAGAAGTCCGACTACATTACTCATACCAAAAGTCACTCGGCTAAGTCAAGCGGCCGACCAGTACAAGAAGACAATTTGGGTATCTGTTGAGAATGATACCAAAGGAACAGACTGAACACTTCCATATCCATGCAAGTCTGAGGAAAGACCGTAGGCTGCAGAAAACAGTACTACCGGATCCTTCCACTTCAGGATAAGCCAGAAAGGAAATCTTCCAAGTACAGACAACTGTCCAACAGACAGTGCCTACATCAAGTAAAAGACAAACCCGGCAGGCTTGTCTTACAAACCGGAAGAACAGACCGGCAGGTCTGAGACAGAATACCAGGTCTGAGGTTGACATTCAGGTCTGAGGAAACGACCGCAGGTCTGAACCTCTGAAACACTGAATCACTGCACCTCTGCTCAGCCAATCAGATTCAAGGAAGTGAAATATGACCGTTGGCATATTTCACCTATAAAAGGAGGCAGTTGCAGAAGAGTAAATGCGGGACAACAGTGTGATATTGAGATATTAAGAGACACATTATTGAGATAACGAGCGCTAAGAGCATTTACTACAAGTGATAAAAGTGTGATGTTTTAGAAAGCCTAAGTGTTGAAAGTTAAAGTGTGTTTTACAATTTCGGTGTAAATTGTAAGAGTGTTATCGAGCAGGAAATAAGTCTCGATCGGCCTGTACTTGTATTCCTTAGTGAATATCCTTCTCGCGGTTTCGAGAGGAAGGGGTGACGTAGGAGTTTTATCTCCAAACATCCATAAAATCTGTCTTGTTATTTACTTTCTGCCGGCTTCATTATTTAACCGACTAACTTAACCACACCGCTCTAAACCGACTCTATATTAACCATACCGAATATCCAGATTACCGAAACCGACCCACCATTCCCAAATCTCCATCATCCGAAACCGGCCTTGTCTATCAAACAAGTGTGCTGCTTCAACCTGAAAGCAAACCTCTTCCGCGCTTGAACCTAGTTCAAGGGTTTGTGACAGGTTGTGTAGTATTGAAACCCCGGTGTTAATCTCTAACCAGATTAACCACCACCCTTCGAGTGTGAACCGCTAACCGGTCCAACCCCCGGTTCCCCAACGGCGATCTAGATCCTAACATATATATATATTTATATATATATATATATGGAAAATATTTTACCAACTTATTTTTATTTATGTAAATTATAGGATTAAATTAAAAAAAATGTAGATAAAATACATAAAACAATTAGTTCTACATTTTTTTTGTCCCCTTTATTTTTCAAAAATTATTTTAAGATATAACGAGTACAACATTTTTCCCAAATAATTTTTTTTTTTGTTTTGGCCTTATTTGGTTCGATTAATTAACATAATAATTAATCCTAATTAATTATTTTAATGGAGTTTTTGGTCATGTAGTTAATATTTTTGATTATATGTATTTGAAAATAAATCAAAATAATTATTTTAATATTATATATTGGGATGTAGACTTGTAGTGCTTATATATATTAATTTAAAATACTTTAATAATAAAACATATTATAATTATTATTTTTTATTTACTAAAAATATTATTTAACCTATCATAATTAACTTAAATGAGTAAAAAAAATATTTAATAAATTTTAAATTTATTTATATTGAAATGTTTTTTCAGCATATTCATATAAAAGAGAAGTGTTATTCATAAATTTTATATATTATTTACAGAAATACACTTGATAGGTTTAAACTGAAATGTCGAAAAAAATGAATTAGTTGACACGAGCATATAAGTCATGTTATAATATGAATGGTTAATTAAAGACCACTACATCATAAATTCACAACAATTCACATCAAATTAAATATGTGTGAATGAGTATTGATAACTCGTTAGTTAATATATTGTTAAACACGTAAAACATTTATAAATAATATATTTGTGAGTCCTGGAAATTCCATGGTTCCAAAGAGTTTTGTAAAAGGCTTTTATTAAGAAATTTATGTTAGTCTCTATTTGAGTGTCGAAAATCTTTTGTTTAAAATATTTAAACATAAAAACTTTTTCGATATTTTCAAATTAATCCAATCTAAAAAATTTATTAGATTTAAAATAATCAAAACAAAATTTGATTAATAGAAGTCTTTATTTTAAATTAATTAAAAATAATTAATTTAAAAGATTATATGTTTTTTTTAAAGAATGTCTGCAATTAATTTTTAATTTAAAATCAATAAAATTTGTGTATACATGTATAAATGTAATTTTTATTAGAGATTATATTGAGTTCAATATTTCATGATAATCAAGAAAGGCCTTTCGCACTATATCTCTCGTATCGTTAAAAACGGTCTCTATTTCAAAATATATAGCTAATTCTTTAAAAGAATTGGTTCTATTACGTTTTATTTAATCAATAAATTTTTCAAGTTTTAGACATGTATTGGTTTTCTTTAATTTAAAATAATATTTAAAGCTAGTACGTGCGATTAGTGTTGAGATTTATTAAGGAAAGTACTCGAAAAATATCAGTTTGGGGTGTTAGAATTTAATAATTCTAAAATATTTTAAAATCATTCTCTACTGTTTACGGATTTAAAAAAAATAGTTTAAGGTTTCTAATTGTTAAAAAGTATTCAAAATTAAAAACCTCAAACAAACATGCCCTACGGAAGTGGTCCGAGTCGCGAATTGGGTCGGACATATTTTGATAAAACTAGTGTAATCAGTAGAGACGGGGGTGTGACTATTGATAACATCTTCGGACAAACAGATTGATAGAAATTCTGTTAGGGATTAATATCTCTTTCTATTCTTCGCAAACCTTCATAAACACTTGAAACGATTCAAGTGTGGAATTGTTTGTTTGAGTTTGAAGCCTTGAACCAATGAATAATGAAATATAAAAGGAAAGAACACAATAATATGTTTATGGATGTTTGGAGCTAACTCTCCTACGTCACCCCTTCTTCCAACAATTGGAAGGATTTCACTAAACTTCTTGAATCAAATACATTTCACTGAATAAATAGTACACTATTGA
This sequence comes from Impatiens glandulifera, assembly GCF_907164915.1. Lineage (NCBI taxonomy): Eukaryota > Viridiplantae > Streptophyta > Magnoliopsida > Ericales > Balsaminaceae > Impatiens > Impatiens glandulifera. The sequence goes on along the minus strand of NC_061864.1, from coordinate 39,674,044 downwards.
ACAGAACAGACTTTGTTCAACTTACAATATGATTAAGAATATCTCTCAACTAAAATAATGTTTTTGATTCTCTCTCTTGAACTTGAGTATGATGAACAATTAGTAAGTGCAAGAGTGATTTGGTAATTCGTGAGTAATATGAGCAGAGTAACTTCTAATTCTTCTGGAAGATTTGTCCGTTGTTCTTGAGTAGCTAAATATAGTGGAAGTACACCAATGGTCAAATCTTCTGTATGAACACGTGGCACGCGCCCATAGGATGGCCGCCTAAAGGACAGAGTACAATAAACTATGTGCTTTTAAAACGTGGCCGTACTTAACGGTAGTGCGCGGGATATCCTTCTACAACTGTCATGTACTGAACAAGTAATTTGAGGAATATTTATGTACGTGGAGTTCATTCATTTGATGCAAGTACTTGGAGTACTAAACTGTAAGAGAAAGAGGAGAAGGAGTAGCGTACAATTTAGTTGATCGTGGGTAGACGTATGCTAACTTCAGACAGCTTCTGAAGCGAGGCATTTGATGAGCTCTATTAAACCACCAAGTCTAATTGAGTTAGACGACAACGTCTATCATAGAGATCCATTAGACTGCCACGTCAAATGAAGTTAAACTCTAGCGTATAACTACGCATCCCATTAAACTACAATGTCTAATGGAGTTAGACTACAACGTCAAACCTTACATCACTTAAGAATAATCTAAAGGAGTTAGACTTGCACGTCAAACTACACATCTATTAGACTGGCACGTCTAACTACGTATATGTTAGACTGGCACGTCTAACTACGTATCTGTTAGACTGGCACGTCTAACTACGTATCTATTAGACTAACACGTCTAACTACGTATTTGTTAGACTAGAATGTCTAATTACGTATCTATTAGACTGACACGTCTACCTACGTATCTGTTTGATTGGCACGTCTAACTATCTATCTGTTAGACTAGCACGTCTAAGTACGTATCTGTTGGACTGGAATGTCTAATTACGTATCTATTAGACTGGCACGTCTAACTATCTATGTGTTAGACTGGCGCGTCTAAGTACGTATCTGTTAGACTTGCACGTTTATCTACGTATTTGTTAGACTGACACATCTAATTATGTATCTGTTAGACTGGCACATCTAACTACATATTTATTAGATTTGCACGTCTAACTACGTATCTGTTAGACTGATATGTCTAACTACGTGTATGTTAGACTAGCATGTCTAACTACGTATCTGTTAGATTGACACGTCTAAATACGTATCTGTTAGACTGGCACGTCTAACTACATATCTGTTAGACTGGCACGTCTAATTACGTATCCGTTAGACTGGCATGTCTAACTACGTATCTGTTAGACTGACACGTCTAACTACGTATCTGTTAGACTAGCACGTCTAACTACGTATCTGTTAGACTAACACGTCTAACTACGTATCTGTTAGACTATCACGTCTAACTATGTATCTGTTAGATTGGCTCGTCTAACTATATATCTGTTAAACTGGCATGTCTAAGTACGTATCTATTAGACTTGCACGTTTAACTACGAATTTGTTAGACTGTCACATCTAACTACGTATATGTTAGACTAGCACATCTAACTACGTATCTATTAGACTAAGACGTCTAACTACGTATTTGTTAGACTGACACGTCTAACTACGTATATGTTAGACTGACATGTCTAACTACGTATCTGTTAGACTGACACGTCTAACTACGTATCTGTTAGACTGGCACGTCTAACTACGTATCTATTAGACTGGCACGTCTAACTACGTATCCGTTAGACTGGACGTCTAACTATGTATTTGTTAGACTGACACGTCTAACTAGGTATATGTTAGATTGACACGTTTAACTTCTTATATGTTATATTGACATGTTTAACTACGTATCTTGTCTAATTTGCATGCTTAGACCGCGTCTAACTTAGCCAAATCTGATGCACCTACATAGAAACAATTAGACGACTTAGCTTCATTCATGTCTAAACATCATCAAACCTTAATTGATTAATATTTATTACTTTCAGTTAATTAACTATTTACTTAGTTTTCCAAACTATTTCTTCTAAGTTAATTAACTCTTAAATTTTCCCAACAATTTCCACCTTTGTGATGATTTAAGCTAAATGATCAAAATCAATTGAGTTAATTTAACTCCGAAAAAACTCTCTCTTTGATAATGTTAAAACCATGCAGTCTTAAATAAACCATTGTAAAACCCATAAAATTTGATCAAAGTGATTCACAAAAGTATCCCATCATAAGTTAAAAACCCAACAATAAGTTTTAAATCATAAGTTTTAAGATGAAAATGAGATAAGCAAGGAAATAGATTTATGGTCCTTCCCTTTTTACGTTTGCATCTTCATCTTCTGCATCCAAAGAGTTTCTAGTTAGGAGGTTGAGATAACGAGTGGCAGCACCTCGGCCTCCTCCACTTCCCCAGCGTCTGTCGTTTCCACGACCTCAACTTTTCTTTCTTGGTAATAGATCTTCTTCATCCTCTTCAACAACTTTTCGCTTGGATCGGGTTCCTCTAGTAGCTCCTCTAGAAGCTCCACCTCTAGAACTGCCTCCTCTTGAGCTACCTTCCCCCTTTTTAACATTATCAACAACAGCAGCAATAGGGAGTTCAACACGGGTTCTTTCTTTAATGAGATTGGCTTCAGCCACTTCAATCTCTTGAATGGACCTAGCAAGAGAATCTTCTTGCACCATTCGTTCTACTTTGGCTCTACCCATTGATTTGGTCATTTCCATCATTTGAGCTTGAAGGAGATCCATTGAATTTACAATTACCTGATGAAGTTCCAAGTTGAAGGTATTTATCTCATCCTGTTATTCTATTTAACGACACTTTTATCAAATTTGTTGTTTTTGGAGTTTGCAACGTTAAGTTCATATGTGTTTCGGTGCATGGTCGTCTCCTATTCTTTTTGAATATCGAGGAAGGAAGACATCTCTTTCCGACTAATCACTGAGCCCTTTTCAAGATTTACCAACCTGGACTACATATCCGCCAAATTCAGATTGAAGGAACTTATTGCATCCATCATAATACGAAATTTTGTATCTCCATGAAGCGCCTCTTCGGGAGAGCAAGCAGCTGAGGACACATAATGAGAATGAGCAGGAACAATCCGAATCGGACTCACATGCGTGTTTACTTGTAAAGAAAACTCGGGTTCTTTATCCTTGGAATGTGAAGAGGGGGACTTAGATGCATCCTTGGATTTGTCTTCTTCATTTATAATATCAGCACAAACTTGTTGAATTCCTCTTAAAATGTCATCCGAATGTAGAGGAAGTTTATTAACATACTCATCAATGTTTGCAGCCGTAATGATAAGAGATGATCGAGGAACGGGAGAACACGAAATGAAGCATTCTTCCAAAGGAATACCCTCTGAAGAATCTTCCTTAGCATCTTGTTCTTCCTCAGCAGAAAAGGGAATTTCCTCGAGATTAGCTTCCTTCAAAGGTTCCCCCTTTGATTCTGAATTCGAAGACTTATCAGCAATCTTTGTTGATTCATCTTCTTCCACCAAATGCTCTTTTTCAACATTAACAGTAGGATCCACTACATGTGTCTCCTTCGGTTGAGAATTAGATAGACAAGCTTCAACAATAACTTCTTCTTCTACCACTTTTTCAGTTTGACCCAAAGTAGGGGTTTGATCAGCAGTCCGCAAGGAAGATAGACGTGTCTCTTCAAAATAAGTATTTCCAATTCAACCATATGGGTAGCATTCTACTCATCTTCTTCTATTTAGGATTGTTTAACATGAAATAGAGTTAGCCCATAAGATTCTGTGACGTGAGCCTTTTGGAGGACGGTTGTGCAATAACTATACATAATGAGATCCAGCCTCTTCAAAGAATTTTGCTTCGTCTGAGCATCTCGGTCCATAGGATTGAAGTTGTCTTTTCTCTTTTCTAACGTGGAAAGAAGGGTATGTCCCATAATGTTTGCAACCACCAGTTCCCTTCGATTAAGGGCTTCAGAAATTGCGTCTGTCAAAGCCCATCTTTTCTCGTTCTTTATTACCTTCTTCCACTCATTAACGATCTCCTTTTCGGAGAACATCTCATCGAACTGAGTTTCTATTCTGTAATTAACCCAGATGTCAAAGATGTTGATTTTCTCAGCAGCCATTTTTTCAACCTACTCCATCTCAAGGTTGACAATGCAGCTAGATTCAGATACCTTCTTAGGTGATTCAACGGCAGTCTCCTTTCCTTTTTCTTCAGGATCCTCAACAGGTTTAGGTTTAGGAAAGTACATAGGTTCGTGAATAATGATGCCAGGAGCTCCTCTTGTTGATCTCATAATCTCAAAAGGGGTCTTAGTCTTCGTAAACACCCCTTCTAGAAGAATGTACATAACTCCCTCCCCAATAAAATTAGATTGCATTTCAGTAATCTTGGACGCATGAGGTTTGACAACCAGCAAAGTAGAACCCTGCTCAGATAATATAGCAGTAGCAGTAGACGTTAGAACAATAGTCTGCTCTGTTTCAGATGGAGTAATGATCACAGTCTCAAGAACTACTGGCATTTCAATAACACTGGCAGCGACAATAGCCGCTAACACTTCGGGTTGGCAGGCGACGGGACCTTATCAACAATTTCAATAGATGGACTGACTGGTTCAACAATCGGCCCGACATCTTGTTCCATCACAAGAACATCATAAATAGGCACAGAGTCCAAGGGAGAAGAGGAGATTACCTTTTTAGACTTTTTAGACGCCTTAGACGTGCAATATGCTTTAGACGCTTTAGACACCTTCTTCTGATCTTCAGCATTCCCAGATGACTTAGCCTGTTTCTTCAACAGGCTGGGGGATGGAGAGACTGAAGAAATAGGAACTGCGGTAGTAGGAGGGAGATTCCGTCTTTCCCTGGAGTCAACTACTCCAGAATCTTTCTTCATGGAGCTCTTTTGGCTGTACGTAATCGCCTCAGACTCTATAACCGATTTGGTTCGCTTTGTCCCCATAGATAGAACAGAAGCATGCTGTCTCTTCGAACAAGTCACCGATTGGCCACATGTCTGTTGGTTGGAAGAGCCGGAACCCATCTCCTTTGAGAGCTTCATTCTTGTCAAAGTACTCTTCACGGAGAAGTTTTTGTATATGCATCTAGGGTTAATGACCTCACCCTCACCCATAGGGAAACCCACATGTTTCATAAGGAGACTGCGTTGGACCGCGAAGCTCACACTCTTCTTATTCTTGGAATAAATCGGCTCACAGAGATTAAAGAATAGAGTCGAAGCGCAGTTTACTTGAATGCCTTTTGAAATGGAAGTCATATAGTCGAAGCGATCCTGACTATATGAATCGAAAGATCATACCCTTCGTTGGAGCGCTTTTGCTACAATGTCATTTAATAAGATGAAATGAGGCTTTAGAGCATTTTTCTTACCGTTTATCCTTATCTCAGAGCCATCGTTGGAAAAGACCGTTTTTATCTCCATAATAGTTTCCGCTGGTAACGCTGGATTAAATGTGTGACCCTCCGATGGAAGTTCGAAGAACTCCTCATATGCTGCTTCGTTGAAAGAAATAGGCGGTTCGTTCATTGTCGTAGTGATAGATTCTCCGACCAAGATCGTCATCTTCAAAAACTCGCGAACTTTCTTCTCGTAAAATATAAATGGACCGCCAAGATATTTTCCGAGACCGGAATACTCCAAATATCAAAACATATCGACCACATCCTTTTTATTGAAAGAATAAACCGAGGGAAAATCCACATATAGAGTATAGTGACCGATAGTAATCTTCTTGTTAACCATTTAAGAGAAAATAGAGAAGATGAAAATATTTCTTAGAGAGAATTTAGAGAAAACTAGGGTTCTTAAGAAAATATTGATCGAAATGGTTTTAGAAACATGCACGATGTCCTTATATAGAATTCTAACAATCACATGGCCTAACCACAGTTTTTCATATAATACGGGTCCACTAATTAATGTAAGACACATTTTCCCACACGTTGTCATCATTAATTTAGGGTTATGTCAGTCATTTTCCTTAACCGTGAGAGACACGCGTCTTCAAGTTTATAGGAATGACGGTTCAATATTTTGAGCGGGAAAATTAGATGACGACACATAAAGGACAGCTGTCCTTAATCAATTTGAAGATAAAGCGTCTAATAGAACACATAGTTATAAATTTCATTTACTTCTACAATATGTGTGAACAAAGTGTCTATTAGACGCAGACGTCTAATCACGTGTCTTATACATGTCTATTCGTCTATTAGACGTAGACGTCTGATTACGCATGAACAACACATATCAGACGTGTGTTTGGTTAGACGTGAGCGTCCAACTGCTCTTGTCTTGTAAACGTCTGAACGTCTATTAGACTTCGACGTGTTACCGCGTACGTTTTTCACCAAGACATTTCTCATTAGATTGTATAAGTGTACGTCTAAGTACTTACTTTCTTTTAGATGACCTTGTCTAATAGACTGATTAAAGCTTTCGTCTACTTGCATCTTTATTTACACAATAAATTTCCCCAAAATTAATGCATGTTCAAAAAGAATAAATAAATATTTTTGAAGTCCTCAAGACCTAAAATATTTTTAAGGAAGAAAACACTTAGTCCTTGGAAGTGGCATGTGCAACTGTTGATCCTCTTGAACAATTCTTCAGAAGATTATCCTCCAATCTTCCTTCCCGCAGCTTTCCTGTATCACCTACACAAGGAAATATTTACAAACTTTGGTACCCACATTCACTTGGGTCCTCGATCAATCAGTCCCTTAGGAATCCATATTTGAGTTATCTTGATGGATTTCCCATTTTGTTTTGTAATAAGTGCGTATGATTTTGACATAACAGGCGCATTTCTGCTACCCACTGATCCCTTAACTTAAGAGGATGGTTTTCTTTTAAAACTCCTTTACTTCTTGTCAGGTTTTGGTTTGCTAGACTTGCTAGTTGCAATTAACTTAAGTTTCAACCAGCTAATTGTTGGTGGAACATAAGTTATCTCATCCTTCAATGATTTGCATGGGCTTGTATTGACTAAAGGACATGTCATCAAACATATTCGACCGGGAAGACTTGGTGCAATGAATGTATTGAAGGATTGTGGAGCAATAATCATTTATTAACAGGTCTTGTCGCTTCAATGGATTCTATTCTGAAAGAGCATCCCTGTCAAGTGGGTTGAAATTATCCTTTCTTGCCTCAATCAAGGGAAAGAGTGAACGACCCATAATATTGGCCACTAAGAGATCCATTCTTTTGAGGGCTTCATGGAGCTCAGATGTCTTTTCCCATTTCAGGACTCTCTTCTCCATCTTGATTAATTTCTTTCATTCCTTTTCAATCTCGCCGTTTGAGATAATTTCATCAAATTGGGAAATTGACCTGTGATTCACCTAGGTGTCGAAGATTTCAATTTTCTTAGTATCTTTCGATTCAACCTATTCCATGACTAGATTAAAGATAAGATTAGCCTCTAAAACCTTTTTCGTAATTTCTTCTGCAATACCTTTTCCCTTTTCAGGAACTATAGATAGTTTAGGACTAGGTACAGGTTCTCTAATGGAGACATAGCCTTCGGAATGGCCCCCTTCTGGAAGTACAGTCACTATTCCCGTTCCCTTAGTATCGAGTGGTTCTTTAACAATTTCATCAACAAGCGTCTCAACATTTGACTGAATAATAGCTTGTTTGTAGGATTCATCAACAGCAGGAGTTGAAGCGATTACCTGCTTTGTTTTATCAAATACATTGATATTAATAGTAGCATCAACAACTATTGGTTCATCAGGGAATTCATGCAAGTTCTCCTTGTTGACACATTCAATATTTTGACCAATTGGCTTAATAGTTGGCCTTTCAGCTTGTTCCATCTTAAGAACAACATTATTTGTCACTATGGTGGAAGTAGTAGGAGAGGGTACCTTAGACGACTTCATTGCGATCTTGATGCCTTCGTCTGATCAATAGTAGGAGCAGACGACCTAGCCCTCTTCTTCAACGGACTAATCGAAGGAGAGGGCAAAAAGGACGAGATAGGGATGGCGGAAAAAGGAGGATTTCCTTGTCTAGACCTTTCATCAATGGAGTTGACTACTCCAAAATCCTTCTTCGACGCTTTCTTCTAGCTATTAGAACTAGCAGTAGACTCCATGACGGAGGATTTATCTCTTTTATCGCTCGTTGCGTGGTGGGATATAGCTTGGCGTTTGGACCGAGTGACCGACTAGCCACTCATGTGTTGGCTAGATGAACAATGATTCATTTCCTTTGAGAGCTTCATCCTTTCTAGGATTCCTTTCACGGAAATGCTAGTGAAAGTATGACATGGGTTCACAATCTCACCCTCGCCCATAGGAACACCCAGATGCTCCATGAACCAGTCGAGTTAAACTGAGAAGCCGCACTCTGCTTGTTCCTTGAATAAACCAAATGGAAGAAATTTGAAAACAAGGTAGACGCCTAGTTGATCGACATAGCTTTGATATTGTTGTCATGTAGTCGAATCGGTTTTGGCTATACAGGTCGAACAAACATTCCTTCCCTTGAAGAGCCTTCGCCACAATATCGTTTAGAAGAATAAAGTAGATCTTTATGACCTTCTTCTTCCCGTTCAGTTTGATCGAACTGTCATCGTTTGAGAATACGATCTGCATTTCCGAAATATTTTGGGCTAGAAGCGCAATGTCAAAGGTGTGACCCTCTAATGGTAGTTCAAAGAACTCAGCATACATAGATTCATTAAAGGAAATAGACTTTCCATTCATAGTTGTTGTTATCGTGTATCCAACCACATTCTCCGTCTTGAAGAACTCACAAACCTCCTTTTCGTAGAGAACATAAGGACCGCCGAGATACTTCATGAGGCTAGAGTACTCGAGAGAACGGAACATATCCACGATATCTTGTTAATCAATAGAGTAGACAGAATCAAAATACACCTACAAGGTGTTGTGAGCAAGAGAGACAACCTTTGAGTCATCCATCTTTGAAAATAAGAGATGAAGATAAACAAGATTTCTTAGAGAGAAGACAGAGAGATTTTTAGGATACTAAGATAATAGTAAGCGTAAAAATCCCAAGCACATGCATGATGTCTTTAAATAGAATCTGAAAGGTTACATGTTTCACCGTCACTTTTAACAAGGCAGGCCCGTCAATTAATGTTAGACGCCTTTTCTCAAAGGTAGTCATCATTAACTGAGTTTTTACCAAAAAATATCTTAATATTTAAGGGTATATTAGTCATTTTCTTTAACATTGAAGGACATGTGTCTTCAAGTTATTCAAATTAGAAAATGATTGTTTTAACATTTGAGTGGGAAAATTAGATGACAACGCATATATAAATGGCAGTTGTCCTCAATTAGTCTGAAGATGAAGCGTCTAACTGCACACGTAGTTACACGTCTAACTCGCTATCCACATTCCAGTGTCTAAGTTGGATAGGCCTATATTAGACACAGGGTTCTAATTACACTTGTCTTACAGACGTCTAGACGTCTATTAGACGTAGACCTCTAATTACGCTTGTCTTACAGACGTCTAGACGTCTATTAGACGTAGACCTCTAATTACGCTTGTACAACACGTGTTAGACGTGTGTCTGGTTAGACGTGAGGATCTAACTACGCTTATCTTTAAGATTTCTAACCTATGTAGACTATAAACTAAGAATTTTATCCAACTCAGAAGCACAGACTGCTTAAGAAAATATACGTCTAAGTACTCATTTTCTTTTAGACGCCCTCGTCTATTAGATCAATTAAAGCTTTCATCTGCGTGCATCTGTTTGAACTTATTAAACATTAAATTTTCCACTCAATTTTAGCATGTTAAAAAATAATTGAGGTCCTCAAGACCCAAAATTAATTTTATGGAAGAAAAACTTAGTCCATGGGAGTGGAAAATGTGCCACTTATTGATCTGCTAGAGGATGTTCTCAAAATTGTGTGCTACAAATTTCCTCCATGTAGTTGTCCTATATCACCTACACAAAAATGTATTTACAACTTTTGGTACCCATACACTTGGGTCCTCGGTCAATCAATCCCTTAGGAATCCATATTTGAGTTATTCTGATGGATTTCTCATTTTGTGTTTTGATTAGTGCGTATGATTTAGGCTTAATAGACATCTTCTTGCTAGCAGCTGATCCATTAATCTTAGATGATGATTTTTGTTTAAAACTCCTTGACTTCATGTTAGATTTTTATATGCCAGACCTGTTGGCTGCTTCCTTCCTATATTTCAGCCAGCTTATAGTTGGTGGAACATAGATAATTTCATTTTTTACGATTAGATCCTTAGTGCTTAAATCAGTTTCATTTTCGGTTAAACACTCTTTGACAAAGTTTATTGGCTTAAACTTGTATGTTGCTAAGTTTGACTTCTTACAGGACTTGTATGAGTTAGCTTTGTCATATCCTAAACGAGATTTGCATCCGGCGTGCCTTAACATACTAATATGATATTTGAAAACTTCTCTAGACCTTGTCCAAGAACTGACTACATAGGTTAAACGATAGTTTTTAGAAGAAAGAGTTTGAATCTTTTCCTTGAGCGTCTCATTCTTAGATGAGAGCTCGACCATGTTATTTTCAAAAACTTTTAGTTCTGAAGTTTGAGACAAAATAGGTTTATCGATTTCAGAAATAGACCTTATTTCATTTTGAGAGTCTCATAGCTTTTTGTACTCTATGACCATGTCATTGAGTGCAACTATCAAGTCATCTCGTGTGAACTCTTCTAAAGAGAAATCAAATACCTTGGATTCCTCATAGTCTTCTTTTTATCTTTCCATATAGAAATAAACCTCTTCATCATCAGTGTCGTTGGATGATGAATTATTTGAGTCGTTGTAGGTCCATTTAGCTTTGCTGTCAGTTGTCATGAGAGCCTTCATATCTTTCTCGTTATCCTTCTTCTTATCTTCACGTTTCGGCTTCCTGTACTCTGATTTGTAATGACCTAGTTTGTCACAGTTAAAACACTTCACGTTAGACTTAGAGTTATTCTTGTTATCATTGTTATTATTATTTGAAGATCTTGAGTTAGAGTTTCTTTTCTTCATGAATTTTCCGAATTTCTTCATGAAGAGAGCCATTACGTCGTTGCTGAGCTGTTGGGCAACCATCTTTACTTTAGTGGCAATTGGTGGCTCCTCAACAATGGTCAAAGCCTTGGTTATGATGGTGGATGTGGGGTGCACCTCTTCATTCCTAGAGTTCAACTCGAACTCATAGGCCTTCAGATCGGCAAGCAAGTCAAAGAGTTCCATCTTATTAAGGTCTTTGGACTCCCTCATCTCCATAGTCTTGATGTCCCACTCCCTGGGCAATGCTCGCATGACCTTTATAGTAATCTCTCTATTGTTGTAAGTCTTGCCCGGAATAGAGAGAGTGGTGACAATTTTGCTGAATCTTGCATCAAACTCAGACATCGTCTCTCCAGGACGCATCTTAAAGTTGTCCAACTGCTCGGGTGGCAACCATAATCTTGTTTTCTTTGGTTTGCTCGTTTCCTTTACAGAGTTGAGTGAGTCTTTCCAAAACTTCTTTGGCAGACTCACATGATATGATGTAGTTAAACATGTCATCGTCAAGAGATCTGTATAAGATATCCATGGCCAAGTTGTCGAGGTTGTTCTTCCTCTTGTCTTCATTTTTCCACTAAGATTTGTCTTTCTCTATCTTGATAGGACCTTCTGTGATTACACTCCACATGTCATCATCTAAGGAAGCAAGATGTGTACGAACTCTCTTCTTCCACACTATGTAGTTTTCTTTCGAAAACATACGCATCTTGGAGGAGTTACATCTTTAGTCATGATTCTGGTTCTTTAGAAGCTTGAGAATAGAAAACCTCGCTTTGATACAAGTCAGTTTGTGTCTAGATTTGATTATCAAGTAATAAGTAATAAAAACGAGTAAGTCAGTAAGCAGATGTGTGTTTTCGTTCGTTGTCCTTGAGCATCTATTTAGAGTAGAAGGACACCAACGATCGAATCTTCTTCGTGGACACGTGATAAGTGTCCGTTGGAAGGACGCACATAGTACAAGAGTATAGCAGACTCTGAACAAAATGATCGTGGCCGTACTGATCTAGTAGTGCGTTGAATATCATCTAAAATTGTCTTGTACCGGACAAGCAGTTGGACGAATATTCGCGTACGTGGCGTTCATTCATTTGACACAATTAGCTGGCTTGACAAACTGCACGGAAGTGAGAGGAGTAGGAGTAGTAGACAGCTAGTTGATCGTGGTTAGACGTAAGCTTTCTTCTGGCGGCTGCTAAAGCAAGGAATTAGACGTGCTCTTTTAGACATCGTCTAAAGGAGTTAGATGTCCTCGTCTAATTACGCATCCCTTTAGACCACGTTTTAAGAAGTTAGACGACCTCTTGTAACTACGCTTCCCTTTAGACTTTGTCTAAAGGAGTTAGACGACCTCGTTTAACTATGCTTCCCTTTAGAGTTCGTCTAAAGGAGTTAGACGACCTCGTCTAACTACGCTTCCCTTTAGACTTCGTCTAAAGGAGTTAGACGACCTTGTCAAACTACGTTTCCCTTTAGACTACGTTTAAAGGAGTTAGACTACCACGTCTAACTTCGTTTCCCATAAGACTTCGTCTAAAGGAGTTAGACTACCACGACTAACTTCGTTTCCCTTTAAACTTCGTCTAAAGGAGTTAGACTACCACGTCTAACTTTGTTTCACGTCTATTTAGCCTACTTTAGACCGCGTCTAAATTAGCATTGTTTTATATATATGAACCTTCACAAACACAAATAGACAACTTATCTTTATTCTATTTAAACATATAGCTTTATTCTATTTAAACATCATCAAAATTCCATTGTTTAATGCTTCATAGCTTTTGTTTATTTCTAAGTTAATTATTTCTCACTTAATTAACTATTTTCTTTACTTTGTTTTTAATTTTTCCCAACAAAATATTTTAGGATAAATTTCAAATCACATTACATAGATCAGGATCATGTTTAATCGAACTAAATTTGTTAGAAAAATTAGATAAGTTAATTAATAATTAATCAACTATCTATAAGAGCTTAATTAAATTCAACTCTATGTGCAGGTACATACTTTCAACCTGGCTGGTCAAAACTATCTTCCTGAAACAGCACAAACTGAAATCTCTTATTTATCTTCTCAGAAGTCCATCTCGGCTAAAATTCAGGACCGGTCAAGTTATCAACCAATATGTGTATGGTCAGATCAAATCCTAAGGCAACATATATTTTCACCGGACAGTTTAAATCAAAAGAAGATAAAAGCTATGGATACATTGGCAGTTGACGTGTTGGTGTAAACATATATTCCTTGGAATGTGCAGAGGAAAGTCTTCAAAGGTTCAGACTACGTCACTTGTCTTCTGAAACAAGTATGTTGAATAGACTGAAGGTAGTTGTCAGGTGAATAGTCACCTGACTTTGTATAAATCTATAAGCAACCTCCAAAGAGCAGGTAGCCGGAAAATGTACAGTTGCCAAGTGTAAAAATACACAAACGTACAAGCTACCTGACTTGAGCCGGCACGACATCATAATTTGGGAAGCTTCCAATGAATTGCTGATCCTTTTGACCAACCATCTCAGAGAGAAATATGACCGTTGTCATAATTCTACTATAAAAGGAAGCTAAAGAGCTGAAGAAAAGTTTCTTGGTCGCCTTCCTCTTCCGTTTTGAGAAACTTTTGCGCGATCTTTTTCACTCCTGAGAACATACCTTGAGAAATCTACCAAGATATTGAGTGATAAAAACAAACTGTAAAGTTCTGAGGATTTTACATATTTTGTAAAAGTGTATTACAATACTGTGTGAGTATTGTAAAGTTAACATCGAGCAGTAAATAAGACTCGATCGTGTGTTGTATTGTGTGGTTGAATATTCCTTAGTGTATTACAATACAGTGTTTGAGAAGAAGGGGTGACGTAGGAGTTTCATTTCCAAACATCCATAAAATCTATATCTTGTGTTCTTTAATTATTTCCCTGCCATTTAACTAACCGAACCGGTTTCCCTCTATTCTAACCAATGTATCTCCATTCTTGTTTCCATCCGATCGGTGTGTGTTGCTTCAGGCTGAAACAAACATTTCCGCCCTTAAACTCGATTTAAGAGTTTGTGACAAACTGTATAGTGTTAAGACCAACATTAATTCTTAACCGGATTAGCGCCAACCGTTGTGTGTGTGTAAGAGGTCTCCTTTAGCCGGACCCCGGTCCCCTATCGGTGATCCCGATCCTAACAGAATTTTTTAAAATAAAATATTAATTTTTGTTGGGTCAAAATTATTTTGATTAAAATAATTAAGAGAATAATTTTATTCTATGACAACTTTATTTTGATGATATGTGATTAAAACTTAATTGTGATTAAAACTCAAATAAAAATAAAGTTAAGTCGTCTAATTGTTTCTATGTTGGTGCATCAGATTTGGCTAACTTAGACGTGGTCTAAGCAGGCTAATTAGATGTGTTACGTAGTTAGGCGTTGGCGTCTAACTCCTTTAGTCAAGTCTGAAGTGATACGTAGTTAGACGTGCAATCTAATAGATACGTAGTTAGACGTTGCAGTCTAATAGATATGTAGTTAGATGTGCAGTCTAACAAATACGTAGTTAGATGTGCAGTCTAACAGATACGTAGTTAGACGTTGGCATCTAATTTCTTCAGACAAGTCTGAAATGATACGTAGTTAGACGTGCAGTCTAACAAATACATAGTTAGACATTGCAGTCAAAAAGATACATAGTTAGACGTTGGCGTCTAACTCCTTCAGACAAGTCTAAAGTGATACGTAATTAGACGTGTAGTCTTATAGATACGTAGTTATACGTCGCAGTCTAATAGATACGTAGTTAGACGTTGGCATCTAACTCTTTCTGACAAGTCTGAAGTGATACGTAGCTAGACGTGAAATCTAACAGATATGTAGTTAGACGTTGCAGTCTAACTCCATTAGACGTGTCGGTCTAATGGAGCACACTATTACACATTGACGTCTAACTCCCTTAGACTACACAGTCTAATGGAGCATGTCTAATGCCTCGCTTCAACAGCCGTTGAACTTAGCATACATCTGTCCACTATCAACTAGTTATCTACTACTCTGCTCCACTCACTCCTATGTAGTCTGACAAGCCAACTAATTACATCAAATGAACGAACGCCACGTACGTATATGTCCTTCCAACAGTTTGGAAGTGGTTTACCAGCTTAGGGTAGGAAATAAGGATTCCACTAAAATTATCCTAGCTAAACATTGCTAGGAAAAAATAAATCTTATTTTACTTACTACTTAAGCAAGATAGGAGCATCCATCATTCTATATGTGTGTCATTTGAAAAAGCTGGAGTGCATACCTACCCTAATTCTTGGTAGTGAGATGTGTGCCTCCATTCAATGCCAACGCATTATGAGTGCCACACCAAAAGCGCCGATCCATGACGATGATTCCATCCGCGAACTCCTACAATGTTATGGGATTAAAAACATGATTTATCTGATGGATGATGAACCCATAATTGTACTTATGTGTCTTGAGTAGGTCACCTCCTACTACACTAGCGAGCTATTAAAACAATTTGGACGAGATTGTATGCCTCCTTATCGTGATTACGTCGTTGCAATAAAGAGGCATAACAACCATAATACTTAAGAAAACTACCTTAAAAATTGGAATGATATCGTCAAGATGGGTATCCCAAAAAACCGAAAAGATTATTTGGAGCAAATAATAGAAAAGTAATCCACCAACAAGAAGAAGTGAACCAAGGTTCCATCACATCTACTTGATGTAGTAGGACTTGTTCTCCCTAAAAGTAAAAAAGGCGGAAACTTTAAGCTTTACCACTATTGTAAGACAAAAAATTTAGAAACTAGTAGCTATAGTTGATGGAACAAGCAAAACCATGTAATATGGACTCCGAAATTTTGAACTATATAAAATCGGAGGTCCGTATAGAAAATATACAAAATACTTATAACATGTTCATACCAAGTCATATTATTTGAATATACATTTTCTATAAATTTTACAATTTCAATCTCTACATTGATCGCAGTCCGCCAGTCACTTTGAATAGTACGGCTCCGCGAAGAAGACACCCAAATATTGGACGTTTTGTGCGCCAAGAAATGGCCGAAGGAACTCCAAGGGTTGATACGGTATATCCGACTGAGTTAGCTGAAATGAATGCTACTTTTTAAAAAGTAATAGAATAGTTGGCAGTATTAACAAATCTGTTCAGGATCAATCATCCTCGTCACGACTGCCAAAATAATTTGTCCCACCTATCTTCAAACCGGTTAGGTTTTTTTATTAATTAATTAATTTTTAGTTTTATTTATTATAATATTTTAATATAGATTCAAGTATCTAGAATTATGTATAACTATGTATATATAGAAGTTATTTTAACTTTCTTCCTCATACTTTCATCTTCTCTAACTCCTTTATTAGTCATTCATTATGAACTTTTAATTTTTTTTCAATCAATATTTTGATGCTTTTAATTTTATTATATTTACTACATAAAATGAGAAATATTGTATATTAATTTATTTAAATTTTCTTCTTTCAGCATGAAGTAAATGTTAATGGAACAATTTTTTCATTCATAGAATCAACATCTGATGGCCATAATTATTCCTCGAGAAAAACATATTTGTACTCTTTATCTTGTTTTAGTCAATTCATTTGATTTCGTTTATTAACACTACTATCTTATTTTTAAAGGAGTTTATTATTTAAAATAGGTAAAGAGGGAGCATATTAGTAATGATTTTATCAAGCATTAATAGGCAAGAATTTTGCATTTTAGACGAATAATACAAAAAGTAAATATGTGTTTCGAGGTTTATAATGGATTCGGCATATTATTTGGCATATTAGTAAAAAGTATCAATAATAAGGTAAATGTTTATGATGGCTTATATAAACTTAATATAACTTAGTAAGATTTTTATATACTTGTGTTTGATTAAGCATTCATATCTTAATCAAACTAATTTGTGATATCGCTATATAAACCATCATAGACATATAACATAATATTAATACATATCGTTTTATAAACTTCAACAACTTGTATTTTTTATTGTATTTTATGTATACCTTTTTATTTCTTAATAATAACTTTATTTTCTGAATTTATGTTATATTTTTTAACTTAAGTACTCTTCATCTAATAAGATTCTTAAATATGAGTGATTGTGTCATTGATTGAAGAGCATCATGATTTGCTTGGGAGGGAGGGAGTGGAGTCTTATGAAATGAATTTGCGGATTAATCGAAATTTGATAAAAAAAAAAATTATTGAGAATGAGGACTTTAAGAATCTTAATGATGCAAGACATGCCCATTCCTAATGTTATGTTATAACACGTGTGGAGCTATTTGTATTTATATTAAATTTTTTTATTACTTCTTCTTTGTTATATCGTTTAAAATACTTTGGATACTTTAGAAGTAAAACGTTTCATTTACTATTTTTTTTTATCAATCCTTTATATTAACTTTATAAATATGGGTTATTGTTGTCCAATCTAGATTAATAGTAGTTCTCTCTAAATAAGATTATATTAATGCTAAAGAATTATATTTATAAGTTCAGATAAAATAAATTTTATACTTTGTGCACATATTAATTTGAAACTTGAATTATAGATATGGAATAAGTTTTTTTAATCAAAAAATTGAAAACAAATAAAGAAGAGAATAACCATTATTCCATTACATAGAATTTGAAATTGCAAAAAATTAATTTTAATAAATATGTGATTTAATTAACTAATTAGATTTTAATATATGATTGTTCAAAAAAAATATGTTGGGTATAAAGTGGTAAAAATATTACACTACAAGAATATTAATTTTATAATATTTAATTTGAATTTAAAATATGTTGGGTCAAATTATTCTGACTAAGTGTTGAAATAATTTAACCATTGAGATTTTGATGATGAAATGACTTATGAGTTTTGATGCAGGTGTATTGAAATAATATTTTATAAGACTTGGCACTAATGAGGGTCATTAGACCGATTTTGGCATTAGATGCATAGAATTAGACGTGTAGTCTAACTCATCGGAGTTAGACGTGCAGTCTAATGAATGTATAGAATTAGAGGTGCAGTCTAACTCAACGGAGTTAGACGTGCAGTCTAATGAATGCATAGAATTAGACATGTGGTCTAATAGATATACGGAATTAGACGTGCAGTCTAACTCAGCGGAGTTAGACGTGCAGTCTAATATATTTACAATTAGACGGATAGTCTAATGTATATGGAATTAGACGGACAATCTAATATATTTGGAATTAGACGTGCAG
This sequence comes from Impatiens glandulifera, assembly GCF_907164915.1. Taxonomy (NCBI): domain Eukaryota; kingdom Viridiplantae; phylum Streptophyta; class Magnoliopsida; order Ericales; family Balsaminaceae; genus Impatiens; species Impatiens glandulifera. The sequence goes on along the minus strand of NC_061864.1, from coordinate 39,655,667 downwards.
TCTAACTCAATGGAGTTAGACGTGCATTCTAATGTAGAACCGGAATTAGACGTGCAGTCTAACTCAACGGAGTAAAACGTGCATTCTAATGGTTATTGGATAATTAGACGTATAGTCTAATTAAGTGAAAATTAGACGTGAGTCTAACTCCTTCAGACAAGTATGAGGTAGAACCGGAATTAGACGTGCAGTCTAACTCAACGGAGTTAGATGTGCAGTCTAATGGTTATTGGATAATTAGACGTATAGTCTAATTAAGTGAAAGTTAGACGTGAGTCTAACTTCTTCAGACAAGTCTGAGGTAGAACCGGATTTAGACGTGCAGTCTAACTCAACGGAGTTAGACGTGCAGTCTAATGGTTATTGGATAATTAGACGTATCGTCTAATAAAATGAAAGTTAGACGTGAGTCTAACTCCTTCGACAAGTCTGAGGTAGAACCATAATTAGATGTGCAGTCTAACTCAGTGGAGTTAGACGTGCAGTCTAATGGTTATTATAATTAGACGTAAGTCTAATTCTATTAGACCAGGCGGTCTAATAGACTCTGTTATTAGAAGAAGATGTTTGATTTCATTAGACCGATTTTCACAATCCTTCTAACTGAAATACGTCTAATGTTCAGCTTAAGAAGTATGCTTGAAGTTAGCATCCACCTACCCACGTGCTATGGCTGTACCCTACTCCTGCTCCACTTTCTAGTGAAGATCAGTACAACAACTATATGCAACCAACCAACGAATGCCCCGTAAGAGAATTTTCCTCATACTACTTGTTTTGCAGGTACATCTCTGATGGAATATTCGGCTCACTACCAGTGGTGTACAACCACGATCCTTGTGCTTAAAACCTGTTGTGTACAATGGAGGCTTTCCAATGGAAAAGTGCCACGTATCATTCTAAAAGATTTGACCGTTAGCTCCTACTTAGTATTTCACAAATCTCAAGGACAATGGACGACTTACTAGATTTTTTTTGATAATCAACTGACTGAAATTACAGAGAATTCAAGCTTTTGAACATTCATATTGTGAAGCTGCTTTCTGATTATACTGTGTGTGAATAAAGAGAGAGCTAGAATAAAAACATCTTTAGCTGAGTGATATTCTTCATCTTGTAATTGAACATAAAGTATTCTGTTCAATAGTGAGCTAAGTGTGTGTAAACTGTATTTAATTCGAATCATATTATAGTGAATCCTTCCGGTGGTTGGAAGAAGGGGTGACGTAGGAGAGTTTCTCCGAACATCCATAAACAAACTGCTGTGTTCTTTCATTTCTGTCATCTTTTATCCTATCAATTGGTATTAGAGCCAGGTTTCTATTCTTAAGCATCAGGAAGCTGAAGCATGTCTATCATCAATGAAATCCCTATTCTGTCAATGGACAACTACGAATATTGGATGATGAGAATGCAAGCTCACTTGGCTGCTCTTGACTGTGATATGTGGAGCGTCATTACTGATGGCCCCATAAAGATTTCGAAACCAAGAAGTGAGTGGACTACTGAAAACAAGATGACCAACAACCTGGATAATGTTGCAAGGAATATTCTGTACCAGTCGATCAACATGAACGTATTCTATGAAATCAAGTTTTGTTCCTCTGCTAAAGAGATATGGGATAAGCTTAATCAGATCTACGGTACAAGCACTCAAGCAAAGAAGAACCAAAAAGCGTTCATGTGCAGTGAAAACAAATCCAGATGGGCCGATAGTGATTCAGAGGAGTCTCCTGCTGAAAAAGAGAATGAAGTTGTCACATGTCTGATGGCAGATGGCCAATCTAAGTAAATGATCTCTCCTCACCAGAATTTACAAACGAGGAGTTAACTAATGCACTCAATGAAATGAACATTGAGTACAAGAAGTTAACTGACTCCTTTTATGAAATGAAAGTCAAATATGAATCAATTATTCTTTCCTCTAACAAAGAATCTGAATCAAACGTTTTTGATGAAAACTTAACAGAGATCTCATCTGAAAATGAGATGCTCAGAGAACAGATTCAAATTCTCTCATCTGAAAATAAGAGATTAAACTATGTAGTTAGTGCATGGACAAGAGTAGGAGATGCTGTCAAATATCAGATCAACATGTTGAAACCTGCTGGATCTAGATCAGGATTGGGATTTGACAGTAATGACTGTAATCTGTCCTGCAAAAAGTCAAATTCTCCAACTGATAGGTTTAAGCCTATAAGTTTTGTCAAAAGGAGTATGACTGACATTGAATCTGATCCTATTCATGAAGAAATTGCCTTCAAAAATGAAATAGTTCATGTCCCGCCTACTGTTAGTTGTCTTAAGAATAAGCAAGAAGCAGCCAACAAGTCTGGCAATCTAAAACCTGACTCTAAGTCAAGGAGTTTTAAAAGAAAATCTTCTTCAAAAGCAAAAGGATCAGTGGCTAGAAGAAAGTCGTCTGCTAAGTCAAAAACATACGCATTAATCACAGCACAAAATGAGAAATCCATCAAAATAACTCAAATATGGATTCCTAAGGGACTGATTGACCGAGGACCCAATTGAAAGTGGGTACCAAAAGATTGTAAATATGTATTTATGTAGGTACAAATAAACGAAGGGTTGGAGGAATCTGTGTGGTATCTTGATAGCGGATGTTCCAGGCATATGACAGGAAATAGACGGCTTCTCACTGACATATCAGATTGCTCTGGACCTAAGATCACGTTTGGTGACAACAAGAAGGTAAGACCATGGGTAAGGGTAAGATTATGCATGGTAATCTAACTATTAATGATGTGCTGCTTGTTGACAATTTGTGCTATAATTTGATCAGTATTAGTCAATTATGTGATAATGGTTTGTCAGTAGATTTTTAAACTCATGCATGTCTGGTTAAAGACCAAGATGAAAACATTTTATTGATTGGAAGAAGAGTAGGAAACTCATACAAAATGAATTGACAAAAAGAGTCTTCTGATCCTATGTGTATGATTGCCAAGAATGACCAGAAATAGTTATGGCATAAACGTTTGAACCATTTGAATTTTAAAACCATCAACAACATTTGTTCAAACAATTTAGTTATTGGTTTGCCCAAACTTCAGTTTTGAAAGGACAAGATATGCATTGCTTGTCAATTAGGCAAACAGGGCAGATCATCGTTTAAAAGTAAAGGGAAATCACAATCCAGCCGTATCCTAGAACTTTTACATATGGATCTGTTTGGTCCAATTCCTGTAAAGAGTATAGGAGGAATGAGATTTTCTCTAATTGTTATTGATGATTTTTCTCGATTTACATGGGTTGCATTTTTACCATCAAAAGATAAAACTGCTGAAAATTTGATTAGAATATTTAAAGGAATTTAGAATCAGAAATCGTTAAATATTACGTGCATTAGAAGTGAGTTCACTAACAGATATCTATCATCTTATCTCGATGAAACTAACTGGAATTAGGCACGAGTTGTATAGTGCCAGAACTCCACAGCAAAACGGCATTGTTGAGAGAAGAGTGAGAACTCTGAAGGAAGCAACGAGATTTATGCTTGCTGAATCAGATATACCTTAGAGGTTCTGGACGGAAGTCATTAGTACTGTTTGCTATACACAAAACCGGTCAATAATTAACAAACGTTTTGATAAAACTCTCTTTGAACTTATTATGGGAGAATTCCCACAGTTTCTTATTTTAAGATATTTGGGTATAAATGTTTTATCCATAACAATGGAAAGGTTTATTTGACCGCTTTTGATGCTAAAGCAGATGAGGGATTCATGTTGGGATACTCATCAGTAAGCAAGGCTTACAGAGTATACAACAAAAGAACACAAATTGTTGAAGAATCCCTCCATGTAGTTTTTGATGAGCCTGTTGAGAGCAAATCAAATGAACCCATTGATCTTGGTGACAGACTAAAAGCGACTAGTCTTGAGTCTATAAGTGAAGAAGAAGAAACTTTGGATAAGCGGATGGCTTTATCTGATCCAGTGGCTGATCCGGTTGAAGTTCAACTAGACATATAGACTCCTGTTCAACAAGAAGTTGAGAGTTGGATGTCGAAGTGTCACCAGTTCAGATGACCAATCCCCTTGGATCCAACTTTAGATGGAACATAAATCATCCACCAGAACTAATAATCAGAAATCCTTTTTCTCCTCGAAGGACAAGACGTCAACTGATGGATAAAATGGCCAACTCTGCATTTATTTCTCAGATTGAACCCAAGAAAATTGGTGAAGCTATAGTTGATCCAGATTGGATCAATGCTATGCAGGAGGAGTTAAACCAATTTAAGAGAAATAAAGTGTGGTATCTTACTCTTAGACCAACTAACAAGTCAGTCATAGGAACAAGATGAGTCTTTAGAAACAAGCTTAGTGAAGATGGTTTAGTCATTAGAAACAAAACTCGTTTAGTTGCTCAAGGATGCAGATAAAAGGAAGGTATTGATTTTGATGAGTCTTTTTTACCGGTTGCAAGACTAGAGGCAATCAGAATCTTCCTAGATTATGCATCATTTAAGAATTTTAAAGTCTTTTAAATGGATGTGAAAAGTGCATTTTTAAATGGGAAATTAAGTGAAGATGTATATGTTGTGCAACCCTATGATTTTGTAGATCATGTTTTACCAAATATTGTTTATAGGCTTGACAAAGCATTGTATGGTCTGAAACAATCTTAGACCTTGGTACGACACATTAACCAACTTTATATTTGATCATGACTTTGTTGTTGGAAATTGGATAAAACCTTGTTTAGATTTACTAGAGATTCTCACATTCTACTTGTTCAAATATATGTTGATGACATTATTTTTTGTTCAGCTAACCCCAAGTTATGCGAGAAATTTGCTAAGTTGATGCAGGACAGGTTTGAAATGAGCATGATGGGAGAATTGACATTCTTCCTTGGGCTTCAAGTCCGTCAGCTAGAAAATGGAATTCTTATCAACCAGGCCAAATACACCAAAGAATTGCTAAAGAAGTTTGGTTTAGAGAACTGTTCTGCAGCAGCTACTCCAATGAGCTCTTCAAGTAAATTTGATAAACATGAAGGTGGCCAAAGTGTCGATATAACAGCATATAGAGGACTCATCGGATCCTTGCTGTATGTAACTTCTAGCATGCCAGACACTCAATTTGTCGTTGGTGTTTGTGGCAGATTTCAGGTTGATCCTAAACTCTCTCATTTTACTACTACTAAACTTATTCTTAAATACTTGAAAGGAACTCAAAATGTGGGACTATGGTATCCGAAGGATTCCAGTTTCAATTTAACTAGTTTCTCAGATGTAGATTATGCAGGTTGCAAAATCAATAGAAAAAGTACAAGTGGAACTTGCCAGTTCCTTGGAGATCGTCTAATCATATGGTTCATCAAGAAGTAGATGTCGGTATCCACGTCTACAGCTGAAGCAGAGTATCTTGCAGCTGGAAGTTGTTGTTCTCATGTTCTGTGGATTCAAAAACAGCTCAGAGACTATGGGATTGAGGCTGATGAATCTCCAATTTTTTGCGACAACACAAGTGTTATCGCAATCACCTACAATCCAGTTCTGCATTCTCGGACAAAGCATATTGAAATTAGGCATCACTTCATCCGAGAACACGTCAATCAGAAGCAGATTCGTCTTGAACATATTCCTACAGATTAATAAACTGTAGACATCTTCACGAAACCCCTACCGGAAGCTAAGTTTTCTCACTTTAGAAAGATGTTAGGTCTTGTTGATCTTGATTAATGTGATTACGTGCATAAATTAAGGGGAAACATATTGTTCAAAACGCAACTGAACAGACATGAAAGATAGAGGTCTTAATTTGTCCTAAGGATTCAGAGTTTGAGAAACACAGTTACTTAGACACACGTCTACCTTAGCAGTTTCATCTTCACCCGGAATCATTGTCTTGGTTATTCTAACCTGCATGGTTAGATGGATACGTGTAATAGACGGATGCGTCTAATAGATGTTAGAAGTTTTTACGTCATGAGTAAGAGGATGCTCACGTCTACCCAGACACGCGTGTCTCACGTGATGTTTTTGCATAATTAGACGTATACGTCTAATAGACTAATTTTCAACGGGAAGTTGAAAATGTGAAAAGAAGAATAAACGTCTAACTACTGGTGTAATTAGACTCTTCATCTTCTGGCTAGTTGGACAGTTGTCCTTTACTTGTTTCTGCTCTAGTTCATTTTCCCGCCGAAAATTAAATCAGTCATTCCTCAAAAGAATTGAAGACACGTGTCTCTCAATATACAAAGAATGACTAATATTTCTGTAAACTTTTTCTTGTACACTTAGTATTAAATGTTCAGTTTCATGCTAACATTAAATGATACGTTTATTGGAAACAGACTTTTGGGTTCTTCACAGTAGGAGTAATCATTAGAAAATTCCTACACATTAGGCATTGATATTTATGGAGTTATTCATTCTAAATATTAGAGTTCTTCTAAATCCCTCTCTCTCTAGAATTCGAATCGTCTAAACCCTTTAGGTGGATTTTAGATACGTATCCACTATGAAATTTCCGGGCATGATCAAGATGTTTGAATCCCTGAAAGCATCCGGGATGAGAAAGTTCCTCACAACTCATGAACTCTATCATGAACAGTTGGTTCATGAATTTTTCGAACCCGTTGGCTTTTATCAGGATAAAGTTGTTGCTGGGGTCGTAATGGGCCAGATGATATGCATCACCGAAGAGTCTTTCGGTATGTTTTTCCAGCTTCCAAAAGTAGGTATTGATGAATTTTCATCCACTCCAGATGAACTAATGATCACAATGATGAAAGTTTTTTCTGATTCTCCTCATGTGGACTTTCATGGAAAGAAAAATCTCTTGAAGGATGAGTTTGCTCTTCTAAGCGACATCATCTCGAAATCTCTTCTATCCAAAGAATCTTCTTACAAGTATTGTATGAAGGTACAAAATATATTAACCAAAATATACCTAATTCTAACTACCTTTAAATTACTTTGTATA